>NC_087071.1:44194778-44500931 GCF_963678635.1 Symsagittifera roscoffensis
AAGTAGATTCCACTAACAAAACTTCAGTGGATTCCGCGTAAAAATACCTGTAATGTAAATTTTGTCGAAACATTTGTTTTGTTGCGGATTCCGCAACAAGCAAATATAGCTAGTTGTTCTGAATTCCGCAACTGTAAGTGGATTCGGCAAAATCAAGCGGATACCAATTACAAATTGCGGATTACACTTACAAATTGCGGATTCCACTTACAATTTGCGGATTCCGCAACAGCTCAATGTAACTATACACATATCTTGTTATTTGTTTGTGGATTCCACAAATTGTTCTGGGTTTCGCAAATACAGTTGCGGATTCCAGATTCCGTAAATTGGCCTATTTTTGGAGCGATTTTCAGCGGTACAAAATTTTAAGTATTCGTTTGTCGAATCCAAAACAGCAAAAGAAAAGTAGCAATGTTGCGGATTCCGCAACAAATCTGATTTTGGCCTGTTGCGGAATCAGTTTACAATGCACAGAATGCACAGTTTGGCCTCGTAATGTTAAGTTTTGCTCCAAGCACGATTGAAAGAGCTTCATCTTGAAATATCACTCGAAACAGTCCGATGATTATTTCTGGTACTTTATTTTTCTTGGAAAACAAAAAAAGAAAAAACTAAAACACACCCAAATACAAAGTCATCCTCATTTTCAATAGTTAGAACACAGAGTCTAAATTGAACGAATTGCCACTTTTGAGCTATGACTGGATGTTTTTTCTTATTGAAGCTTGAACTAAAGAATTAAAAAATCTAAAATAGCTCCTTTAAAAACTTTTCTCTAGTTCTTAAAGATGTCTGGCAAAGTCAAACTAAGTCTAAGACGTATATCATTTGGCTGAAAAAGATGAAAAAAAATCATAGCCAAGCACCTCAACCCCCTGATGGTCCATTCTTAATGTTAGATTTTGAGTCTAAAATATCAGCTATTGTTCAATATTGGTGCAATTCTGAAACCATAGGTCTTTTTTAAAATTTAAAAGTTGCAATAACATTTGATGACATTTTTTAGCCGCTTTGTGGCACACAAACTCGATCGCGAGTTTGAATGGAAGGGCGAGAAATGATTTCGACGGTAGGATTGTGTCGGTTGGTGGCATTAAAACAGTTTGTTTTGTGAATTTATTTCTTTATTTGTTTTTTTTGTAAAAGCTGATGATTTTTCTTCTGGCAGATTTTGACCTACAGCAGTAAATATTATCGTCACTTTGTATAGATGGATAGATTTAATCTGAAGCCTAAATTTCTCATAATTGGTGAGTGTGAAAAGTTCACCTGGCTTTTTTTTAATGCCGCAACTTTTTTCACTTTGTCCAATTCCAGCAGTTCTACTGCAGTTTCCGACACCCCCTATAAACAACCATTTTTGAGTGTAATCCTTGATTTTACGAATTTCAATAATATGATCATATGGATCATATGGATAATATGATTAATTAGACATTGTACCACATTAAAATACCCCCTACCTTTAAAGCTGTTTCGACAAAAATAAAAAGAGTGTGGTAATTTGTTGAAACAACTTTTTATAATATTTTGCTGCCTCCAACAATCATTTGATTATTTATGAGTTATTTTTTATTTTGTAACTGTTTCAGTTTTATTAATTTCGTCACAGAGGGCAGAATGTGTCGTGAGTTGTGGTAAGAAATGGTTTTTTCCCAATAAGGTACCAACTATAAAATTGAAAAAAAAAAATTTGTTTCGCTCAAAACAATTCAGTTTAATGTGAAAAACTGTATGCGTAGAGTTCCTAATACGTTTCTAATTGACTAAAAACAAAATGCAGCAAAAAAAATTCGATAGCCGACACATTCTGTTATGGTCGCTCAGCAGCCTACAAACTTACTTATAAAGCTTCTCCTAGATCTAGTTTGAAGTAAGTTTCCCGCAAACTCTGGAACCAGTTCTAAAATTGTATTTATGGTCCAATTATTTTTATGATGGATTATCACTATAAAATATTTATAACTAACCAATCATTTTTCATATCTACTAACATTTACACCTATTTGTAGGTGCTGAAATTACTTGTAGTTTCAGCGCCAGAACAAATTATATAAAACTTAAAATACAGTTGTTCTCCTTCTGGCAAATAACTCGCATAAACCAGTATTCACTAGATCTATTGAGACTAAGAGATATAAGAGTAAGGTTAAGATTGGTATTAGATTTAGAAGTTGCACGAATCTATCTGGCCGAAAAAAAGATAGTACGACGGAAACCGGAACAAACCTTCGTATTTAAAACACTTTATGCAGTAAAGTTGAATTTTCATTTAGTAATCCTTCAACAACCTTATTGGTACTAAACCTACTATCTATACATTAACGACCGATAAAAAGAACACAAGTCGTTCCCCCCAAAATCTGCACTAAAACAAAACTTTTTACTAAATAATTTATGAAATAGAAAATACAAAAATTAATTAGTACAAAAGTCACTGTTAGTTTCATAAATTAAATAAATTTTCTAATCCCAGCTTCATCACCTACCTAATAACAGCAACAATTCGAGAAACTAATTTCATTGAAACCTTAACTTTTAAATTTTCTTCATCTCAAACTGTTAAATTAAACCTAAAGTTCGATTATTTTGTTGTTGATCATCAAGGCTTTCCTTGGATCAAACAGAACAATTTTTTTCTCCCCTTCCCATAAATTTGTGAACGATTTTGTGAACAATTTTAAAAGTGTCTAACAACCTCAAACGTCAATTCACTACGCTTATCAAGGACCCAGGACTAATAGAAAAACTGAAAAAACTAACCATTTAAATTAGGCTAATCAGTGAAGAACTTCGGTTACTCATCCTTCCTCTTAGATGACCCAGGCTAAAACATTTAACAAATTAGTCATTCATAAAATAATATCTAACGATCTACTTGTGTTCTAATTATACCTGAAGCTTGTGTATTGATTTACTATTCTCCAAACCTCGAGCACAAATCACAACCCCTAGGTAAGATAAAATAGATTAAAACTTATTTTCAAGATAAATAAATCATTCTCACGAATTGATATACTCTCACTCCAACCCGTCAACCTCGACAACCTATGCCCCATGTTAAGATAACCGCACAAAAACCGTAGGGACTAACAGTTTAGAAAATTAAAATTTCTGACCCCTAAATATTGCATCCATCATCCTAAACCTTATGTCAAGAGATAATCTAGATATTAAACAAACAATCGTATTACATAATTGTTTATTACAAAAATACAAAAATACGACCTTGTAATCACACCACACAGACAAACAATAGGTCATATTAGATCAAAAAAACAAACAAAAAAAAGACAATTGTAACAAAACAAAATGAAACTATAAAAAGACGATTTTCAAAACGAAGAAACGCAGTCTCTGAATCAGAAACAAACACAATACAGGAACTTCAAGATTTAAAAGACCCGATAGACGACCAAATCCACTTTTCCGACTGAGAAGTCACAACACCATCATCAATAAAAGGAAAACGCAATATAAAAAAACATATATCAACAAACCAATACTTCTATATAATTGGAATTAACCAATAAAACATATTGATTGTTACACACTAACAGATTTACAATATAAAACTTGTTCGAGCAAAAAGAAAATTTCGACGATAACTCCAATTTTTCATAAAGCCGCAAAACGATCCCGCCCGAGGACAAGTACAATTTTGTTACAACCTAATTTTAAATCTATTCGAAAAGGAAATAGCACATGTAAACAAGAATTTCCTGAAGTAAAACTAAAACGACAAATCCTTGACCTTTATCTCAAAGATATATGTAATATCACATCATATTATGGTATATTTACAATCGAAAATGCATCACCAAAACGAAATCACATAAAGCATCAATACAAACAGACGATATAGATATAGAATTCTCAAAAAGTTTTATAGATTATATAAAAATATACAACACCAAATTCACAAAGAGCAAATTCAATATTCAGAAACGATGTAATTTCAATCATCTATAGCTATCTACTCATAAAAGAATTAAGAGAAACACAAGGTGACTCACCAATTCAACCATCTCGACATACAGCTGTAAGACAAAAAAAATGTATTTTCTGAAAATTTTTAAATACATTCCGTGAAAACCTCACTAGTAATGAAATATCACAAAATGTTAAACACGATCTACAAAAGAAACTAGCATGGTTCATAGTTGATTATTTTGTTCAAAACATTGATCTCATATCACTAGCAGGAAAAAGTTTTCGACCACAAAATTCAGATGATGAAACTCTAATGGCAAATGAAATAGATTATGTTTGGGAACCTGAATGGTCTCATCCATTAATTAATAATATACCAACTGATAAATTAAGTCAAGCAAATACCACAGTTTCCATCATTAGAGATTATATTAGGATAACTCCACTTACTATTGATGCAACACCTTTAAACTACAATTCATTATTCACTGACAGAACAAGAAAAAATAGTTTATATTCTGCATTTATTAACAAACAACAAAATTTAAACGGAAAAAAAACCTTACTCAACAAAATATTCAAACTCCGTCACATGTTATAAATACAGAAAAAAATGAAACAATGCCAACAACAACGCAACAAAGCATGTCCCCTATTCACCCTTTATTTCCAACTCCAAGAAATAAAGACGCAGCATTTCCACAAACAACTATACAATCCAAAGTAAAACCTTCTGTTATTACAAAATATTCACAAATGAACTATCAAACATTTAGACCAGTAACGACATCAAGACAAACAAAAAAGCAAAAGGCGTCAATTAGAAAAAACTTCTCAGATCATAACTATAATTTTTTTGCAAAATCCGAAACAAAAAAACCCCAATATGAATAGTCAAAATCAATAACAATCGCAAAATCAAAATGTACCACAAAAAACTTCTCAATCAGCAATTTTTAATGATCAACCGCGAGCTACACTAGACCGCAGCGCAAATTATTCTTTTTTTTCAACAACAAAAAACCCAACAAACAAACACCAGATTAGGAATCAACCACATTACTCAGAAGATGAAGAATACTATCATCAAAATCAACAACGATTCAAAACAAATACAATATTTGGAACACCTATACTTTCTATCAACCAGATCTATTCAAACCATATACACGAAGCAAACAAACACGACAAACAAGACATAACCAGACTAATTTTCAATCACAAAACACAGTAAATACACAAAATTACCAACCAACTCAAATGCAAAATGAAATCCCATAACCCTATTATCTACAACAACACGAAATAACAAAACTCAACCTACAAATTTTTATCAAGTAACAAATGCCGCAAAATCACTACAAATGACTATGAATGCATACCTTTTGGGTGGATCATCTATATCTTCAAATAAGGCCTTGATGGCATTCACAGGAACAGATCCTGAATACTCAGGAGAAGTTTATTTAAATGCAGTCATAGCTAATTTGATTTTAAATACAGGACTTGAACCAGTACATACACAACTTCATCAAAGTTGGATACAAAGAGGCACAGCTCTAATGAAAAAAAAAATAAAACAGCTGGCAGTAAGAATAGAAACACTAGTCCGAAAAGCATATTCACTTAATACTCATGATAATAAAAACACAAAAACGACAGAAACTTTAATGATGACTCTAACACCACTATTACGAAAAATAGCGATAAAAACAAGAGCAATACATCCATCTTCAAATCAGATATAGCAGATATAGTCTTCAGAAAACTAGTAGATAAACTAGAACACTATGAGTCACTATGACACTGGAAGAAACAGAAAATTTTAAATTACAATATGTAAACAACACCCAAACTACTACTTCACAAATAAATAACATTCATGACTCTGACACTGAATTAGCTGAAAAACCACTCAAATATAAAATATCTACGAGAAAAACCCAAATTTTAAAAGCAAATTATCATTTAAGTATGTTAAGCACGATCAACCAAAGATACTAGCATGGTTCTTACCTGATTTTTTTCTCATATTACTAGCAAGAAAAAATTTTCGACCACAAAATAAGCAAAAGGCGTCAAATAGAAAAAAACTTCTCAGATCATAACTTTAATAGTCGAATGTATCCAGTTATATTGGGCCAAAACATAAGTATACGGTAATTAAATCTTTAGCATCCCATTTCTTAACCTGAAAAGTTTTATCAGAAATTAGAAAATACTTATCGGGATGCCAATTTGTTGACAATGGGGACCGATGGTTTAGCAGACTAATGTTTTAGCATAAAAAGTGAAAGGTGAGTCTTATAGCCAAATGCTGCTTTTAAGCTGCGGCGACATCAACCAAAATCAGGTCCAATTGTACAATTTAATGACATATCGCAGAGACTAAACTATTATAAAAACAACATAAAAATTCTACACCTAATCTGTAGGAGTTTAAGCAAAAAAACAATCAAACCTAAAAAAAAACATTAAAAACATCTAGATTAAACACAATTTATGGGTTCTCTGAGACATGGTTTTATGACTTTAATGATAACAACTTGAAGACACTAGTGTGCCAGTCGGTCATGTTTGGAAGTTTGACTTTGAGCTGAACGTTTAATCTTGATTTTGGGGAGAAAAGTAATTTTGTAACGTCTGCATACCAGTTCTGAGTTCAGCTTTTATCGCTGACTAGTTTTTTTAAAGATAAAGTGGCTAGCCCGTACATCGCCATTGATAAGGGGTCTCCTTGTGTGGTTCCTTCTCTAGATAGAATAACTCTTTTAGTTACGAAGATTTTGGATGGATTAGTGTATGAGTGCTTTATACTGGGTAGTATAGAAGGGAATATGCTTGCAATGTTTTTTAACATTCGCCCGGAAGTACATACCGACGAAAATAAAGCTAAGTTCTAAAACGACTGGCTAGCGTCTAAACACCGCTCTACATGCTTTTCACCGTCTCTGCCAAAGCCAGTTCTTTTGGTGGTCTTTCTAACATCGGGTCGACAAAAAACGTTACTATTTCCGGCTTCGATCAGAACGCTCTTATTAACTTAATTATATGTAAAAATAGTGAGCTCATGGCTGGGTCTCAGTATCCCCAGACCACGAGGTCACTCCTAAAAACAGGGCTACTACTTATTTCTTATATTACTATTGTTTTTGTTCAGTAGATAAAAATCATCTCTATCGAAGATGTATCAACACTTTCCCCTAACTACTAGCTTCTCATGATCTGAAAATGAATTTAGATGTTAATTGAGTTCAACTCAGGACATCTCCAGGAAGCTAGAAATTTATACAATACAGTTTGAGTTCTCCTCCCGAGACCCCTCCGGATTCTGAAATCCGGGGAAATAACGTCCTTTTTTCTTTCAGGAAGGCTGGACACGCCGTCCCAACACCCTTACTTGTTCTCGGGATTCGCATTGTAACGGTTGTAGCGGCACAATCGTTACAACTCGGAATAGTCTTCGTAAAATTTTCTTCAATCTCGATCACAATTCAGTTGGTGCGAAACTTCGACGTTGTCACGTGTCTTCCTTTTTGAACGATTTTTCAAAAATTAACATGAAAGTCCAAATTGACCCTTCCGTGTTCGTCAAAATGAACGATTAGGACCTCTAATTCGTTAAAACCGTTAAACTTCCCACTCCGATGTCACAATAAAATTTCAAATTCTGACTCTGCATTTTCTTACATTCTGTCATATACTCCGCGGACAGACCGGTCAAGGTCCTCATTGAGTCTCGTAGTCTTTATCAAAATGGCTCAGTGCCATCGAACTGAAATTACAAAATGCATGAAATCACTTCCATCTACGTCATATCGACTCACTGCAAAAAACAAATGGCATCATACTACACTATTATAGCCTTCCAAACTCTTTCACTACTCTGCACTTTCGAGGATATGACTCAGGATAAAACATTTTTTCTGACTTCTTATGTCTATGTCCCCACCTTTTCGTCCTAGATTTAAAAAGTGTTGGGACGCAGGACAGTCCTGCCAACCAACAAACTAAAATTATCCTGCTATGCTTCTTCCCTTCAGAAATTTAGTTGTGATTGCTCCTGAATATTAAAATTAAGGAACTCGGTGGTTAGAAGGAACAATGAAGTTATCTCCTTCTTCAAGAGAGTACCCAAGCGTTTCATATCGCCACAAAATTATCAGTCGTCTTATATGATTAAAAATAATCATGCAGGTTGGAATATTCAATATACTCTCCACTCAAGCCTTTCTAAATAAAAATTAAGTGTCTCTAAAGCCACTAACTAAAATCACAATGCAAATTTTTAAATGCAACAAATTCTTTTAATCTTCAAAATTCAATTATATGTTTTCTCTTCAGTTTCAATTGCAAACTTAGTTGCTTTGTCTCTCATTTGAGTTTTTCTCACACAAAACAATTCTGAGTTATAACATCTTCTCCTTCGTCGCATCTTTGTTTCTTTGTTCACTCTTTGTTTTCGTCGTTTAGAAGTTCTAAAACTACTAAATTCTTCTAATTTTTCTTCTTTTTGCATCTTGTTTTTCGGCTGTTTGTCAAGGTTCCGTCTCCTCATCCAGCGACATTGACTACACACTTTCAGTCTCAGTGTCTTGCAACACGTTCTGCTCTTCTACTCTTTGTTTGCAACAAGGTAGAGCGTTAGTATCCCTGTTTCGGCAGAAGCTGTTGTGGAGGCACAACGTCACGTTTCTCTCCAAGTCTTGCTTCAACCTTTCCTCTCTTTCTCTCCCGTCATATTCATTTGTTTTGAACGTCCTCTTCACTGCGGTGGTTACTGCATTCCGATGAGTTACAAAAGCTCGCTTGAAAGCTCCTGCCCCAATGTCCAGCTGATACGCACTGTACACTCTGCTGTGTTTCGACATATGCTTCTTGGCATACTCGTACAACCATGCAGTCATGTTGGCTCTGAACCATGGCATCAGTCATCTTCTGGCCCATATCTTTTTCGTCGTCTTCTGACCCATATCTTTTCACTTCCATCGGAATGTTCAGGATTTTGCACGTTGTCTCAAAAAGATCTAAAACTTTTAGACAATCCAATTCCTGCAACTGCTAGAGGCGTTTCGCAGGCGTTTCTTGTCGATTGTTTTCTTTCACATGATCTTCCAGCCATCGTATCACCATCATAACTCCCACTATCACTATCGGAATGGGCTGTGATCAATCTGGTAAACCCATGGAGAGCAGCTCTCCACAGTTCCAGATCAACACCAGATTAGTACGCCCGGGATACCACCATGTTTGTTGCAAGCAATGGCAGGGGAACTCATCATGTGTCAACATGATGCTCCTCCAATTACTCTTTCCCGACGCTTCCAGTAGTGGTTCTACTTCCATCATCACTCGGTGGACTTCATCATTCTCATCTACTGCATTGTAATCTGTGACTGTTGACCCTTTCAGGTATCTGGACCTTGAGGACCCGCAGACAGGAGCTAGTAGAGGTCTTGGGACTTAAGAATCTATCGCATGAAGACTTGAGCCCTCACTACTGTGTGGAGTGGCTAAAAGCGCATGAAGCGCACTTCTCTCGAGACAAGACCCTGGAGACCGCGGACTTGACTGGAATCCCCAGGAGGTCAATCATGGGGCCAGTCAACTACAGGCCTCTCAAGGAGCTGGGGAAACCAGGCCTCATAGTGAAACCGCCAAAACATAGAACGAGCATAGCCAGGATCAGAGTGGCGATTCCTGCGCAGTTGAGGGCGGTAGAGAAGCTTCTAGAGCAGAAGAGTATGGGGCTTCCCGATACTGCCTACATGTTTCCGAAACTGACAGAAGACCCAAGGTACGGGAGATCTCGTGGGACCTCGCAGTTGGCCAAAACTCTGGCAGTTTACGATCACTCGGATCCTGGAGCAGCGACAGCTATCATCGTGGCGGGATCTGATTTCGATGAAACGTAGAAGAGTTGGTAGCCTCTCGACTGGGATCGAAAACGAAGGTGGTATTTGCATCATCACCAAGCTACGCAGGCATGCCGCCGGCTCTGCAGTTTGTGTATGCGATGCTAATTCTGTTAGCGGAAGGCACCGGGTGGCGAATGCTGATGGCAGCCCCATATCGTGACCTTGAGCCGGGAAACTTAAGACTTCTGAGGTCGGAAGTGGTGGCGGCTTAGGCAATTGTGTCTCTTGCTCTAAGGGGTTTCTATGAGCTAGCGTATATACTGATTGTGCTGGACGAGGTACTCTGTCTTGAGATATCAAATCTGGCCAGGCAGCTGAAATTTATCTCGGAGGTAGGGGATGATCATCCTGTAATCAGCCATTTGACGGCCAGTCTGTGGCTCCAGAGCATAACAGGCTCTACCAGCAGTGCTAGAGGGCCCATCAACGATCGGAAGAAGCAACTGGAGTCAATGGGGTATCGTTTGACTCAAGAGAGAGGAATATGGCCGTTCCTGACACCAAGGTTAGAAAACGTGACAGACAAGGCGAGGGAAAGCTCACCTCTCCTGATTAAACAGATGTGGAAGCTCGAGATCTCGAAGACGAGGGATATGATGGTGGGGACGTTCGTTACGTCAGCGAATGAGGTAACTATTGTCGGCTTCTGGAGTGAACATGCTAAGGGTGAACTAAGGACCAGGTAGACATACGAAATCTTGAGGTTCTTGAGTCCTTGCTGGGAAAAGAAGGATATGGACAGAGTATTCTACGCGGGAAATACCATCCTAGATGCATTTGTGCAGGATATCTTGAGCATGTCCATTAACCTGCTGCTGGCCCTATATCTGGTGTATCCCAGGTATTTGTTCAACATGGGTCCTGATTACATGTTCAGCAGAGGTGTGGAGATGGGCATTTGACATTGATACTTCTGGACTGATGAAGTATGGGTAACCCCCGTCGGTGAGAAAGGCCCACCCGAGACTGGAGACGTACTCCTACAAGTGTGCTGCTGGAGTGAAGACTCTGCTAGTGGAGTACCTCTTGATGCAGAGCCGACACTTGACGGGCGAGGAGACAAACCCGAAGACTAAAGAAGGGACGAGAGAGCTGAACGGAGGTATACCTCTCTTGACCAATTTGAGCACGAATGAGTGAAACGGTGCTATTTGGGAAAGTGAAAGATCCAGAGTTGATAGTGCTCAACTTCAGGGACCAGCTGTTGTGCATAATGGGGGGAAAACGAGAGTGTGGCGAAGAAATCGAGGGAAGTCGTGAGGATCCCGGCGTGGAAGGAAAGCTTCGATTTCGCGAAGAAGGAACTGGAGACGGTACTTGAGCGTGATGTGTTACCCGCTGCCATCACTGAGTTCCCGACGGTGAGACGAATGACGTTGGGTATGAACAGTTCGATGGTGGTCCGTCGATACATGCTAGAGAGGTTGTGGAGCAGCAGCATAAAGTGTTCACACACAGCTGGGACCCCTTATTCATCGGGTACTCGGCGGCTGTATACTTCCATACATGTGAAGTAAAAGTGAACTCATGGACTACTCAAGGTAAGAAGAACCGAAGTTCGATGCCTCATAAGTACGAAATCAGGGAAGTGATAAAGGTGCTTGAGAAAACTGGGCTCGAAAGTAAAATTCCCATGTACGACAGCGGGAGAATGATCATGGAGGAAGGTCACCTAGCTCTTCAGGATGAGATGAAGGGCAGTACTGGAAAACATCTAGCACCCTATGGACAGGAGGAGGTGGAGTTTCAACATGAGGGACGGAAGCTGGATGCAGCAGGGACCCTATACGTGTCCCTGGCCGAATACAAAGCAGGGAATCCGGCGACACCTTCGCCTCTATCAGTCGGCACCCCTGGGGACAAGAGAATCACAGATTCAAAGACGCGTTGGAGATGGACCAAGATGAGTCGGGTGAGGGAGAGAGCATGGATGAAACCTTCGGTGAAGCTGGAGAAGAAATGGAGTTGGGGAATACACCTGATGAGGGGGCAGTGGCGGGGAGTTTGAGTCCCGGTACCACGCGTGAGGTACTGCAAGACTTGAGATGAGGAAAAAGAACACCTTCGAAGAGAATAAGAGTATGTTCCTGAATACGCTGGATGAAAATGGATGGCAAAACATCTTGAGCGAATTCATTCAGAAGTTAGAAGAAAAAGTAAAACTGGATGACTTCAAAGAAGAGTTGTGGCACACCGTAGAAGGGTTTGGGGCACCTGTCTTGATGTCCACTGGACTGGACGAGAAAGCAAGAGGGGAGCTGCTCGACAAGATGATTTGCTTGAAGAAAGAGAAGCAGAGTGTCGAGGCTGAATCATGCAGAGCTCTACTCCGAATAAAAAGACTGATAATAAAAAAGTTAGAGTTGAAATTGATGAAAAAATAAAACTAATATTTTAATTAAAGATAATTAGGGTCGGAGGCAAGAGTCGGAAGAGGGAGATTTGGATAAGTAAGTGGATTCAGTGATGATTACGACTACGCCCCCGAGTAAATGAGTGAGGTCGAGGAAGAGGAAACGGGAGGTAGAAGAAGCGAGTCCTTCCGTGGAGGTCGTTTCAGGGAAGAATCTGAAGGAGACGGCTCCAATGGCTCTAGCGAGACGGAAAACAACAGCTTGTAAGGGCAACTCAGTGATCCGAAAGTTGCCTGAAGTATTGATCGAGACGGAAAACGCGACAAGACCGGGGACGGAGGACGATTTCAAACCCCAGACGGCGAATGCGAAGAAAGGCTCCATCTGTGGACAAATTTCGGAATCAGCCATTGGCAAAGAGTGGATCTGGAGTCGAAACCAGGGCATTGGGAAGCAGGTAGCAAGTGACCCCTCGAAAGAGGATTGACGTGGAATACTGCTCGCCCCTGGTGGATAGCCCTGGATACTGCGAAGGAACATGAGAGTTGCCTGAAAAAACTTGATCGCGGGGTGTCAGGAAAACGTCGAAATTGGGCTACCCAGCAGATGGCGGAAGTGAATTAACTAGAGTTGAAGAGCCAGTTGGGACGAACCTGGGAGAAGTTGTTGCTGGAGTATTTTGAAGACGAAATGAGGGCACCATCGTCGGCAAAACATCTGTTGGCGAACCCTTTTGTCAGGACGGCGGGCAGTTGATGTTTACGTGGAGCTTGGCGGGAGTGGCGCTGGAAGCATTCACTTCATACGACAAATTAAAACTGGACGATAAAGGTCTGCGTGTGTATCTAATGCTGATGCAACATTTTGCACGAGACAATTCGGGATTTAGTCTGGCGAGGAGGAAAGATGCCACCTTTTTCTTGAGATGGATCATGTCGGTGATACCTGATGCTGCCATCCAGGCATGCTATCAAAGTGCAACGGGAAGTAAAGCATTGGAAAAGAGACTTTCAAACGTCATCCTGAATGTGTATCAAAGTAATGGATTGAGAAGGAGGATGGTTCGAGGCAGTCCCTGGAGAACCATGCTAAGCTGGACGAGATCCGACGGCTCTCGAACAAGAAATTTGAGGAGAGCCACGACGTGCATCGTGACCTGGCTTTGGCGGAAGGCTACTCGAGACCCACGAAGCGAGGGTAGTAACAGTATGTGTCCGGTATAATGGGGATATCGTAAAACCCGTTCCTGGATGCGGAGGCAGGAGCTGCCTTTATGAAATTTGAAGTTAAGGAGCTGCTGAAGTTCTGGTCAGAGAAGATAGTCGAAATTGATCCGACAGAAAGGGAAAGACCGAGCGTAGGTCTACTGCTTGAGAAGTTGCCGCGTTCTGACAAGAAGGTGGAGCTGAGGCTGGGCCGCAAAGATGGCGTATTGTATACGAACTTGGGTCTGTTTGGAAGTTGTTGAGACCATCTTGGTGTCCACATCCTCAGGCAAGCTTGAACGAAGCATCAACTTGACGCCTGGAGATTGCCCATGGCATTGTCTGTCGCAGACAGTGTGGCACCCGGATCAGTCAAATCTCTGCTTGATATGGGATGTTGAAGAGATTCGGTCGATAGGACTACCTGACCATCAACAAAAAGTCATCCTCTTCGTTGGCGCTGAGATTCGGTCGATAGGACTACCTGACCATCAACAAAAAGTCATCCTCTTCGTTGAGGCACGTGTGGAGTCGCATACGATTTTGCTCATGGTTTAGGGCGACACTGACATCTTGGCTGTATACGTTGACGAAGAATCACATGAAGAAATATCGTAATAGGAAAATCGTCAGTTCTTGGCCGAGATCGCGCCAGAGGCCTTGAAGAGACCTTTGCTCACCCATCGCAACGAGATAACCACGGGTTGGAAAAAGGATGGTAGAGAGTCTAGAGATAACACCAAAGCAAGGGAGTCGATACTGGAGGAGGACCTGGCGAAGAATGTGAGCTTGAGCTTGCACAACTCCTTCTGCTTGAACAGGGAATCCAAAGTAAAGAATCTACCGAACCAGACGAAGAGGTTGCAAGAGCAAAAGGAATGGATGCGAGCCTAGGAATGACTGAAGGCATGGGAAAGGATCGTGATCAGTTCCGATTAAGAAGAAGAATTGTCTAGACAAATTACTGTGTCGAGTGCATCCGGACCCAGTACCTCGAAGACGTGGGCGCGAACTGAGCAGGGTGCTCAGGGGCTGGTTCCTAAGTCTTGAGCGTGGAAGGCAAGAGAGGCTTGAGTGTGAACTCAGATGAAATCTGAGGGCGCGAAAAAGAAATTTTAACATACAAAATATTGTTATTAATATACTATAATTACTATAAACATTCAGCGTGCAAGAGGATGCAGGTTTCGATTGCTGTTTAGCGATAATGTGACAATTTTGCATGGCTGTGAATTTTGGGGTGTAGATAAAGTTAAATCTGCTGCAAATTTCTGTAAATGACGACTGGCACTGTATCTTGAGACGCTTTCAACATTCTGGGGGCTCACTGACAGACAACAACACGCGATGAGGACATCGATCTTGAGTCCGTTGAGTATGTGCCAGTCGGTCATATTTGGAAGTTTGACCTTGAGTTGATCGTTTGATCTTGATTTTGGGGAGAAAAATAACTTTTCGAAACTTCGAATTGAGCCTGTCATGCTCAAGTTTCTCGCAACAACTGAAAATACGAGAAAAAAACGTCACAAGATCGAGTGAGAATCGCGGGAATTACTGGATTTTACTATTCGCAATTTTACTGGAATTATACGACACGAGTAGTTCTATCTTGTTCCTGATAGGAAGACGAAATTGCATGAAGAGAGAAAGAAAATTGGTAGATTGTACCAGAGTGAACCATGAGTGAAAAGGTGGAAAGCTGAAGCTGCCCAATGGTCCAGATAGAAAAACTTATTCTTGAGTTAAAATATATTTATTCAAAACTTCTTGATTTAGACTTAATTGCCCTAAACTAATTCTTGCTTTACGATATAGTTATTCAATTCTAGAGGTCGTGTCGGTATGCGAGTACCTAATTTAAATTTCTTAAGTGTGTTTTATGTGATTATGTTGAGTTAAGGAGAGTTTTTAGGTTCATCCATCTGAAATGGATCAAAGGTCCGCTGTCCAATAAAAACTAACGGTTTGCTTGAGTTCGGACCCTTTTTTTACGGCGTTCGCGTGTTTTAGGTAATACGAGACCTGGGGGCGTTCTTATTTCTAGAGTGGGGGGTCTTTTGGTAGTAGCCTTTAAGCTGTACCACGGTTTGTAGTCTCATGTCGCAAGTGAACTGAATTGGCTCCGACCGCATGAGGTAGAAAAACACAAGAGAAAGTGTCTCTGACTCTTGAGCCAATGGTTATAGGGCCTATTTTTCTTAGCCTCAAATGTGACTTAAGTAGGCGACTCTTACATGCGGTCCCATCGTCTGCATACCATTTTTGAGTTCAGCTTTATCGTTGACTGGTTTTATTAAAGATAAAGTGGCTAGCCCGTACATCGCCATTGATAAGGGGTCTCCTTGTGTGGTTCCTTCTCTAGTTAGAATAACTTTTTTAGTTACGAAGATTTTGGATGGATTAATGTATGAGTTCTTTTCACCGGGTAGTATAGAAGGGCATGTGTTTGCAATGTTTTTTAACATTCGCCCGGAAGTACATACCGACGGAAAATAAAGCTAGGTTCTAAAACGACTGGCTAGCGTCTAAACACAGCTCTACATGCTTTTCATCGTCTCTGCCAAAGCCAGTTCTTTTGGTGGTCTTTCTAACATCTGGTTGACAAAAAACGTTACTGTTTCCGGCTTCGATCAGAACGCTCTTATTAACTTAATTATATGAAAAAATAGTGAGCTTATGGCTGGGTCTCAGTATCCCCAGACCACGAGGTCACTCCTAAAAACAGGGCTACTAATTATTTGTTCTATTACTATTGTTTTTGTTCAGTAGATAAAATCAACATCACCATCGAAGTTGGATCAATCCTTTCCCTCAACTCCTAGCTTCTCATGATCTGAAAACGAACTTAGATGTTATTGATTCAATTCAAGACATCTCCAGGAAGCTTAAAGTTTGTTTAAATAATGTTCAAGTTCTCTTCCGAGACCCCTCCGGATTCTGGAATCCGGGAAAATAACGTCCTTATTTCTTTCCGGAAGGCTGGACACGTCGTTCCAACACCCTTCCTGTTTCTCGGGAATTGCTTTGTAACGATTGTAAATGCATGATCGTTACAACTCGGAATGGTTGTGGGTCACAACAATCTTCTTATTGTTCGTATTTATCGTCTGACTCTTCTCTGTCTAATTTTTACGTTGTTCTCGTTGAGGATACTGGTGTTGTTGTGTTTTGCCGTTTCAGTTGGTGCGAAATCTCAAGGCCAAATTAATCCTTCCGAGTTCGTCAAAATGAACAATTAAGACCTCTAATTTGTTAAAACCACCAATCTTCCCACTCCGATGTTACAATAAAATTTCGAATTCGAACTTGCATTTTGACACATTCTGGTCGAATGTCACATACTCCTCGGACAGCCCAAATGGCGTACAAATGGCATCGTACTACGCTATTATAGCCTTCCAAATTCTCTCACTAATCTGCACTTTCGAGGATATAACTTAAGATCGAACGTTTTTTCTGACTTCCAAAGTCTATGCCCCGATTTAAAACGGTACTGTCAATCAACAAACTGAAATTATCCTACCATGCTTCTTCCCTTCGGACTTTAGTTGTTATTGGTCCTGAATATTAAGAACCAATAGTTGTTATTGGTCCTGAATTAAGGAACTCGGTGGTTAGAAGGAACAATGAAATAATCTCCCTCTTTAAGAGATTACCCAAGTCATTCATATCACCAAAAAGTGACCAGTCATCTTAGTTAATTAAAAACAATCATGCAGGCTTGAATATTTAATATACTCTCCACTCAAGCCTTTCTAAATAAATAGTAAGTGTCTCTAAAGCCACTAACTAAAATCAAAATGCAAAAATATATGCAACAAATTCTTTTAATCTTCATAATTCAACTAAATGTTTTCTCTTCAGTTTCAAACGCAAACTTAATTGCTTTATCTCTCATTTGAGTTTTTCTCACACAAAACAATTCTGAGTTTTAACATCTTCTCCTTCGTCGCATCTTTGTTTCTTGGTTCACTCTTTGTTTCCTTTGTTTAGAAGTTCTAAACTTCTAAATTCTTCTCTTTTTCTTCTTTTTGCTTCTTTTTTTTCGGCTATTTGTCAATGTTCCATCTCCTCCCAAGGTAGAGGATCAAAATTAGTCTCCCTGTTTCGAGGCACAACGTCACGTTTCTCTCCAAGTCTTACTTCAACGTTTCCTCTCTTTCTCTCCCGTCACATTCACTTGTTCTAGACGTCCTCTTCACTGCGGTGGTTACCGCATTCCGATGAGTTACAAACGCTCGCTTGAAAGCTCCTGCCCCAATGTCAAGCTGATACGCACTGTACACTCTGCCGTGTTTCGACATATGCTTCTTGGCATATTCGTACATCCATGCAGTCATGTTGGCTCTGAACCATGGCATCAGTCGTCTTCTGGCCCATATCTTTTTCACTTCCATCGGAATGTTCAGAATTTTGCACATTGTCTCAAAAAGACCTATATCTTTTAGACAATCCAATTCCTGCAATTGCTCTTTCGTAGGCGTTTCTTGTCAATTGTTTTCTTTCAACAAAGATAACTCCCACTATCACTATCGTAATGGGCTGTGATGAATCTGGTAAACCCATGGAGAGCAGCTCTCCACATTTCCAGATCAACGCCAGATTACTACGCCCGGGATACCACCATGTTTGTAGCAAGCAATTGCAGGGGAACTCATCATGTGTCAACATGATGCTCCTCCAATTACGCTTTCCCGACGCTTCCAGTAGTGGTTCCACTTCCATTATCACTCGGTGGACTTCATCATTTCCATCTACTGCATTGTAATCTGTGACTGTTGACCCTTTCTGCTTCTGTCTTTCAAATTAACTGAAGTTCCCACTGGCATATCCCATGAACTTCTTTCCCAGTATCAATTCTAATTCTTCTTTGGTTCTCTCTGAAACTGCTGAGAACATTTTGCACAATAACTCGTAAGATTTTTCTGACATTCTTGCTAGTCTTACACATTTCGGCACTGAAAAGGCTTGATCCACGATCGTCCTCGTACTTTTCACATCCACTGCTGCAAAATGCACTGGGTATCTGCTTTTGCACATTGGCGCTAATGGCGCTCCCGTCGGTCTACGTTAGGTTTCACTGTGCCGGATGTTCATTTCCGCCTCGATCGCTTCTCTCCACTTTCCAATATACTTTTACTTGGTTTGCAAAACTCCCGGAAACACTTCTACACTGATGGTCGTGATCATCTCATACTTTTGTTCTAGATTCAATAGCGACTCTAAAGAGAAAACATGCTGTAGAATCCTAGTGCAGTCACTAGATTAACCTCGGTTCCTCCATGGCAATCTGCAATCAATTCCGTTTCCGTTTTTGCTTTCATCACAATGTTGCCAAACAATATCGTTAATTGCTTGTGTTGTTTCTCCAGGTTCTTTACGCAATCCAGACCTCCACAGATGTGACCCTCCAGTCCGCAGACTTCCGCCAGACAGCTACCAGGTGCTTGTGTTGTTTCTCCAGGTTGTTTCTCGTTAATTGCTTGTGTTGTTTCTCCAGGTTCTTTACGCAATCCAGACCTCCACAGATGTGACCCTCAAGTCCGCAGACTTCCGCCAGACAGCTACCGCAGACTTCCGCCAGCCAGGCAACTCTAATTTGCCTTCTCCGATGCTCTTAGAGGCTGTCGTCGTTAAATTATAAATGCTGTTTAGGTAACGCTAGTTACAGTCTGAATTCAATTTCCTCTGCACGTCCTGTCTTGCACGCAATATCGAATGGCCGTTAGGACTCGGACATCATCATAGTTTCATCAGTTCCCTCAATACCATTAGACTCGTTCTTATTAGTTCGTCCGAGAATCCCAATCCAAATTCCACTCGGTTGTCAGATTTTTGCACTGAAGGTGCAGTCATATTTTCTTCCAACACAAGTCCCAGTTTAGTCTGCTGGTTAGCAACGCTTCTTATCGTTGCAATTCTTGACGTCCAGAATCTTAGCATCACTGCTTGCTCGTAATCAAAGAAGCAATCTCGTATGTCTTCATTTATGAAAGGGTTGTACGCCATCCCTACAATTCCGGATACGTAACTGTATGATTTCTTTCTGATCGGTCCATAGTATTCACTGGGCTTAAGCAGTGCTCCATAGATTCTTTTGTGAGCCTCAACTCCTTGTTGGAGAATCTCCTTATTTCATCAATCTTCTTCATCGTTCTCAGGAGTGGTTCTCAATTCTTCTTCGAAGTATCGTAACACTACTGCTCTCCATGGTAGGCTCGACAACTGCTCTATCGTTTCTGCGCGCATTTCAGACGATACCAGAGTTCCGTATGCCTTCTGCTTCAGGGCTGTGCCTTGCATCATCGTCTCTAAATGAGCTTCAATAGCACTTTCAGTTTCCAGAGCAATTAAGTGCCATGTATCCACCGGCGGGCTCATCAATCGATACAGTTTCCGACACTGTCAGTCGGTTATATTCTACTGGAACTAGCTGTCCTATGACGCTTCCATTTCCATGGTTCATGAGAGACGGTTTGAAATCTTGTAGGATACTCTCTCCGCATTGGCTGAGCATTTCCATTTCTAATGTCGCTGCAGTCAGAGTGCGGTCACTCCTCTTGGTTTTGTAACTGGCTGATTTTAATCCTGCCATGAGAATGAGTGGCATCTTCGCTACGTCAGTCAACATTCTGTCAGTGCCAGGCAATCGGTCATCACCCTGTGCCATGTCCATGGCTTCTTCGACGCGTTTTCTTTTGGCTGAGTTGACAACTTTTACGAAATTTTGGAATCCACTTTGTTTTTCCAGCTTTCCTCAATGTCACTTTGCTGCCAAGTTTCATTTTCATTTCCTTAATCCTGTCAATCACCATCTTTGATCGCATCGTTCCCTTTTGGGTTCTTGACAGATATACTACTTCTTCCTTGTCTTCTTGCGGCGTCATCTTTATAGGAGAGTTTGCCTCACTTTCGTCAGTGGCCGAGTCAATCAGTAACTCGCTCAATCTCTCTTCACACTCGTCGAGTTTGTCAAGGACTTCCCGCATTAGTGGTCTGTTGAGACCTATTTTCAAAATAGACTGGGTCCCGTAGCTTTGAACTAGTGTCCAGACCTCTTCCATGAAGGCAACTCTGTCCATGCTGCATCCCGTCCTGTTTTCGTTGTCTCTGTGATGAACGTCCCATTCTTCTTCGGGCAACGTTCCCAAGCAAGGTACTCTGGAAAAGCCTTCTATTCTTCTTCTCCTTTCTCTTGATTCCATTAAGAGTTTCGTTTTGGCATTTTTAGAATTGCTCGAAGAGCTGCTCTCCGGCAAGTTCTGGTTCATTTCCATGAAGGCCGACGGAGGTTCCAGTGTGGAAGTTCCCTCGTCTACTGGCTCAGTTATTGGCTTGAGGGCCCTTGCTCTTCATCCTTTACTCTATCTGGAAGTTTCGGTACAACTGCCAGCTGCCAGCTGACTGATCTTCCTCCTCACCGTGCACTACCCTGACTTCTTCACAACCGAAGGGTGCTAGCATGGTTCTAGTCTGTAGTGTTCCGCCCACCGTTAACTCTGGTTTCACACTCGTCAAGATTAGGGAGGCTTCTGGTAAGTCCGCCTTGCCTCTCATGACCATTGGCGCCAGATCCAGTTTCGCCCATTCCTCGTCAAATCGCCAAATGCTTCGGAGTCGCTGCATTGTTCATTCGTCTCCTTGTTGTTTCATCCGTGTAGGCAAACTGCGTATACTGCAGCACTGCGGCGTTTCTGCCCACGAAGCACGGGTCCATCATCTCGGAGAACTTCGCTACCCTCCTTTCATTAGTTTCAAAGGCTCTCAACCTGGGGGTTTGTACTACGGAGTCGGCTCCGAGCAACATCCTTCTGATCAAAGGAAATTCAGGGATCTCTTCTGGCAGTTTCTTGTAGTCACCCCAGCCTTTCGTTTCTTCTCTCAAATTGTGATATGCTGCAGTCAGTCGAGGACTTCTTGTGACTTCGCCGTTCGTCTTATCGTAGGGCCTTTGATTCCAGAGTTTCGGGATTACCTCGATGTGCCCTCTATCCACTTCTCCTATCCTATCACGGAAGAGATCATCAAAGTTTGTGACGGTCATCTCCGGCTCTGATATCTTAGCGAATAACAAGTCCTAACTCATTATCTATCGTATATCGTAGTGCGAGCTGCTCAAACCAGTTATGTGCAACACCGACCTCCTGTACGCCTCCACCTTAACGTCAGGGAACGTAAACGTAACTGCCGGACCGTATATCACTGTCACGAACTCCGTGGCTCCTCTGATCAGTGCTCATAGACAAGCTCAGGTCAGTTAGCAGGGGCATGCCCCCAGCATGACGTCGCACATCTTACTCCATCTGAATCGTCTCATCCTCTCCTGTTCCAAAGCGATTCTGCTGCAGGGGTGTATTGGATAAGAGTATGTCGCAGATCTTTTATCTTGGTCCAGGAATGCGTGGGTCGCTTCAAATCTCCTCACGTTTTCCCTAATCTGCTCCGGGTAGCGTGTCAGATTCATCAATCCTCCCAAGTTCCCGTGCGTTATCGCAATAAGCATCAGAAGTCCATCTAGCCGCAATTCCTTCACTCCTTAGGTGAGCAGTATCACTGGTCTTCTCACGAAGTTCTCTGCTCCAAACGTCACGAACAGGGCTAGTAGTTCAGCGATCGATACTTCTACGACTGCTTGGAGGAATTATTTTATCAGGTATCGAGAAAGCGATGGTTAAACTTTCGCCAGGAATGATGCGGTCCATCCGGCTTTCAACCCTTCCAGCATGCTGTCAGTCCGGTCAAAGCCTTCTTCTCCCTTTACATTCTGTGTCCAGAAAGCTTCCAGGGTTCTCTTCAGCATTTTCGGCCAGGTTTGCCTCTTTCACCAGGTAGGCATGGATCTTCCTGATCATCACTGGGCCTCGCTCGAAAGCGTCTGTGCCCAATGCAGCTATTCGAGGGGTCAAGTGCAGCCACTTGTTAGTCTCTGGTTTCGTTCTCAAGACCATCGCTTCCAAGTGAGCTCTCTTCTCCTTGGAATTTTTCCTTCTTTCTCCTTCCTCTTTTTATTCCATTCCCCGGAACCATCGCTACTATTACTCGATGGTCATCGTCAATTCCTGGTTTTAGTTTAAGTTGTCGGCTGAAGTTGGACTTTTCCAACCCTAGTACTTCGTCTAACACTAATATGTGTAGTGAATGGTCCTTAAATCCTCGCATCGCATTCGAGATGTCAGAACACGCTACAGGTAATTCCGCCCTAAGTGGTCTTAAGTTTTCCATCTCTATTCCGCGATTTGGGGCGGATATGATCACATCAAATTTCCCTTCCGAGAGAAACGCCACCATCGCTTATACAAACTTCAGTCCATCCGGGAGATGTGCATATCCAGGAGACAGCGCAAACACGGCTCTCGGTGTTATCTTGGGGAATGCACCTTCTTTCAGCGTGTCCACTACTTCACCCATCGATTCGAGGATAACCTTTATCGCTGGCCATACTGTGTCTTCTGCCGTTGTAGGCTCTCTGAGTCTGCTCAGGAAACCCCTACTGTGTAGATGGTCGTTTATACCGGCAAATACGATCGTGATCGGGTTCACTTCCGTCTGTCGTTGTACCCCGATTGCCAATGATCACGACTGCTTTAGGTCCAGGTCGACCGCTGCCAACATTGTGACGTCAGGCCAAAGCAGAGACTTGGAGGTATGTACGAAGTCTGAGTTCGCAACTATCATAATCTTTGCTTTTCTCATTTCTGCTTTATCATACGCTGCAAAGATGGTCTCGTCTTTCCTAATCGTCTTCATCCCACCATATCTCTGAACATCGCCTTCTTGAGTCATTTGTTTCGGGTACGCTCTATCTTCTAAATGACCTGGGGGTGCTCGTATTTGCTTGAACAATTTCACATGTTGTCCTATTGGTGCCCTCGTTGTCAAGAATCTTCCGGGCCTTTCTTCTCCATTTCCTTCACCATGATTCAGTTTCCCATCTTGCAAAGGTCTTGCATTTACTGGACCCTTTATATTGTTTGAGGGCAGTCCCTCTAAATCAGCGAATCTCAAGGTGGTCGTGGAATTGAAGTTTATGCCAGCTTGTATCAACCAGTCCACGCCTGCGATTGAGTACAGTCCGTTGACGGATAGTCTCGCTCCATTTAGCATCCTCATGGCATCTGCTGCAAACCTTACCGTCTGAATGATCAATTTCATCAGGTCCTGTTTGTAGACATGCCAGGGAGAAGGTATGGGCCTCGACCACATCAAAGAGCTCCTGTCTGGTCGTCGCTCTTCTCGTCTGGTACTCGTAATCTCAGATCTAGTCTCTGATCTCGTCTCCGATCTCGTTTCCGGTCTCGAGGTACTTGTGTTCTCCGTAGTTGAGTTGACAGGTCCTAATCTTCGCCTTCGATGATGGTTCTTCTTACTGGCGCTTCTCTCAATCAGTCCTGTACGTCCGTCCTTTGCTCTGGCTCGCTAGAGCTTTGAGGTCTGTAAGTCACAGCTGGGACCGTTTCCAGGCGTGTTTCTAGGTTAGGTGGCACAAAGGTTAAGATTGCCGGCTCATTCGTCACTTCTTCTTTCTTTAGCACTCCGGGTCGAACAGCTCGACCTCCATTTCATCCAGTTGCTCCTGGAAGACTCGGTTCATCCAGGCTTGTCCTTCGATACTATCAAAGGGGATCCCATCGGTGGTCAGTCTGGCCTGATCCATAGCTCTTAGCTCGTTTTCAATGTCCATAAAGATCATTCGTCCAGCGTTCCGACTCGCCAGATTTCTCAGTATGTTGTTCCACCTGATAACTCCTTCATTAAGCCTCTTTCCTGTCGATGTCAACGTTCTCGTGTTCATTGGTAGGGTGCAGACGGTCAGTACCGCGCACTTGAATTTCTGCCAAAGAGTAGTGAATAGGCACACCATCATCGATTCCAATTGTGCCTCTTCCTCATCTGAGCCTCTGGACACGTTGTTTGTCACTATTAGGATCATTATGTTAGGGATCCTTCCTGGGTTCATTAGCTCCACCATACGAAACAGCTGGGCTATCGTTGCACATCCAAAGGCCATCACCGTGGTGGTCCAAGATGTTCTCAGGTTTTGGAGAACTCTCACCAAACTGTCACCCTGTATCAAGTGAGATGTCCCAAGCGGCGGTTGTTGCATGTTTATCGCCGGATTCCACGTCGATCGATTAAAGCAGGCTCGCGGATCAGCATCCGGAACTCTTGTGAAGTTATTCTTCACGTGGTTGTTCTTCTGCACGTCAAACACTCGGGACACTTTCTTCATTGGAATTTCTCTGATTTACCTCTCAGGGGCTCTAGAAGTCTTTGCTGGTAATTTGACACTGTCAATTTCGGTTTTCTTCATCGTTTCTCTGGAGAGTTATCGGTACTATGTCGTCTATTCTTCCATAGGGTGCAGTCACCCCAGAACCTGGCGCATTCCTATTAGCGACTAGTCGTTCAACTGTTTCTATCAACTTCCGCACTGTTTGCTCCACGACTGGGTCATCTAGGGTATCACTTGGATCCGGGATTGTTACTGTTCCTGTCGTAATCGGGGGTCGCTCCTCCGTCGTCTGACTTAGTTCGCGAGGCGTCAGGAGCTCCATCGGGGACTGCCCACGAGGAACATTCCTTGCAGGTATCGCTTTTTCCACTGCCGTCGTCAACGCCAGCCGTTCCGATCGTTCTTTATATTTTGCCTCAAGCGTTCTATTTCCTGACCCTGTTTCTTGGTGCAATCCTCAAACAGTTTCTTCCACAAATCCCTGTCTTCTTCTACACTGAGCAGAGTCTTCGTCACTTGATCTAGCTCCCTTCTGGTCTTCTCCAGTTCTTCTATCGTTCCGTTGAGGTCTTGCATCGTTTCGTTCGTCTGAACTTCTTCTTCTACTCTTGCCCTCTTTGGTGGCACAGCTACTCTCAGTTGTGAACTAGATGAGGCAGCCTCGCTGTTCATCTCCTGATGCATTCTTCTCACACCAGGCCTAGGCTTGGTTGGCAGAGGCATCTCACCTGGTTGGTAGGTCCTGGAACTTCCCAATCCAGGCTCGTTCACCAAGTCACTTCCTGAGAGATCCCCGTTCCTCCACCTCCTTACCCTCATGTTTGTGCGGTCTAGCACTCCTCTTTCTCCATATGCGGCCATCAATAAGACTTCCGTGGGGCGGTTCCCACGGTTATAATGCCCTAAGATGTTTATTAAGTGGAGCGTTCCTCCAGAGCGAAGTCTCAATCCATCAACCGACGATAGATCACATCTATCATTGGTCCTACATATGCCTTCGCTAGGTCCCTCAATTCATTCAAATTGAAGTTTTCCATATCGTTAAATTCGGTTTGATTATCAGTTTGTGACAATTGAAATCTGATGAATGATTAAATGATCAATCAGGATCTAGAAAAGAGGTCACGAATATCACATTTATCAGCATCACTCGAATTTTTAATAAAATTTATTTAAAACATTCAGATAAAGATTTTGATCTTAAAATATATTAAAATCAGTTTATTGCTAAAATTTTGGGATTCAACTTAAGAGTGGACAGTCCAAACTTTGAATATATTCCTAAGATCGTCATTCGATTGTTCATGGTCACTAATTCCTTCATACCCAGGGTCTTAATAGTATAACACAACATACATATCACACACAACACACATAGTATGACACCTTCCTGCATGCACCCTAAACTGAGCCTTTACTTAAATAATATTTCCTATGTAAGTATACTTGTATGTTAGTATCAGAAAAGATTACGTGTATCAGTGCATACAGCTCCCGTGGATGCAGTCGTCCTCGGTTCGGGTCGTATATTAGAAGCGAGAGTTCCTTTACCTCCCTTTCCACAAAGACGTCTCTCAGTCTCGTCAAGGACAAGACCAAGTTTTCCGGGACCACATGCCGCTTCTCCGTCGCCCCCGTCACCAAAAAGCATAAATACTTTCGCGGTATCTGCGACGCCACCGAAGGCAAGGCTGCTACGCCTCCTATTCCTCGTCTTTGCTTCCAAATAAATTCTAAATTCTATGTTTTTATTTTCTCTCTAAAAAAATCCGCTGCTAATGCTGTCCTAAAACTCATGTCCGCTGTAAAACTCATGTATCGCTATTGTAAGTTTAAAAAAGCTATCTGTCAATATTATGCTACTTGAGTATTCATTCGGCAAGTTAAAATATGACTCAACTACTCTCCCTATGTCCGGTTTTTTAGGGTCCTCGCTTGTTTTTGCTTCTAGATCACCTGTCTCTCTTGCTATTCTTAATTTTTTATTAATAATTTTTCAGTGTGGGTAAGTCCTACCCCGCACTCCCCGGACAAAAATATTCATCGACATCCCTGTCGATCGCATGTCGGATATTAAATCGAGGTTGGATGCAGGAATGAGTAATTGCCCTTCCTGGGCTGCCCAGGAAGGATCATCCCTTTAGGTTTTATGTATTTCATGCTCTCACGGTCTACATCCTGAATCATGACACTGTTCTCCTTTGGGTCCGACGTCATTTCGTTCAGCCATTCCAAGACACGCAGATTCGTCAAGTCTTGTTCGTAAGATTGCCGGTCAACGATCCATTCCTCGTCGCGGTCGTCAACTATGTCGATGTCTTGCGACACGGTTATTTCTTCTAGATCCACCAATTCTTCCAATATCTTCTTCAGATCTATTCTGTCCACTACGAAGTCATCTCCGTAAGGATTGTGTTTCTTCGTTAGTCTTGTCCTGTCCCTCTGTCGAGTCTGTATCGTAAACGGAAGAAGGGCTTCTTCATCTGCTTCAATCACCTCATTGGGATCCAGGTCCAGTGGTGGACTTGATCCTTCCTCTACTACCTCATTCAGATCATTCTTTCCCCTGGTGCCCTTCTCATTGACCTCGCAGGCAGGGTCCATCATTAAGTAATCCCCCTCTTCCATGTCTGCAAGTATACACCAGTCTTCCGTAGATGGGTTGTGTGGCATAATATTTTCGTAGTGAGTGGCTCGGCCGGTACTCAGTCTGTAAAAACGTCCCTCCTGGTGCACTTCCGTAATCTTGAAGGGTACTCTCTACTTCTTTAGGAGCTTTTTTGTTCCTTTCGGTGGTATAACGTTTTGAAATACCCATACGTAGTCTCCTAACGAGTAAGATTTTGCACCAGCTGCTTTTTTGTCGAACGTTTTCCTCTGCCTTGCCTGTGCCTGCTCGGTTTTCCGTTTATTTCTTGTTGACGTCAAATCACATCCCTTACGTAGACTTGCGGTGATGTTTTCTTCCCCTCATATTCTGGGTAAAAGAAAGTCAAGGGCAAAGACTTCTCGTGTTCGGTTAACATCATATGTGGACTAACTCTGGTGGTGGAGTGTTGCGTGCTGTTGTAAGCTCCCATTACCTGTGGAAGGTATCTGTCCCAATCGGTCATGTTCCTGGAACAATATGCCCTCAGCATCGACACCAGCGTTCGATTCTGCCTCTCCATTAGGCCATTCGTCTGGGGATGGTATGTCGTATTGATTAGATGATCGCACGTCTCTTCTGCTGAGGCAGTTATGCAGGGCACGGCCTCTGCATACTTCGTGAAGTGGTCCATCATGACCAAGACCTTATTATAGCCACTGTCTGTCATACATATTTCCTGATGGTCTATCTGCACCACGTCGTTAAGTTAAATTCAGATGACTCAATCGACTGAAAGGCAAATCGCAATTTCCTTGGATCCTTGACCTGTTGGCATGACAGACATGCTGTTACCCACTTCTCGCACGCTTTTTTCAATTCAGGCCACTCAAAGCGCTTCAGGATCCTCTGGTATACTTTGTCAATTCCCTGATGGCCCATCTGATTATGCGACCTGAGTAAAAGTTCTGTCTGATAGAGTTGCGGCAACACTATCGCGTTATATTTGTACAGGACTTTGTCTTCTTCTCTTCTCTTACAAACCACGATCCCGTCCTTGTTCAGATATAACGTTCCCTCTTTTTGCATAAAGTGATGTCTCAGAATACGGTAACTGTCTTCCTCCTGGTCACCTTTGTCTGGTGTTCCATTTTTGATCCACTTTTTCAAGTTACTCGTCATGCGGTCATTTCTTTGTGCTCTTAGAAGGTCTGAGAGTCTGTATCTCGCCTTCATGTACGTCTTCATGACCCTCAATTGACTATTCATTTCATCCGGCTGATGGGTGTCATCTTCCATCTTCACGAAACAATATTTCGCCAATGGTTCTGTCTCTTGCCTGAAGGGTTGAAGATCAGTCCTGACTACTTCTTTCTGCGGTTGTTTCTAGATCACCCGCTGCGTTGTCAAAGACTGTTTCGCTGGGTAGCATGTAGCGCACTGTCAGGGTCTTGATATACCTCTTTGTCCAGGTCTCTTGCTCGAGTCTCCACTAGCAACGTGTGGATCGCTAGCTCTGACAATTCCAATCCTGTGCTCAAGTTCCTGACTGAGTAAGTGTCAATTCCTGAATTCCTCGAGTCGTCATCAACGGAAGAATCTGTCACCGAGCATATTTCTTCTTCGAGATCAATTTTATGAGCTCTGCTCATCCATCTGAACTCCCCGGACACACTTTTATCCTCCAGGTCTTGTTCCTCACATTGAACATTTTCCTCTACACGTGACTCACCGAACAAACTTTCTTGTACCGGGTCTTGTTGATGAACTTCCCTGTTCCCATCAACGTCCTTCTCCCCGGACAAACTTTCTTGCCCCAGGTTTTGTTCAACCTCTTCGCCTTTCTGATCCTGATCCTCAAAGGTGACGGTTTTCCTTTGTGTCCCTTTCACCTGTTCTTTTCGTTTGTATGATGTACTTGTCAAGACGTTTTGGGGTATCGAGGATACTAGTTGCTGAACTATTGTCCTACAATTCCTTTCATTTTCCTTGTGTTGACGTCTTGATGGTTTAATCTTTAATTTCTCACTGACTGCTAGCAATGCCATGGCTGCTGCCCACTCGGGGTCATCTCTAGTCACTTCTCTCTCCAACCATTCACGCATCACGGAGTGACCTGCACCGTTTTGTCCAGCAATGAGAGGCTGCTTATGTTCATGTGAGAGAGTTCCTGTTGGACCAGGTTCGAACAGAGCAACCGATCCAAAGGCACCGCGTCCTTCTTTGACAAGATCTTTATTTCCGCTATCTCTTCCACCGGTAACTCGGGTTGTCCCGGAACCGGATGTCCAGATTTGTCCAACCATCTCGTCAAGAAAAGCGCCTCATAAGTTTCTTTGTTCAGAAACGAGAACCCTTCCTTTATTCCCGCCTGATTGGCTTGTTTCTGTTCTCGTCTTTCATAAAACTCAGTCTTCTTATTGAGGCTGTCAGCATTCTCATGTTTGTCACGCATCCTGTGCTCAATTATCATGTGGTAGCCGTCTAACCTGACTATCCACGACCAATATAAGTCTGGTCCACCGAGTACGTCTTCAACCAGGATAACGCTCTATTGTCCACGCGTAGCTTAAGAGGAGCTCTCCCTAAGTATGCGCGGTACTTCTCCACGAATGTGAACACTGCAAACTTTTCTGCCTTTGGTGCACACTATTTTATTTCAGTGTCACTCAACGCTTTACTGCCATGTGCAATGGGACGGAGAATTGTTCTCCCATTCCACTCCTGCTCCTGATGCAGTATTCCTGAGATGATGACTACTACTGATGCATCTGTGTCAAGAACATACATGCCCTTCTCTGTAGGCATGCCCAGCACTGGCGCTTCGCACAGTTACCGCTTTATGTTCTCGAAGGCAGCTTGAGCTTCTTCATTCCATTCGAACTTTTTTCCTTTGTTGCGCATCAGTTTATGCATGGTATACACCTTGTCTGCGTATCCTTTTATGAACTCACGGTAATAATTGGCAAACTCTAGGAAGCTCAGGAGTTGAGTGCCCGTTCTGGGAGCCTTCCATGTCAACACATCCTCCACTGCTTCCCAGATACTTGATTGAATCCTGAGTATTTCACATTTCGATGATTTGAATTTCAAGCCTGCTCTTTTCATGCAACCAAAGATCTCATCGAGCCGATCAATATGGTCTTCTAAGGTGGGAGTTGCTATGACCACGTCATCCACGTAACACATCACAAGGTTCCCGTTCTTCTTCGTCACTCTGGTCAAAGCTTGAGCCATTAGTCTTTGAAAAGTGGCCGTGGCGTTGCACAAGCCAAAGGGCATCCTCTTCCACTGGTACAACCCCAATTCACATGCGAATCCGGTGTTTTCTCTGTCCTTCTTCCGCAGAGGGACCTGCGAGAAAGCAGAACCCAAGTCCAATGTGGTGAAGAACTTGGCGTCACCAAATTTCGATTTATGAGGCGTCATTTGCCTAGTGCCTTCCCTCTAATTCTAATTCGTGTTTTGAAAATACAACCGATATCCGCCTTATGTTTTGAAAATACGTCCGCGTTTCGATTTAACAACCGATATCCGCCTTATGTAACAACCGATAATCCGCCTTATGTTTTGAAAATACGTCCGCAATTCGATTTAAAACCGCCCTTAATGATTCAAATCTCCCTCATCAATTTTCCCTCTCAAGTGTTCTATCTCCGGCAAAACCGGTTTGTCGGATTCTAGTTCATATGACGAGGGGCGTTCCGGAAAGTTTGAGCAGCTCGACAAGCCTTCATCCGTTTCGGATTTCATTGAAAAAAGTTTATTAATAGATTTAAATTCATCAATTCTCTTTAAAATTTTATCTTTATCAACATGATTCGAGCAGTCTTTCACGTTATATCTCTTCAAATTTTGTTTCTCCTCATAGTCAGTTTTCATCGGCAAAGCGTAACCAAGTTTCTTTCCACGCTGGATCGAAACCATGGTTTCCAGTGTGTTCAACAACACACTGGCACACAGCCCGTTTCGTGTTACAGAAAAGCTCCGGCCTAAAATCACCGAGCTTTGACTATTTGGGTTGGGTACCAGACAAACCTGTTTACTATTACTCAACGAATTTAACTTTCTCATCCTAAAAATTGCTTTTACATCTTGTCCCGGCTGTAGTTTTACCTTTCTATCTAAAAAAATTTGGTACCTTGTTTTCATCTGTTATTGTTCTATTAATTGGTCTCTTAACATACGTCCGGTCCGGGCTTCTAATCCTCATCAGGCCGTTGTTCAAGTCAATCATCACATCGAAATTCCGGACAAAATCACGGCCCAAGATGAATTGGTCTGAGTCGTCTAAGTTCTCAACCACCAGGAAGCTGATCCAAAGATTGCGTCCTCCCATGTGAAGGACCGTTATCGGTGTCCTTCCGGCCACGTAGATTGCTCCGCGGTTGGCGGCCTCCAATCTGAGGTTCGTTGGAATTAGATCTTCCCTCGTGAAGCCCATTCTTTCCTATGTCGTTATTGGCATCACGCTTACCACTGCTTCTGTATCCACTAGTCCTGCTACTTCAATTTTCTTCCCATTGGTGTCTAGCAGATGTGCAGTCACATCTGCCTCGTACCCTATTTGTACTGCATCCTGCTCCATCATGGCATCATGGCCGATTCTACGGAAATTAAGTTCTTCCTGACCCAAATAGATCTGCCCCGTTTGGTCACTATCTGTTGTGACGTAGGTCCTAGTGTAGATACTTATCCCGTCAACGTTCAACATCACTTGATACGGTCCATAGACTTCCACGTAGCGCCCGTGGATTTTCTTTGTTGCGTGGCTCTACCTGTCTCAGATAATCTGCATAGGTATCTAAATGCATCATAGTGAACTCTGAGGGTTCACCTAGGTTCCTGGTCACCTGATGTCCCGCAACTGAAATTATTGACTGTATTCTACTTCCCTGTGGCACCATGTCGAACGTCTGCCCAGAGATCACGTTTAGTTTCATGCTCAAACTGCTGGGTGTTTTCATTTCTTCGACTTCTGATGTCTCGAAGGCTTTTAGCTTTTCCTGAATTTTCTCATTCTCTAGTTCGAGCTTCACCTTTTGTTCGATCTCCTTCGTCACCAACTCCTGCTGGACTCTGTTTAGGGCCTCCCTCGCGGCTGCCCTATAGTCGATCTTGAAATCATCTGCCGCAGTCACCGGTTCCGGTTCACGTATCTCTTCCGTTACTGCCTGCATCTTCTTAGTTGCTAGCTCTTGCGGTTTCTCGTTTCTGCGTGCCTCCACTTCACTCAACAGGCGAGTTTTGCTGGATTTCACACCCGATCCTTGGATGCTTGATGTCCGCCACAGCATCCCAAAATTGTGGACAATCCCATTTAAAATGACCTTTCAAGTTACAAATAAAACACCTTGGGCCTAATTTCGAAATTACTCCTCTCATGAAATCTTCATGATTGACCTCTGACGCATCTTCATCCTCGAGGCTTAAGCCTATTGCTTTCAAGCCCTTTTTGTAGGTTGGGCAAGCTGACTCATGTTGATCCGTCGAACTGCAATTTGCACATGAGCGTCTCCTGTCCATATCGTCCCTTGGTTTGTACCAGTTGACTGTTTGGTTTGCAGGTCCATTGTTAAAATTGCCATAATTGTTTTTGTAATATCCAGATCTCAATGGAGGCTTCAGTAAAAGATATTCTTTTGACTTGAGTCTCAACTCCTCTGGTGTTGGCGCATTGGTTGAAAGTGGTGTGTAATGTGTCGGTAACAAAGTTCGAAGCTCATCATTCTTCACACCATCGATGAATTTTGAGGCTACTGCCAGGTTCATCCTTCTGTTCGACTAATCTGGTTGGCTACGCCTTCTCAGCATCTCCAAATCGTCTAAACTTTTGTCTATCGTCTCGTCTTCACGTTGCCTCTGTTTCTCGAAGCGCATCATTGCTTGGTGTCCTTGCACCCCTGAGCCAAAACAATTTTGTCCATCACGCAGTTCAGGGCTGTCCCTTCGAGGTTACTCAAGTCCCTTCCAGGTCCCTTCCAGATCTGTCAAGTCCTCCGCTTCAAAATTCAGTTTAATTACTTCTATCAAGGTATCAATACAGCCATCAGATTCAACTTTATAGCATCTTGGTTTCTTAAAAACCCTTCTGAACTCTTCACTGCGTTCACTGGTTCTAGATAACCTCGTTAGGAATGTTTCCGATGACATGTTCAGTGGTTCAGTGGCCATTGATGTCGCGTCCCTTGAATGCCCCGCTTGAGCATCATTGCCCTCTGATAGAGGCTCTGGATTTTACCTCCTTCCGAATCGCTGGGTTGGCTTCTTCCTTGATTCGCATGACTCCAGTTCCTGGACTCATATCTTCCAGTCGCATGTGTGTCTTGCGTCGGTCGTTCGTTTGAGGTCGGTCTGCTGCCAGTCGAACTTCCTCTGATGTTTGGGCCCCGTGGCCTTTTGTCCCTGTGGCACAGCTGGTGGATGAACTGCCTCTTCCTCTAGTGGATCCATAAGTCCTTCTTCTATTGGGTTGTTCATTGAACTTCACTCTTGGCTCCCTGTCGGGTTCTCCTGATTTTGGTTCCCCAGTCTTCTATCCACTCCTGCTTCCGAGTAGCCCATCCAACCTATCCATGATAGCCTGAGTTCGCCTCTCCATCATCGCGTCTATCTTCGTGTCAAGAGTCCCAAGAGTCTGCTCTTGTTGAATTCTTAACTACTCCATGTCATCTCTCAATCGTAACTCTCTTTGCTCAGCTTCCCTCGTCATTCGCGACAAGTTCTTGGCCAAGTTTTCATCCGTTCTCTCCTTCAAGCGTTTTTCGCTTCTGCTAACTTTTTGTCTGTTGCGGTTGAGCTCTTCCCGCAGGTTTTCTCTCTCGAAATGGACTGCCCTTTCTAGTTCACTCATTCTTAAGGACATCTGTTCATTCTGTTCTCCTATGCTGCCCACTATGTTGGTCAAGGCGTCTTCTATTGATGCTCCCTTGTCCACTAATGGCGTCACAAGTGGCGGTGTCACCCCGTCGGTTCCAGGTAGCTTGGTGCTGGTCAAGACTCGGGTCTTGATTCTCTGCCTCGACGTCTCTTCATGATCCACTTCTGGATCCGCAGGTGGGTTACATAGCCCTGTGTTTCTGTTCTTCCCAGTTCGCATCTAAGAATTCGTCATGGTCACAAAGTCTCCTGACTGGCTTGATCCGTTTGTGGTCTTGCTTATTGTCCTGACCAAATCAAATTGGTCCATAGAGCCAGTCTCTCTATCGGTGTATGCATCATTTTCTTGAGTCGAACTATTGAGGCTGACTTGAGATCCGAAGTCATCTTGCTCGTCATCGTCCTCCTCCTGTTCCTGGGTTTCTGCTTCATCGATTGTACCCGTTCCCATGGTAATTGGGAAGAAGTTTCCCAAAGTGTGTTTCACTCTTTCTGAAAACGAGGAGGACGATGCCGATTTCTCATTCACGCCTTGCAATGGATCATAGTGTTCTCTGTGGGTGATCTTGTAGTCGCCACATTTTCAGTAGAGATGTCGGACAGTTCCGACATCTCTTCTCGGCTTAGAGTCCCGGTGGAAGTGGCAAAATCTTGGCCTTGTTCTACCGGAGTAGATTCACTCGCCAATCTTCTGTTTCCTCTCCCTTCCGGTCCATGTCCGTACCGGTTCTTATTCATGGCAGGTTCCGGATGGACCTCTACTTCTAACATTCCGTTTTGTCCTTCTGAGAACTTTTGACTCCTGGTTTCAACCATTCCGCATGAAACTTTCTTCCCTCTGTCGGTCCGGGTTCGTGCAATCCTTTCCACAAAAGGGTCGCTCATTGCCTTTCTTCGTTTTTCTGGTATGACCTATCACTTAGTTTATGTATCCTTGACTTGTCTAGACTCATTTTTGATTTACCGTTTGACTACTGATAATAGTAACTCAACACAAAAAATCCCAAAATTTTCAGTTAAATCGTGACAACGAATCCTTATATGTTATCACAGTACAGCGTGTATACAATTTATTCAAAAAATCAATTATTAGTTGTAAGATTTGAAGCTAGCACAGTCTGATGATATCAATATTTATAAAAGATAGTGTACTCACTACCCAATCAAAAACAGATATTAATGTTTTAAAACCAAAAATGAAGGAGAATAAAAAAAGTTTCAATGAAAAACGTATGTGTTTTATACTTTAGTTAGTCGCAATATAATAGTCGAACTTGTTTCTAAAGAAAGAGCTTTCACTGCTCGGTGCCGCACCAAACATACAAAACTTGATGACAGTGATTTTCTCAAGTGGGCGTCTACTGCGTCCACCGAATCCCGTGTTACCTATCTGCCTTCGGAATGCCCGAGCTAGTCCTACTAAAATCCTCAAGGCAATCACTTTTCCAAAAAACGATTTTGATTTCAATCCACACAAATCAGTGACAAATGGTCAATTTAGACTTAGAGTCGCAAATATCAGGGTTTACTATTTACTCTTCTTTTGTCTACTTAAGTTTTGACAAAAATTGGATCCTTCCGGATTGGCAAAATTAGGAACCTTCCGAATTGGCAAAAATAGAACCCTTCCGGATTGGCAAAATTGGGACCCCTTCAGATTGGCTAAATTGGACCCCGCCGGATTGGCAAAATAGGACCCCTTCCGATTGGCAAAATTAGGACCCTTCCGGATTGGCAAAATTAGGACTCTTCCGGATGGGCAAAATTGGGACCCCACCGGATTGGCAAAAATAGGACCCCTCCGGATTGGCAAAATTAGGACTCTTCCGGATGGGCAAAATTGGAACCCCACCGGATTGGCAAAAATAGGACCCCTCCGGATTGGCAAAATTGGGACCCTTCCGGATTGGTAAAAATTTTTCCATCGATCAGGAAGGGTATTTTCCGTCCCTAGACCCTTCCGGATCGAAGCTAAGCTGCTTATTTGACAATTCTCCTTAACTGTGAAGGGTCTTATAACTAGCTTAGTCTTGAATCGACTATGGTTTTCTGGGTTCCTTAGCCCACCCTTTTTGACTAGAACAGGGTAAAGTTGTTTTATTCAACCGTTACTACCCTTTGGTAGGGGTAAAAAGGCCTTCCAAAAAAAAAATTTCAAAACGCGAATTTTGCTAAAAACAATCTTAAAAAATTTTACGCTTTATTTTATCGAAATATTGAAGAGCCTATAAGTAAGCTCACCTAATTTCTAACCTAATGGATCTGTCCAGTAGTTTCAAAGTTATTAACCAAAACGTCTTTTTTCTAAGGTTCAAAAACTTTCTCATTTATAGGTTCCGCCTGTATACCTATAAGTGTTTTTGTTCACAAACTCTCAGGCCAATCCGCCCACCCTTCCTGGTATGTGAATTTTGGTCTTAACTAGGTTTAAAAACTTTTCATGGGAATTCGGAAGGCTTCCGCGTTCCAAACTACCCTTCCGCCCCGGTGGTTAGGGCCTTGTTTTGAGCATCCGCTCGGCGCGGAGTGCTCGTTAACGGTTCTGCCGGTCATGATGTTTCGCCCGGAAGTACATACCGACGGAAAATAAAGCCAGGTTCTAAAACGACTGGTTAGCGTCCAAACACAGCTCATCGTGCTTTTCACCGTTTCTGCCAAAGCCAGTTCTTTTGGTGGTTGTCTTTCTAACAACGGGTCGACAAAAAACGTTATATTTCCGGCTTCGATCAGAGCGCTCGAATTAACTGAATTATTTGCAGAAATAGTGAGTTCATTCCTGAGTTTCAGTTTCCCCAGACCGCGAGGTCACTCCTAAAAACAGGGCTACTACTTATTATTTTACTATTGTTTTTGTTCAGTAGATAAAAATCGAAGATGGATCAACCCCTTCCCCCAACTCCTAGCTTCTCATCCCTATCAAAATGAAAGGATAAAAGTCTCAGTTCCGAAACCCTTCCGGATTCTTGAATCCACTGAATCAAGCTCGTTAATCTTGATTTCTTCGTAATCCGGAAGGCTATCTTCCACCCTTCACCGTTGTCTGCAACGGCCTTGCAACTATTGTAGCGACACAATAGTTGCAACTCAGAACGTCCTTCTGTTTTTCTCTGTTGTTTTTCTATCACAATCTTCGTTGTTTTCGTCAGTGCGACTATCGTTGTTCTGTTGCTTTTTAGCTTTTTCTGCCAAAATGGCCGTTTCTGACGTTTCTCAGAAATGTTACATAATCACTTCGAAAATTTAAAAATTAGCAATTTCCGAATCCCTCAACCTTCACGTTTTGTTCAATCGTTCCAATAACGTTCTTAATCCTTAAAAATCACTAATCCGGAAGGCTCGCTGCTAAAAATTCGAATTCTGCAGAGATTGCATTTTGGCACATTCTGGTCGAATGTCACATAATCCCCGGACAGTCCGGTCAATGTCCTCATTGAATCACGCAATGTTCGTAAAATAGATACAGTGTTATCGAACAGAATTTACAAAATGCCTGAAATTACTTTTATCCACGTCACATCGACTCACTGCAGAATATAAATGGCATCATACTACATCACTATAGCCTTCAAATTCTTTCATCAATCTGCACATTGAGGATATGACCTAAGATAAAACATATTTTCTGACTTCCAATGTCAATGTCCCGATTGAAACTTTTTCTCTTAGATTTAAAAGGTGTTGGCTTGCAGGACAATCCTGCCAACCAACAAGCGAAAACTATCCTACTATGCTTCTCCCTTCGGACACCTTGCTTGTTATTGTCCTGAATACTAAAATTAAGAAACTCTGTGGTTAGAAAGAACAATGAAACAATCTCCCTCTTCGAGACATTACCCAAGCCTTCCATGTCACCACAAAGTGATCAGTTCTCCTAGCTGATTAAAAACAGTCATGCAGGCTGGAATATTTAAATATACTCCTTCACTTAAGCCTTCCTAAATAAATAGTAAGTGAGTGTCTCTAAAGCCACTCAACTAAAATCAAAATGCAAATTTATAAATGCAACATTTTCAAAACTCAACTAAATGTTTCAGTTTTCAATTACAACTTGGTTGCTTGGTTTCTCACTTGAGTTTTTTCACACACATAAAACAATTCTGAGTTTTAACTTTTTCTTCATTACTCCTTTGTTTTCTTCTTTTTTCGTCGTTTAGAAGTTCTAAAACTTCTAAATTCTTCTAACTTTCGTCTCTTTTTCCATCTTGCTTTTCGGTCATTCGTCAATGCTCCATTTCTTCCTCCTTTGATACTGACTCTGCACTCTCAGTTTCCGTATCTTGCAACACGTCATTAGCTATCCTGACGCTGCTGGAAGCCGTCCTCCAACACTTCTGCTCTTCTACCCTCTGTTTGCAGCAAGGTAGGGGATCCACGTTAGATTCTCTGTTCCTGCAGAAGCTGTTGTGGAGACACAACGTCACGTTTCTCTCCAAATCCTCCTTTAACATCTCTGCCTTCTCCATTCCACTACGTTCACTTGTCCTGGAAATTCTTTTCACAGCGGTGGTCACTGCATTCCGATGAGTCACGAGAGCTCGCTTGAAAGCTCCTGCTCCAATGTCCAGCTGATACTCACTGTACACTCTGCCGTGCTTCGACATATGCTTTTTCGCATATTCGTACAACCATGCAGTCATGTTAGCTCTGAACCATGGCATCAATCGTTTTCTTGCCCATATCTTCTTCACTTCCATCGGAATGTTTAGAACTTTGCACATTGTCTCAAAAAGATCTAAATCTTTTAGACAATCTAATTTCCGCAACTGTTCTCTCGTCGGTGCCTCCTGTCTATTATTTTCTCTCACATGAGCTTCCAGCCATCGTATCGCCATCATAACTCCCACTATCACTATTGTTCTGGACTGTGATGAATCTGGTAAACCCATGGAGAGCAGCTCTCCAGAGTCCCAGATCAACATCAGATTACTACGCTTGGGATACCACCAGGTCTGCAGCAAGCAGTGGCAAGAAAACTCGTCATGTGTCAACATGATGCTCTTCCAATTACGTTTTCCCGAAGCTTCCAGTAATGGTTCCACTTCCATCATCACTCGGTGGACCTCATCATTCTCATCTACTGCATTGTAATCTGTGACAGTTGCTCCTCTCTGTTTCTGTCTCTCAAAGTCACTGAAGTTCCCGCTCACATATCCCATGAACTTCTTTCCTACTATTGACTCCAATTCTTCCTTGGTTCTCTCTGGAACTGCTGAGAACATCTTACATAGCAACTCGTAAGACTTCTCGGACATTCTCGCCAGTCTCACACACTTCGGCATTGAGAAGGCTTGATCCACGATCGTTCTCGTACTCTTTACGTCCACAGCTACGAAATGTACAGGGTATCTGCTCTTGCACATTGGAGCCAATGTTGAACCCACCAAATATCGTGCTCCTGATGGTCTACAATAAGTCTCACTGTGTCTAATGTTCATTTCCGTCTCGATTGCTTCCCTCCATTTTCCTATGTATTTCTGCTCAGTCTGCAGAACTCCTGGGAATACTTCTACACTGATGGCTGTGACCATCTCATGTTTCTGTTCTAGATTCAATAGTGACTCTAAAGAACCAAACATGCTGTAGAATCCTAGTGCAGTCACTAGATTCACATCGGTTCCTCCATGGCAATCTGCTATCAGTTCCGTCTCTGTTCTCGCTTTCATCACTACGTTTCCAAACAATACCGTCAATTGCTTGTGTTGTTTCTCCAGGGTCTTCACACAGTCCAGACTTCCACAAACGTGACCCTTCAGTCCACAAACTTCCGCCAGACAGCTACCAGGTTTGACCCAGTCTTCTGGTCCCCAGCCAGGCAACTCCACTTTATCTTCTCCGTTGCTCTTAGAGGCCGTTTTCATCACATTATATATGATGTTGAGGTCACGCAGATTACAGTCTGCATTCAGTTCCCTCTGTACGTCTTGTGTTGCCCGTAATATTGAGTCAGCGTTGGGACTAGGACACCATGATGGCCTCATCAATTCCCACATTGCCATCAAGCTCGTCCTCAGTAATTCATCTGAGAATCCCAACCCAAACTCCACTCTTTTGTCGGATTTTGGTACTGAAGGTGCAGTCACCTCTTCTTCCAAGACCAGTCCCAATTTGGCCTGTGGATTGTTAACGCTCTTAATCGTTACAATTCTGGACGTCCAGAATCTTAGCAACACCGCCTGCTCATAATCGAAGAAGCAATCGCGTATGTCTTCACTCAGGAAAGGATTGTACGCTATCCCTATGATCCCGGATACGTAGCTATACGATTTTTTCTTGATCGGTCCACAGTATTCACTGGATTTCGGCAATGCTCCCATAGATTCTTTAGTGAGTCTCAGCTCCTTGTTTGAGAATCTCCTGATTTCGTCTATCTTTTTCATGGGTTCTAATTCCTCGGGTTCTTTCGTGTTCACCCTCATCGGTTTACTTTGCTGCATATCCAGCAGTGCTAGCAAGAATAAGGCTTTCGTTCGCTCATCGCCTTCCTTCAACATTTTAACACAGGTGTTCAGTGCAGGTACTGAAATCTGCTCTATCAGGAATCGAATGAAACAGAGAGCGTCTCTCCGCTTCGCACACGCTACTGCTGCTCCCTCCTGGACTATCAGATCCCTCAGGTTCGTCATAAGGAAAACCTTCTCCTCTTTTGATCTCTTCCTTTCTTCTGAATCATATTCTTCGCGAGTCAGTCCCATCATGCACCAGGCGAACCTGAGTTGTAACTCTGTTCTTACGTAAGGTACTGCCACGAGAGCATGTATTTTTGGCGTAGTCCTCATTTCTTCTTCGAAATACCTTAACACTACTGCTTTCCATGGAAGGCTCACCAACTGCTCCATCGTTTCTGCCTGTATATCAGACGACGCTAAAGTCCCGTACGCCTTCTGCTTGAGGGTGGTGCCTTGCAACATCATTTCCAGATAACCCTCCATGACTTTTTCGTCTTCCAGGGCCATCACATACCCTCTAGCCGAGTTTCGGTATTCTAACATCTCCATGTATCCACCGGTGGGTTCATCTATCGACAGTCTCCGACACTGTTAGTCGGTTATATTCCACTGGTATTAGTTGTCCTGCGACACTTCCCTTTCCATGATTCATGGGAGATGGCTTGAAGTCTTTCATTGTGCTCTCTCCACATTGGCTGAGTATTTCCATTTCTAAGGTTGCTCCAGTCAGAGTGCGGTCGCTCCTTTTGGATTTATAACCTGTTGACTTTATCCCCGCCATGAGAATGGGTGGCACCATCGCTATATCAGTTAACATTTTATCTGTGCCAGGCAGTTGATAATCACCTTGCCCCAAATCCATGACCTCCTCGACTCGTTTCCGTTTCGCTGAGTTAATAGATTTCATTGATTTTTCTGAATCCACCTTCGTCTTTCCAACTCTCCTCGGCATCACTCTGCTGCCCAACTTCATCTTCATCGCATTGATTTTATCAATCACCAATTTTGATTGCATCGTCCCTCTCCTGGTTCTTGACAGATACACCACCTCTCCTTTATCGTCCTGCGGTGTCATCTTGATGGGAGAATTCGCTTCACTTTCATCAGTGGCCGAGTCGATCAACAACTCACTCAGTCTCCCTTCACAATCATCAAGCTTGTCAATTACTTCTCTCATCAAGGGTTGGTTGAGACCCGTTTTCAGAATCGACTGGGTCCCATAGCTTTGAACCACGGTCCAGACTTCTTCCATAAACGCCACTCTGTCCAGTTTGCATCCCGTCCTACACTCGTGGTCTCGGTGATGTACTTCCCATTCTTCTTCGGGCAGCGTTCCCAAGAAAGGTACTCTGGCTGAGGCCGCTATTCTTCTTCTCCTGGGTGATTCCATGAGGATTCTCTGGTCGTTATTTCTTGAATTGCCAGGAGAGCTGCTCTCCGGCAAATTCCGTTTCATTTCCATAAAGGCTGACGGAGGCTCCAGTGTCAAGATGCCTTCATCCGCTGGCTCAGTCGTTTCCAACGTATCTGCATTATTCTCAAGATCACTGAAGATATTGAAATCCAGGCTGGATGTTCCTCCTGTCGATGCCCTGTCGTCTTCCCCACCAGCTTGATCTTGTTGCATGGGTTCTTCGGTTTGACGGCTTCCTCCCTGTCCGTCATCTCCTTCTGACTTATCCTTGTCCGAGCTCGATGGTCCTTTTTCATCATTGTCGGCTTCTTCCGGGAATCTAGGTATAAGCAATGTACCGGCCGATTTATCTTCCTCTTCTCCATGGACCACTTTGATTTCTTCGCAGCCGAAGGGCGCTAGGAAGGTTCTCGTCTGCAGTATTCCTCCCACTTTCATCTCCTGTTTTACACTGGTCAGGATTAATGAGGCTTCAGGCAATTCGGTCCTGCCTCTCATCCTCATCGGAGCTAAGCCTAATCCCTTCCATTCCTCATCAAATCTTCCAGGCTTGGGAGTCGCGGCGTTGCTTATTCGCCTTCTCGTCGCTTGATCCGTGTATGCAAATCGTGTGTACTGTAACACGGCGGCATTTCTCCCTACAAAGTATGGATCCATCGTTCCCACGAAGTTTCCTACTCTCCTTTCATTGGTTTCAAATGCTCTCGACCCAGGAGTTTGTACCACGGAGACTGCTCCGAGCAACATCCTTCTTATCAGAGGGAATTCAGGGATTGCCTCCGGCAGCTTCTTGTAATCGCCCCAGTCCTTCGTCTCTTCTCTCACTTTGTGATATGCTGCGGTGAGACGAGGCACTCTGGTTATTTCACCATTCGTTTTATCATAGGGTCTCAGATTCCAAAGCTTTGGAAACACTTCGATGTGTCCTCTTTCTACTTCTCCCATGCGATCACGGAAGTGATCCTCAAAATTGATGACTGTCATCTCTGGCTCCGATATTTTCGCAAATAACAGATCTTCACTCATGAGCTCCCGCAATGTGTGCTGCTCACACCAGTTCAGTGTACTACCGTCCACTGCTGATATGAGGTTCAGGTGCAGCACCGACCTCCTATATGCTTCCACCTTAACGTCAGGGAACGCAAACGTGACTGCTGGTCCATAGATCACTGTCACGAATTCCGTGACTCCTCTGATCAGCGCCAAGGGATCGGTTCTCATAGCCAAACTCAGGTCAGTTAACAGCGGCATGCCTCCAAGATGTCGTCTAACATCTTCCTCTCTTTCAATCGTCTCGTCTTCTCCCGTTCCAAAGCGATTTTGTTGTAAGAGATACTGGATAAGAGTGTGTCTCAGGTCTCTTATCTTGTTCCACGAGTCCGTGGATTTCTTCATATCCAAGTTCCTCACTCTCTCTCTCATCTGCTCTGGACAACGTGCCAGTTTCATCAGTCCTCCCAAGTTTCCGTGGGTAATTGCAATCAATGTCAGAAGTCCGTCTAGCCGCAGGTTTTGGATTCCATCGGTGAGCAGTATCGCCGGTCCCTTCGCGAAACTTTCTGCTCCGAATGTCACGAACAAGGCTATTAGTTCCACTATCGATACTCCCACTACTGCTTGGAGGAATTCTTTTATCAAGTAGTGCGAGACTTTCGGGTAAACCTTTGCCAAGAAGGACGCGGTCCATCCGGCTCCCAACCCTTCTAGCATGCTGTCTGTTCTCTCAAAGCCCTCCTGTCCTTTCACTTCCTGGGTCCAGAAGGTTTCCAGAGTAATCTGACACATCCTGTTCACAAATTCAGCGGTCTTTTCTTCGGCAATTTTCCGCCAGGTTCACCTCCTTCAACAAGTAGGCATGTATCTTTGTGATCATCAAGGGGCCTTGCTCAAAAGCATCTGCACCCAATGCCGCTACTCTAGGGTTCAGGTGTAGCCACAGGTTGGCTTCCGGCTTGGTTCTCAGAACCATCGCCTCCAGATGAGCTCTCGTCTCTAGTGAATTTTTCCTTCTTGTGTCTTCACCTGCCACTTCCATTGCTCGGAACCATAAGTCGTTGGACATTGCCGCGATCACCCGATGGTCGTCGTCTATTCCCGATTTCAGTTTGAGTTGTCGACTGAAATTGGACAGTTCCAACCCCAGCACCTCGTCCAACACTAACATGTGTAGCGCATGGTCCTTGAGTCCTCTCATCGCGTTTGAGATATCTGACCACACTGCAGGCAGTTCAGCCTTAAGTGGCCTCAGGTTCTCCATCTCTATCATGCGATTCGGGGCTGATATGATCACATCATATTTCCCTTCCGAAAGTAAGGCCACAATCGCATACACAAATTTCAGTCCATCCGGGAGATGTGCATATCCCGGAGACAACGCGAATACTACTCTCAGTGTCACTTTATTGAATGACCCCTCCTTCGTCGCGTCCACCACTTCACCCATCGACTCAAGGATATCTTTTATCGCTGGCCATACAGCGTTCTCTGCTGTTGTAGGATCTCTGAGTCTGCTCAGAAAACCTCTACTGTGTAGATGGTCATTGATGCCAGCAAACACGATCGTAATTGGGTTCATGTCCGTCTGCCTCTGTACCCCTATAGCCAAAGATATCGGTTGCAGTAAGTCCAGGTCGACCGCTGCCAACATTATGACGTCCGGCCAAAACAAAGACTTGGAGGTGTACACGAACTCTGAATTCGCTACTACCATAATCTTGGCCTTCCTCATCTCTGCTTTGTCATAGGCGGCGAAGATGGTCTCATCTTTCTTTATCGCTATCAATCCGCCATATCTTTGGGCATCACCATCTTGATTCACTAGCTTTGGGTATACTCTTTCCTTCACATGACCAGGGGGTGTCGTCAGCTGCCTGAATATCTTCACGTGTTGTCCAATCGGCGCTCTCGTCGTCAGGAATCTTCCTGGTCTCTCTTCACGATTCCCCTCATCATGATTCAGCCTCACATCTTGCAATGGTCTCGCATTCACTGGTCCCATCGTGTTGTTAGAGGGCAGTCCCTCCAAGTCAGCAAATCTCAAGGCCGTCGTGGAGCTAAAATTTATGCTAGCGGCTATCAACCAGTCTACGCCGGTTATCGAGTACAATCTGCTGAGGGATAGCGTCGCTCCATTCAGCATCCTCCTTGCATCTTCGATGAAGCGTACCCTCTCGAGATCCAGCTTCATTAGCTCGTCTTTGTATATATGCCAGGGAGACGGTATGGGTCTTGACCACATCAATGAGCCTCTGCTCGGACGTCTCTCCTCTCGACTGGTACTTGTCGTCTCCGATCTAGTGTCCGATCTGGACGTGCCGGCTGTTTCTTCGATCGGGTTGACAGGTCCTATTCTTCTCCTAGGATGGATGGTCCTCCTCATCGGGGCTTCTCCCAATCGATCCTGTACGTCTGTCCTTTGACCTGTTTCGCTGGAGCTTTGTTGCCTGTAGTTCATGACGGCCGGGACCGTACCCAAGCGTGTTTCCAAGCTAGGAGGTACAAAGGTAGTAATCACCGCGTCACTCACTGTTCCTTCTTCCTTCAGCACTCCTGTGTCAAAGAGTTCTGTTTCCAGCTCGTCCAACCGCTCTTGGAATACTCGATTCAACCAAGCTTGTCCCTCGATACTGTCGAAGTGGATGCCGTCCGTGGTCAGTCTGGCCTGATCCATAGCTCTCAACTCATGTTCGATGTCCATGAGGATCATTCTTCCGGCGTTTCGACTTGCGAGGTTCCTCAAGATGTTATTCTACCTGACGACTCCCTCGTTGTGCCTTCTTCCTGATGCTGTCAGGCTTCTCGTATTCATTGGCACAGTGCAAACGGTCAGTACCGCGCAATTGAATTTGTGCCAGAGGGTCGTAAACAAACACACCATCATTGACTCCCATAGTGCTTCCTGCTCATCTGAACCTCTGGAGATGTCATTCGTCCCAACTAAGATCATCATATTGGGGATCCTCCCTGGATTCATTAGTTCCACCATCCGATATAACTGGGCTATCGTCGCGCCTCCAAATGCCATCACCGTGGTGACCCACGAGGTCCTCAAATTCGACAGCACTCTGACCAAGCTGTCTCCCAGTATCAGATGAGATGTCCCGAGTGGTGGTTGCTGCAGGTTTACAGCCGGACCCCAAGTAGCTCGGTTGAAGCAGGCCCTCGGATCTGTCTCCGGAACTCCCGTGAAATTATATTTCAATTGATTATTCTTTTGCACGTCTATTATGCGAGACACTTTCTTCGCTGGCATCTTCCGTACTCTCCTCTCTGGGATTCTCGAGCTCCCCATGAGTGGTGTCATGTCACTTATCCCCTTTCTGATCACGGTCTGGGAGAGTCGCACTCTGCTCGTGTCATCAATCGTTCCATAGGGTGCAGTCACCCCGGAACCTGGCACATTCTTGTTAGCGACCAGTCGTCCAGCTGTCTCTATCAGCTTCCTCGCTGTCTGTTCCACGACGGGGTCACCCAAGATGTCACTAGGATCCGGGATTGTTACTCGATTTGTCTCTGCTGGGAGCTGTGTTGCCGTTGTTTGACTCATTTCTCGAGGCGTCAAGAGCTCCATCGGGGACTGCCCACGAGGAATATCCCTTGCAGGTATCACTTTCTCCACGGCCGTTGTCAACGCCATCTGCTCCGATCGCTCTTTGTATTCCTGCCTTAGCGCTCAATCTCTTGACCCTGCTTTTTGTTGCAGTCTTCAAACAACTTTCTCCACATGTCCCGATCTTCTTCCATCTGGAGCATGCTTCTGGTCATCTCGTCCAGCACTTTCTTCGTACTTTTCACTTCATCGTTCATCTCATCCAGATCTTGCATGGTTTGGTTCGTCTGAACTTTCTGTCCTACTTTCGCCCTTTTTGGTGGCACAGCTGCTCTCAGTGGTGAACCAGACGAGGTCGCCTCGCTGTTCATCTCCTGATGCATTCTCGTCAGCCCAGGTTTGGGCTTGAAGAGCATTGGCATCTCACCTGGTTGTTAAGTCCTAGAACTTCCCAATCCAGGCTCATTCGCCAAGTCACTCCCTGAGAGAGCCCCGTTTCTCCACCTCATCACTCTCATGTTCGGGCGGTCTAGTACTCCTCTTTCTCCATATGCTGCCTGCCATCAACAGGACTTCCGTGAGGCGGTACCCACGGTTGTCGTGCCCCAAGATGTTGATCAGGGCGGTCAGCAACATGACTACCTCTGGGTCCTCCAGAGCGAAGTCTCGATCGATCAGCCGACGATAGATCGCATCTATCATCCGTCTCACATATGCCTCTGCCATTCCATCAATTCATCCAAGTTGAAGTTATCCATCCTATTCTTTCAAGTTTGATTCGGTTTTGATTCCAAGATTTTGACTCAAGTGAGTAATTAAATGATCAATCAGGATCTAGAAAAGAAGTGACAAATATCTCACTTGTCAGTTTCACCTTAACATATATCGTTAAAAATTGCTTGAAAACAGTTCAGATAAAAAGATATTTATCCTAAAATTTATTAAAATCAATTGCTCTCTAAAATTTTGGAATTCGACCTAAGATTGGACAGTCCAAACTTTGGATCTATTCCTAAGATTGTCATTCAGCTGTTCATGGTCACTAACCTCTACTTACCCATGATCTTAATAACCTAACACATAAAATAACATAACATAACACATATTACATACAACTTAGTCTTTGGCCTAACACCCACACGCACATCACTCAGCCTATACTTAAATAATATTTCTTATGTAGATATACTTGTATGTTCGTATCAGAGAATATCACGTGTACAAGCGCGTACAATTCCCGAGGATGCAGTCTTCCTCTATTTGGATCGTACACTGGAAGCGAGAGCTCCTTCACGTCCATTTCCACAAGGAAGTCCCTCAGCCTCGTCAATGACAAGACTAGGTTCTCTGGGTCCACGTGCTGCTTCTCCGTCGCCCTCGTTACCAAGAAGCATAAATATTTTCCCGGTATCTGCGACGCCGCCGGAGGTAAGGCTGCTACGCCCCCTACTCCTGGTCGTTGCTTCCACTGAATGTTTTTATACTCTCTCCTAAAATCTGCCGCTAACGCTGTCCTGAAACTCATGTCTGCTGTGATTACTATCGCACATGTTCTATTTGTGAGTATGAAATAACTGTCTGTTAGTATTATGTTACTTGAATTTTCATTTGGTAAGTTAAAATATGACTCAACTACCCTGCCTATGTCAGGTTTCTTAGGCTCTTCGCCTGTTTCTGCTTCTAAGTCTCCTGTTTCTCTTGCTATTCTTAATTTTTTTATTATCAAGTTTTCAGTGTGGGTAAGTCCTACCCCCACTCCCCGGACAAAAATATCCATCGACGTCCCCGTCGATCGCATACCGGGTATCAAGTCGAGGTTAGAAGCTGGAATGAGTAGTCGTCCTTCCTGGGCAGCCCAGGAAGGATCATCTCGTTCGGTCTTGATGTATTTCATGCTTTCACGATCTACGTCTTGAATCGTGACGCTGGTCTCCTCAGGATCCGAGGTCGTTTCATTCAGCCATTCTAAGACACGCAGGTTCGTCAAGTCTTGTTCATATGACTGCTGTTGCTCGTCGTCGAATTCTACCTCGGGTTTCGACCAGTCGTCAACCCACTCATCATCGTGATCATCGACTATGTCAATGTCTTGTGACACGGTTATTTCCTCTAGACCCACTATTTCCTCCACTATCCTCTTCAGATCTATCCTATCCACTACAAAGTCGTCACCGTAAGGATTGTATTTCTTTCTTGGTCTCGTCCCGTTCTTCTGACGAGTCTGTATCGTGAACGGAAGATCCGGTTCCAAGTTCTTGGGAACCTCTATCTGTTCGGGATCCTGCCAATCTTCCTCTGCGTAGGGTAATGTTTCATCGTCCGCTTCGATCTGCTCGTTTGGATCCAGGTCCAGCGGTGTATCCGTACCTTCCTCTACGACTTCTTTTCCATCGTTCTTCTCCCTGGCGCCCTTTTCATTGACCTCACAAGCATGATCCATCATTAGATAATCCCCTTCTTCCATGTCTAGGGGTATACAACAGTCTTTTGTCGATGGATTGTGTGGCTTGATGTTCTCGTAGTGGGCGGCTCGGCCAGTACTCAGTCTATAAAAGCGTCACTCCTGGTGCACCTCTGTAATCATGAAGGGTCCCCTCCACTTTTTTAGGAGCTTTTTTGTCCCTTTCGGTGGTATAACGTTTTGAAATACCCATACGTAGTCTCCCACTGAGTAAGCCTTTGCACCAGCTGCTTGTCCCTTTCGGTGGTATAACGTTTTGAAATACCCATACGTAGTCTCCCACTGAGTAAGCCTTTGCACCAGCTGCTTTCTTGTCGAATCTTTTCCTCTGCCTTGCCTGTGCCTGCTGAGTATTTCGTCTACACAAATCGTTCAACTCCTGTTGGCGTCTGATCACATCCCTCACGTAGACCTGTGGGGACGTTTTCTTTCCCTCATACTCTGGGTAGAAGAAGGTTAATGGTAATGACTTTTCGTGTCCAGTTAGCATCATGTGTCGACTGACTCCGGTGGTGGAGTGTTGCGTGCTGTTATATGCTCCCATCACCTGTGGAAGGTATCTGTCCCAATCGGTCATGTACCTGGAACAATATACTCTCAGCATCGACACTAACGTCCTATTCTGTCTTTCCACTAAGCCGTTCGTCTGAGGGTGGTATGTCGTGGAGTGAGCTTGAGCGACCTGTGAGAAGATCCGAGAGTCTGTATCTCGCTTTCAAGTACGTCTTCATGACCCTCAACTGACTATTCAGCTCATTAGGCTGGTGTGTGTCTTCTTCCATCTTAACGCACCAAATCTTCGCCAACGGCTGAGTTTCTTGTTTAAACGGCTGAAGATCAGTCCTGACTACCTCTTTCTGCGGCAACAGACTTATCGAACGCTTCGATAACGCTATTGTCTCCAAGTCATCCGCTGCGTTGTCAAAGACTCTTTCGCTTGGTATAAGGTAGCGATCGCTGTCAGGATCCTGGTACACCTCTCTGTCCAGGTCCCTTGCCCGAGTTTCCACTAGTAGTGTGTGTATCGCTAGTTCTGACATTTCTGATCCCGAGTTCGAGTTCCTGTCTGAATAGGTGTCCATTCCTGAGTTTCGGGAATCGTCATCCGTCGAAGAGGTTGTGCTGGAGACTGCACGCTCCTCCAGATCATGTTTGTGCCTTCTTCGCATCCAACTGAACTCCCCGGACAAAACCTTGTTCTCTAGGTCTTGTTTCTCATCAGGAATTTTCTCGTCTATCTCAGACTCCCCGGACAAACTTCCTATTCCCGGGTGTTGATCTTGTGATCGCTGGTTCTTCTCATCATTCGTTTCCCCGGACAAATAGTCTTGCAAGAGGTTTTGTTCTACCTTTTCACCTTCCTTATCCTGGTCCACAAAGGTGACGGTTTTCTTTCGCTTGCTGCCCCCTGTTTCTTCTGTCCGTAAGAAGTACTGGTTAAAATCTCATGGGGTATTGAGGATACTAGTTGCTGAACTATTGTCCTACAATCCCTCTCGTTCTCTTCGAGCTTTTTTGTCCCTTTCGGTGGTATAACGTTTTGAAATACCCATACGTAGTCTCCCACTGAGTAAGCCTTTGCACCAGCTGCTTTCTTGTCGAATCTTTTCCTCTGCCTTGCCTGTGCCTGCTGAGTATTTCGTCTACACAAATCGTTCAACTCCTGTTGGCGTCTGATCACATCCCTCACGTAGACCTGTGGGGACGTTTTCTTTCCCTCATACTCTGGGTAGAAGAAGGTTAATGGTAATGACTTTTCGTGTCCAGTTAGCATCATGTGTCGACTGACTCCGGTGGTGGAGTGTTGCGTGCTGTTATATGCTCCCATCACCTGTGGAAGGTATCTGTCCCAATCGGTCATGTACCTGGAACAATATACTCTCAGCATCGACACTAACGTCCTATTCTGTCTTTCCACTAAGCCGTTCGTCTGAGGGTGGTATGTCGTGGAGTGAGCTTGAGCGACCTGTGAGCGTCTCATAAGCTCTTTCGTAAGCTCTCCTACGAAAGCTGTTCCATTATCCGATTGAAACGTCATCGGACAACCATGTCTTGCTATCCACGTATTGATCAGGTGGTCGCATGTCTCTTCCGCCGAGGCAGTTATGCAGGACACGGCCTCTGCATACTTCGTAAATTGATCTATCATGACCAGCACCTGATTATAACCATTGTCTGTCATGCATATCTTTTGGTGGTCTATTTGCACCACCTCGTTGATTTCAGACGACTCGATCGATTGTAAAGGAAATCGCAATTTCCTTGGATCCTTGACCTGCTGGCATGACAGACATGCTGTTACCCATTTCTCGCATGCCTTTTTCATCCCAGGCCACTCAAAGCGCTTCAAGATCCTCTGATATACTTTGTCGATCCCCTGATGGCCCATCTGATCATGTGACCTGAATAATAGTTCTGTCTGATAGAGTTGCGGTAACACTATCGCGTTATACTTGTATAGGACTCTGTCTTCTTCTCTTCTCTTACAAGCCACAATCCCGTCCTTGTTCAAATATAACCTCTCTTCCTTCTGCATGAAGTACTGTCTCAGGATACGATAACTATCTTCCTCGAGGCCCCTTTATCCGGAGAACCATTCTCGATCCACCTTTTCAGGTTGTTTGTCATGCGATCATTTCTCTGCGCCCTGAGAAGATCCGAGAGTCTGTATCTCGCTTTCAAGTACGTCTTCATGACCCTCAACTGACTATTCAGCTCATTAGGCTGGTGTGTGTCTTCTTCCATCTTAACGCACCAAATCTTCGCCAACGGCTGAGTTTCTTGTTTAAACGGCTGAAGATCAGTCCTGACTACCTCTTTCTGCGGCAACAGACTTATCGAACGCTTCGATAACGCTATTGTCTCCAAGTCATCCGCTGCGTTGTCAAAGACTCTTTCGCTTGGTATAAGGTAGCGATCGCTGTCAGGATCCTGGTACACCTCTCTGTCCAGGTCCCTTGCCCGAGTTTCCACTAGTAGTGTGTGTATCGCTAGTTCTGACATTTCTGATCCCGAGTTCGAGTTCCTGTCTGAATAGGTGTCCATTCCTGAGTTTCGGGAATCGTCATCCGTCGAAGAGGTTGTGCTGGAGACTGCACGCTCCTCCAGATCATGTTTGTGCCTTCTTCGCATCCAACTGAACTCCCCGGACAAAACCTTGTTCTCTAGGTCTTGTTTCTCATCAGGAATTTTCTCGTCTATCTCAGACTCCCCGGACAAACTTCCTATTCCCGGGTGTTGATCTTGTGATCGCTGGTTCTTCTCATCATTCGTTTCCCCGGACAAATAGTCTTGCAAGAGGTTTTGTTCTACCTTTTCACCTTCCTTATCCTGGTCCACAAAGGTGACGGTTTTCTTTCGCTTGCTGCCCCCTGTTTCTTCTGTCCGTAAGAAGTACTGGTTAAAATCTCATGGGGTATTGAGGATACTAGTTGCTGAACTATTGTCCTACAATCCCTCTCGTTCTCTTCGTGCTGTCGTCTGGACGGCATGATCTTCACCTTCACACTGACCGTTAGCGATGCCACCGCTGCTGTCAAATCGGGGTCATCTCTGGTCACTTCTCTTTCTAGCAATCTACTCAGCATCCGCATCTACTCAGCATCCTGCACCGTTCTATCCAATAATGAGAGGCTGTTTATGTTCATGCGAGAGAGTTCTTGCTGGACCAGATTCGAGCGCAGCAACAGATCCAAGGGGACCGGGTCCTCCTTGGATAGGATCTTTATCTCGGCTGCTTTCTCTACAGGTAACTCAGGATGCCCTGGAATTGGATGTCCAGACTTATCCAAACATCTCGTTAAGGGAAGCGCTTCATAAGTTTCTTTGTCCAGAAACGAGAATCCCTCCTTTATTTCCGCCTGATTGGCCTGCTTCTACTGCAATCTTTCATAGAACTCAGTTTTCTTGCTGAGGTTGTCAGCATTCTGGTGTTTATCACGCATCCTATGTTCGATTATCATATGGTAGCCATCCAATCTGACTATCCATCTACCAATATAACTCTGATCCATCGAGTAGGTCTTCAACCAGGATAACGCTCTGTTGTCCACGCGTAACTTGAAGGGAGCGCTCCCCAAGTATGCACGGTACTTTTCCACGAAGGTGACTACTGCAAACATTTCTGCTTTTGGTGCGCCATATTTCATCTCTGTGTCACTCAAGACCTTGCTGCCGTATGCAATGGGACGGAGAACTGTTCTTCCGTTCCATTCTTGCTCTTGATGCAAGATTCCTGAGATGGCTACCACCGATGCGTCTGTGTCGAGAACATACATGCCCTTTTCTGTAGGCATGCCCAGCACTGGCGCTTCGCACAGTTCCCGCTTTATGTTATCGAAAGCAATCTGTGCCTCATCGTTCCATTCGAACTTTTTTCCCTTGTTGCGCATCAGCTTCTGCATCGGATACACCTTGTCCGCATATCCTTTTATGAATTCTCGGTAGTAATTGGCAAACCCTAGGAAGCTCAGGAGCTGTGTGTCCGTTCTGGGGGCCTTCCATGTCAACACTGCTTCCACTGCTTCCGGGTCCGGCCTCACACCATGCCTATCCACCATTCTTCCTAGGTACTTAATCGAATCCCTAAGGATTTCACATTTCGATGGTTTGCACTTCAATCCAGCTCTTTTCATGCATCCAAAGACCTCATCGAGCCTATCAATGTGGTCTTCCAGGGTCGGTGTCGCTATGACCACGTCATCCACGTAACACATCACGAGATTCTCGTACTTCTTGGTCACTCTCGTCAAAGCCTGAGCCATCAGTCTTTGAAAAGTGGCCGTTGCATTGCACAAGCCGAAGGGCATCCTCTTCCATTGGTACAATCCCAATTCGCACGCGAATCCGGTTTTCTCTCTGTCCTTCTTCCGCAGAGGGACCTGCCAGAAGGCAGAACCTAAGTCCAATGTGGTGAAGAACTTGGCATCACCAAGCTTAGATAGGCTCTCGTCTATTCGCGGTATCGGGTACGCAACTTTTATCGTTACCGCGTTCAAGTAACGAAAGTCGCAACAAAATCTAAGCTGCCCCCCTTTCTTTTTCGCCATTACTACCCCGCAAGCCCATGGTGATTTCGAGGGTTCTATCATGTCGTATTCAAGCAACATTTCTATTTCCGCTCGGCACGCTTCCGATTTGTGTGGCGTCATTCGTCTTGCGCCTTCCCTATGGGGAACGGCGCCCTCTTCTAGTTCGATTTTGTGTTCGACAAAATTACAGCAACCGATATCCGCCTTATGTTTTGAAAATACATCTGCGTTCCGATTTAGGAGGTCCCGCAATTTTTCGAAATCTCCCTCACCTATTTTCCCTTTTAAATGTTCTATCTCTGGCAAAACCGGTTTGTCAGATTCTAGTTTATATGACGAGGGGCGTTCCAGTAAATTCGAGCAGCTTGATAAGCCGTCGTCCGTTTCGGATTTCATTGAAAACATTTTATGAATAGATTTTAATTCATTAATCCTCTTTAAAATTTTATCTTTATTGGCATGATAAGGACAGTCTTTCACACTATATTTCTTCAAGTTTTGTGTCTCCTTATAGTCGGGCCTCATCGGCAAAGCGTAGCCAAGCTTCTTTCCACGCTGGATTGAAACCGTGGTGTCCAGTGTGTTCAACAACACACTGACACAGAGTCCGTTTCGCGTTACCGAGAAGCTCCGGCCTAAAATCACCGAACTCTGACTATTTGAATATTTGGATTCGGTACTAAGCAAACCTGTTTACTATCACTAACGAATTCAAATTTCTCATTCTAAAAATTGCTACCACAGCTTGTCCTGGTTGTAATTTTACTTTTGTATCCAAAAAAATTGGTACCTTGTTTTCGTCTGTTATTATCCTATTAATTGGTCTCTTAACATACTTTCGGTCCGGGTTTCTAATCCGTATCAGACCGTTGTTCAAGTCAATCATCACGTCAAAATTCCTGACAAAATCTCTGCCCAGGATGAATTGGTCGGCGTCGTCCAGATTCTCTACCACCAGAAAGCTCATCCAAAGATCCCGTCCTCCCATGTGGAGTACCGTTATTGGTGTTCTTCCGGCCACGTAGATAGCTCCTCGATTGGCGACGGCCAGTCGGAGATTCGTTGGAATTAGATCTTCCCGCGTGAAGCCCATTCTTTCCCAAGTTTTTATCGGCATCACACTCACTACCGCTCCTGTGTCCAGAAGCCCTGTGACTCCGAGTTTTGTTTCGTTGGTGTGTACTGCGTCTTGTTCCATCATGGCGTCAAGGCCTATCCTGCGGACTTTGAGCTCCTCTTCACCCAAATAGATCTGCCCCATTTGGTCATCATCTGTTGTTACATAAGTCCTGGTGTAGATACTGATTCCATCCACGTTCAGCATCACTTGATACGGCCCATAGACCTCTAGGTAGCGTCCATGAATTTTCTTCATGCGAGGGCCACCCGTTGTTAGTAGTGCTCGCACAGCTCTCGACTCAGTGCGTGGCTCCACCTGCCTCAGATAATCTGCATATGTGTCCAAATGCATCAAAGTGAACTCGGATGGTTCACTCAGATTCCTGATTACCTGGTGTCCAGCCACTGAGATTATCGACTGTATCTTGCTTCCTTGCGGCACCATGCCGAACCTCTGACCGGAGATCACATTAAGTTTCATGCTCAAACTGCTTGGTGCTTTAGCTTCTTCGAACTCCGTTGCTTCGAAGGTATTAAGTTGCTCCTGAAGTTTCTCATTCTCCAGTTCAAAATTCACTTACTGTTCGATCTCTTTCGTCACCAGTTCATGCTGCACTCTATTTAGAGCATCCCTTGCGGCTGCCCTATAATCAATCTTGAAGTCATCGGCCGCAGTCACTGGTTCTGGTTCACATGTCTCTTCAGTTACCGCTTGCATTTTCTTCGTCGCCAGCTCTTGCGGTTTGTCTTTTCTGCGCGCCTCCGCTTCACTCAACAGGCGAGTCTTGCTGGCTTTCACTCCTGATAAAGCTTCCTCATGCCTTGGATGCTTGATGTCTGCCACTGCATCCCAGAATTGTGGACAATCTGATTTAAAATGATCTTCCAAGCTGCAGAAGAAACACCTCGGGCCAAATTTCGCAATTACTCCTCTCATGAAATCCTCATGGTCAACTTGTGACGCATCTTGGTCCTCGAGGCTAAACCCTATTGCTTTCATGCCTTGTTTGTAAGTTGGGCATGCTGACACATGATGGTCCGTTGAACTGCAATTGGCACAAGAGCGTCTCTTGTCCATATCATCCCTCGGTTTGTACCAATTGTTCCCTTGGTTTGCTGGTCCGTTGTTAAAATTGCCATAATTGTTCTTGTAATATCCAGATCTCGAAGGAGGTTTCAACAAAAGATACTCTTTTGACTTGAGCCTCAACTCCTCTGGTGTTGGCGCATTGGTTGATAGTGGTGTGTAATGCGTTGCTAGCATCGTTCGAAGTTCATCATTCTTCACACCATCGATGAATTTTGAGGCTACGGCCAGGTTCATCCTTCGGTTTGACTCATCCGGTTGGCTGCGTCTTCTCAGCATTTCCAAATCATCGAGAAACTTGTCTATCGTTTCATCTTCTCGTTGCATCCGTTTCTCGAAGCGCATCATCGCCTGGTGCCCCTGCACCCCTGATCCGAAACGGTTTACCAAGATTTCGAAGATTTTCTCAGCAGTGTCACGTTGATATTGTTTCTTGGCCATGACACAGTTCAGGGCTGTCCCTTCCAAGTTGCTGGTGAGCGCACTGCATTCCTGTCTCTCCGACAAGTCCTCTTCCTGGAAATGCAGCTTCATTACCTCTACCCAGGTATCAATACAGCCATCAGATTCATCTTTATAGCATCTTGGTTTCTTAAAGACCCTTCTGGACTTCTCACTGCGTTCATTGGTTCTGGATAACCTTGTAAGGAATGTCTCCAAAGACCTGTTTAGGGGTTCAAATGCTGTGGCCATTGCCGTAGCATCCCTTGAGTGTCCCGCCTGAGTGTCCTCACACCTCGTCTGAGGCTCTGTATGCGGTGCATCCCTGCAATCCGAATCGCCGTGAGTGTTTCCCGCTTGGCCCACATGACGCCTCCTCGGGCTCGCATGCCACCTGTTGCCGGAATCACTTCTCCCAGTCGCATGTGTGCTTTGCGTTGGTCGTTCGTTAGAGGTTTTTCTGTTCCCCGTTGAACTTGTTCTACTGTTTGGGCCCCATGTTCCATTACCCCTTGTGGCATAGCCTGATGAACTGCCCCTGCCTCTAGTGGATCCATACGTCTTCCTCTTTTGATGTTCATTGAAGTTCACCCTCGGCTCCCTGCTGGGACCTCCCGAGTTCGGTTCTCCCTCTTTTGGTCCACTCTTGCTGCTTAGTAGCCCGTCCAATCTATCCATGATAGCCTGAGTTCGCCTCTCCATCATCGCGTCTATCTTTGTGTCAAGAGTCCCAAGAGACTGCTCTTGCTGAGTTCTTAACTTCTCCATGTCATCTCTTAAGCGTAACTCTCGCTGTTCCGCCTCTCTTGTCATTCGCGACAATTTCTTCGCCATATGCTCGTCCGTTCTTCCTTTCAAGCGTTTTTCGCTCCTGCCAACTTCTTGTCTATTGCGGTTTATTTCTTCCCGCAGACTTTCTCTTTCAATGTGAACTGCTCTTTCTAGTTCACTCATCCTTATTGACATCTGTTCATTTTGTTCTCCTAAACTGTCCACTATGTTGTTTAAGGCTTCTTCTAGTGCTGCCCCGTTATTCACGAGTGGCGTTACTAGTGGCGGTGCAACCCTGTCGGTCCCAGGTAGCTTCGTGCTGGTCGAGATCCGGGCCTTGACTCTCTGTCTCGACGTCTTTTCCTTATCTATTTCAGGATTCGCTAACGCGTTGCCTAGCCCTCTGGTTCTACTCTCTCCATTTTGTGGCTCTGAACTTGTCATAATCGCGAAGTCTTTTGACTGGCCCGGTGTGTTTGCCTCTTTGCTTATCGTTGTCACTACACCGAATTTGTCCATGGTCCCAGTCTCTCTTCCGACGTATGCCTCATTCTCCTGGATCGAACTATCGAGGCTGACTTGAGATCCAAAGTCCCCTTGCTCCTCTTCATCCTCTTCCTCCTGGGATTCAGGTTCGTTTCCTGCGCCTCCTCCCATGGTGAATGGAAAGATGTTTCCGAAGGTGTTCCTCATTCTTTCTGAGAACGATGATGGCGTTGTTTGTTTCTCAGTTCCGCCTGCCATCATAGTGTTGTCTGTTGGGGATCTTCTATTTGCCGCTATTTCAGTTGAGATGTCGGACAGTTCCGACATCTCCTCTTGATCCAATGTCCCGGTGGAAGTGGCAAAATCATGGCCTTGTTCTACCGGAGTAGATTCACTCGCCAGTCTTCTGTCTCTCCCTTCCAGTCCATGTACTTCCTGGTTGTCGTTCATGGCATGGTCCATATTGACCTCCACTTCTAACAGTTCTTTTCGCTCTTCTGAGGTCTTCTGACTCCTTGTTTCAACCATTTTGCCTGAAACCGTCTCCCCTTTGTCGGTCCGGGCTCGTTTGATCCAATCCACAAAAGGATCGGTCATCGTTTTTCTTTGCTCTTCAGGTATGAATTTCCTGGAGCTATTACCTCGTTTAGTTATCCTTGACTTGTCTAGACTCATTCTCTATTTGTCACTTCTTAATGCCTATACACTTAACTCGATTGCTAGTGAACTTATAGTATTATTAACAATAATAATGACACAACACAATAAATTTCACAAGATTCTATTAAATAGTGACCACGAATCCCTGTATTTTATCAGCGTACAGTTTGTATAAAATTTATTCACACTAACCGATTATCGGTCGTAAGATTTGAAAACTAGCACAATATGATGTTATCAGTCAATTTAAAAGATAGTGTACTCACTACCCAATCAAGCACAGTTTATGTAGATTTAAAATCAAGAACAAAATATATATATATATATATAATGACAGAGTATGAATACCTCTATAAAAAACGTATGTGTAATGTACTCTTGGTCGGTCGTAGTACAATAGTCGAACTTGTCTTTTAAAGAAAAAGCTTTCCCTGACTTTGAAGGCAGTAATTTTCTCAAGTGGGCGTCTATTGCACCCACCGAGTACTGCGTTACCTATCTGCCTTCGGACTGCCCGAGCTAGACCTACTAAAATCCTCAGGGCAGTCACTTTTCACAAAAACGTATTATGTTACAATCCACACCAATGAATCACGCTCTTTTTAGTTTAGACTTAGTGTCGCGAATATCCGAGTTCGGACCTGTTTTGTTTTGGTCTGGTTCTTATTGAAAGGCAAGTTACCAGTGCAGTCACTGATTCCTAGCCTGTGTGCTAATAACCTAATATCTCTCACTTTAGTCTTTCTTTCGCCTACCTAAGTCCTTTAATAAAATAATACCCCTCCGGATTGGCACAAATAGGACCCTTCCGGACTAACAAAATCTAGACCCTTCCGGATTGGGACCCCTCCGAGTTAGTTAACACAAGACCCCTCCGGATTTGGACCCCTCCGAATTAGCAACTATAAGACCCCTCCGGATTCGGTCCCCTCCTAACTTGAAAAAATTTTGACCCCTCCGGATTGGGAGCCCTCCGGTTTCGTAAAAGTAGCTTTTCGGAGATTTCCTTCTTTCAACCTATACCCCTCCGGATACGTTCTCCAATGCAATTTTGATTTTTCAATTAACTAGGAAGGGTATGTACTACTTTCCTAGACCCTTCCGGATTGAAGTTAAGCCTCTTATTTTAGAATTCACACTAACGGTGAAGGGTCTTGTCGCTTGCCTAACTTCGACTCGATTAATGTTTTGCTGTGCCTTTAGCCTTCACTTTTCGTCTAGAACAGCCTAAAGTTACTTTATTCAACCGCTAATACCTTTTGGTAGGGGTATAAGGGCTTTTCTAAAAGAAATTTACAAAACGTGAAGGGTCTACCTTCCTAAATTGGTGAATTTGCTAAAAACAATCTCAAAAAATTTTCACGCTTACTTTTCCGAAAATTTTTCAGTAAGCTCAGCTAATTTCTGATCTATTGGTACCAAGATCAACTCGATATGCCTAGTAGTTCCAAAGTTATTAACCAAAACGTCTTTTTTCTAAACTCAAAAATTTTCTCTCTTTTGGTTCCGCCTAACTTTTTCCGCAAATCTGGTCCTTTCGACCTAAAATTTATTGATTCGAGCTCAGAAGGCCTATACTCTTCTAGTTCAATGCAAAAAACCCGATCTAAAACGCTTTTGTTGAAAAAATTTGCGAAAAACTATGCTACCTGTACCCCTCCGGATTGATGAATCCACCAAATCAAACACGTTAAGTTCGATTTCTCTGCAACCCGGAAGGCTTTCGGGTAGCGGGTTTTAAAACTTGTAGATTCACTAGTGGACGATGTCCGAACAACTGTTTTTACTGTTCTAACTCAAAAATTTCAAAAAATTTTCTGAATTTATAGTGTTTCGTTTTCTCAAAAATCACGAAATTTCGGTTTTCGGTACCAAAATGGTTCCAGCCACTTCTGAACTAAACTTAACCGGTTCTATCTATTATGGTAGTGCAGTTACGATGTAACACACTAACTTAGCCTTTTTTTCCGTTTCAAAAAATATCGATATCTCAAAAATCTTGACTTGTGGGGGGATCAAAATATCGCTATTTTGACCCCAAAAACCGGTCTACTTTCTGTGTTTTTCACTGAAAAACGGTATAAGAGTAATAATATAGGCTATATTAGTAATAATATTAGTAATACTATACCCCTCCGGGTTTGTTTAATATCCGAATTAAGGTGCTTAACTCGGATATTCGCAGTTCGGTGAAGGGTCACTACAGTGCAGCACTGTCGAGCCCCCCACAGATTGCTATCTTAATTTTTGTACCAAAAGGGATACAAAACTTGTTAACGATACCCAACAGTCGATTGTTGTTGTCGTTGAGCCCCTTCTTGTTGCTCCTTGTACTGCTTGCCGGATCAGTCTTCTCCCAAGACCCCTCCGAATTGAGCGCAAATCAGCTGACCCTTCCGGATTGAGCGCAACTTATCATTAACGTGCTTAAATGCTCAAATAACCCTACAGTACAAGCCTCAAAAACGGGCTACAAAACTGATCGTATTGATCCTGACTGATATAAATGCCTGTAACAACAATATATCTATAAACAACAAACGGGAGGGTCGGATCACATCTTGTCTGGGGGATGGTTTCTACTGATTTTTTTTTAACTTTTTTTTTACAGTTTTTGGTTTTTTCGGTTATTTTTTTATGTTTTTTGTTTTTCTTGGGTACTATACTACTTTTTGTTTGAATTTATATATATCTTTAAGTGTTTTTGGTCACGGACCATTCAGGAAATGACGGGACCGCGAAACCCCCCACCCTTCCTGGTTCGTGAATTTTCGGTCTTAACTAGGTTAAAAAACTATTGACGGTAATCCGGAAGGCTTCCGCGTTCCGAACTACCCTTCCGCCCCGGCGGTTTAGGCCTATTAAGGGCGTTAATGTGAGCATCCGCTCGGCGCGGAGTGCTCGTTAACGGTTCTGCCGGTCATGATGTTAAAAAAGAATAACACCCAGGAGCGCCATAAAAACATGTATGTAACATTCGCCCGGAAGATACATATCGACGGAAAATAAAACTAAGTCCTAAGACGACTGGCTAACGTCTAAACAGAGCTTTATATGCTTTTCACCGTCTCTACCAAGCCAGTACTTTCGGTGGTCTTTTCCAACATCGGGTCGACAAAAACGTTACTGCTTTCGGCTTCGGTCAAAACACTCAAATTAACGTAATTACATGCAGAAATAGTGAGCTCATGGCTGGTTCTCAGTATCCCCAGACCACGAGGTCACTCCTAAAAACAGGGCTACTACTTATTATATTACTATTGTTTTTGTTCAGTAGATAAAAATCATCATCTCCATCGAAGATGGATCAACCCCTTCCCCCAACTCCTAGCTTCTCATCCTTATCAAAATGAATCCAGTTGTTAATTAAATTCAATTCAGGACATGACAAGAAGCTAAAAGTCTATATAAAAGGATAAAAGTCTGAGTTCCGAAACCCTTCCGGATTCTTGAATCCACTGAATCAAGCTCGTTAATCTTGATTTCTTCGTAATCCGGAAGGCTATCTTCCACCCTTCACCGTTGTCTGCAACGGCCTTGCAACTATTGTAGCGACACAATAGTTGCAACTCAGAACGTCCTTCTGTTTTTCTCTGCTGTTTTTCTATCACAATCTTCGTTGTTTTTGTCAGTGCGACTATCGTTGTTCTGTTGCTTTTTAGCTTTTTCTGCCAAAATGGCCGTTTCTGACGTTTCTCAGAAATGTTACGTAATCACTTCGAAAATTTAAAAATTAGCAATTTCCGAAGCCCTCAACCTTCACGTTTTGTTCAATCGTTCCAATAACGTTCTTAATCCTTAAAAATCACTAATCCGGAAGGCTCGCTGCTAAAAATTCGAATTCTGCAGAGATTGCATTTTGGCACATTCTGGTCGAATGTCACACTTATTCCTTTCCGGATGGACACGTCGTCCCAACACCCTTCTTGGTTCTCAGGAACTGCTTTGTTACGATTGTCACTGCACATTCGTTACAGCTCAGAATGGTTGTGGGTCACAACAATCTTCTTATCGTTCGTATATCCCGGCTGACTCTTCTCTGTCTAATTTTTACGTTTTTCTCGTTGAGAATACTGTCCATGTTTCTACCGCCGTTTCAATTGGTGTGAAATCTCAAGGTCGTGACGTGTCCTCATTTTAAAACGAATTTTTAAAAGCTAACTTGAAACTCCAAATCAACCTTTTCGAGTTCGTCAAAATGAACGATTAAGACCTCTAGTTTGTTAAACTCAATCTTCCCTCTCCGATGTTACAAAAAAATTTCGAATTCGAACTTGAATTTTGACACATTTTGGTCGAATGTTACGTTTTTCAGAGCCATGTCCCGGTTTAGGGAGTTAAATAGTAGTAGTAGTAGTAATAATATGAATTCTGTGGTTCACGCAAGGGGTTTGGACCCCGTCAGTTTCTCGTTTCATATAACAGTTCTAATTCTGCAATTGTTCATCGTACAATCGCTCGCTATTTTTCAAGTGCTCTTGTCGCTCTCATTGTATTATTCGAATTTCGACCAGAAGATTTTTAGAAGTCGTTGTTTCAAGCCAATCCCTTCTCCTAAATCGATTTTTAACACATTCGCATGTCCTCAGGTTTGGTACGTGAAGTTCTGTTTGCATTTGGCTTTCCTTGGACGACTCAGCTGAAACAAATTAGCGCGCGAGAACTCTGTGTAATATGGTATGTCTAAGTTACATGCCTCATAACGTCCTAAAGTCAATTTTGAAAGCAACATCAAGTTGTTTAGCTGAACATACATTGGCAAAGGAAGAATACCTAAGAAGTTTTTGCTAAAAAGTAAATTTCAAACGTTTTCGCAACTATGTGCATCGTCAGGATTTTTACAATAAACTACTCTAAATGACGATAAAACATCAATTTACAAATGTTATTTACAATAAATCACATACAATTTGGTTCTAAACCATCATGATAAAAAATTAGCCAATCACAGTTGACCTCTAAATTACTATTAAGATTAAAATACTTTTAACCTCTAAATTAATTAAACATTTTAAAATTAATTTGTCTGGAAGTTTCTGAGTCATAATTTCGATTTAGACATGTACGTTTTGAATAAAAAACCAAAAATATTTTGGGACTAAATTTTCAGTGTTAACTCCCTGCTCCTAAACTCATCGCGCGTGTTCAAGCCCGGTTTCTCTTTCCTGATATGTATTGCCTCTAGTGTTAGCAATTTTGTTTGGTTGTTTGACCTATCTATAATTTCCCAACTAAGATCTGCGCTATTTCCCTCAAGTTGGCATTGCTGAAGGTGGAGGCCTACCGGTGAGTCTGCTTTCTTATGTTCCTCGATTCTAGTGGTCAAATGTCGAACAGTTTGTCCGAGATAGGTGGAAGTGCATCCACTACATGACAGTTTATAAACCACTCTTGACTTGAGGTCATTAGAAAATGCTGACTTCAGTGATGGTAAACATGATTGTAGTTTTCTTGTGGTGAAAACCACTTAAACGTTCGTTAGTTTTCGTAACCTGTTAGCAAAATATTGGCTCTGGTTACCTCCATATTGCACCATCAGCATTGGGGGCTTCTCATCCTTTGGCGATTGAACTGACAAACCCCTGTCACTATCCAGGGGCTTGCCTTTACCCTCGATGATCTTGCACAAGGCGTCTGAAGCCACTTTTGCGGACCAATTTTCAGGGTACTGATTTGTCAGCCATTGTGCCCTATTAGTTTCCATAGCCTTATCAAATTGCTCCCAGCTAGATGTACTCCTAAAAACCCTGTGTACAGTGCCTTGGATAACACTACGCTTATACTGAGTTGGGGCGCAGCTTCTATAGTTCAGTATAGTCCCTGTATCTGTTGGTTTTTGATACCAACTGCAAGTTACACGCCTATCCTGCGATACATTTATGTTCAAATCCAGGAACAGCAAATTCCCCTCCGAATTAGTTTTCTCTAGAGTGAACTGCAAATTTGGATGAAGAAAATTGGCGGCATCGAGAAGACAACTCGGCTCCCCTCTGACTGTTCTAACAATGTCATCCACATACCTGAGGAACAATTTCACCTGGGGAGTATCCTTCTCCTTGTTCTTAGCTCGGCAGCCGCTTTCACAGTACCAGACTATCTCGGTTATTGTAGCGTATACGTCATCGGATATTTTTCCGCATTTTAGATGATACCAGTTTCGGCAACTCTCGCATTCAACCCCTTTGATCTATATGTGACTTTCCTGCTGCAACATGGGCACAAGCCGTTTTTGTCATTAATTTGCTGTACCCCCGTTACCACCGGTATTTGTTGTCGTAGAGCAAATTCGTATTCTTTCAGCCATAAGTTTGCCAGAATTTGAGCGAGGGACGCGCCCATTGCTAAACCATCAACTTGTACATACCATGAATCATTACACTTGAAATATACTTTGCTGACCGCCATATTCAAAAGCCTTTTCATGGTTGCTCTTTGAATTTCCAGAGTCATAATTTTGGAAAATTTATAAAAAGAAAAATTCAAGACTCTGGAAACTTTTTTTCTATTTTTCCCATACAAAGAAAAATTCAAGTTTTCTTTGTATGGGACATTATTAACGCAAATCCATTTTACTGCTCTTCGCTGAATAGTCTCTAAATCGGGCATCACGTACTTATTTAAACCAAAACACGGACTTGCGTAAAGAATCACGGGGTTTATCATGGATTTGAATAAGTTCAGTTTCGCTACTCTGTTTAAATTCGATATGTTTCTTTTGATCGCGAAAAAAGTTTCATTTGCTTTTAAGCCTGCTTTGTCAATGTGTAGATTACAGTTGTTTAAATTTGGTTGGTCAAAAAGTTTTAGAGCATTTTTGTTCATGTTTCTCATTTTTTCAGATCTTTGATCGTTTTGTAAATTTTGTTAAAAATTTTTATGTGCAAAATGTGCAAAAACGTTTGAATTATCCGTTTGAATTAACCTTCTTGTATACCTTAAATGTGTAAAAACTCTTTTGTTAAACATGCAAAATTAATACGTTGAGAAAGCTTAAGCATGGCTAGATAGTGAAGCCCCCATTTAAATTTATAATAGATTATACTGTGTACTCGTAGTCGGTCCCAAAAACTAAATTCGCACTTTTCAGCGTTCAAGCTCAGGCAGTAAATTTGTTCCGATATCGGAATGTTTTTAAGGCCTCGGAGTACGAATGACAGCCGAGCGTGAAAACCCTGGAAACTGGTCTTGAAAAACTTAATTTTCATCCGAGAAAGCTGTAAACTTTTTTCTACTCTTTCAGATGCGGTTCAAATGTGAATGTGGAAAATTAACCTTATTTATTAGAACGTCATGTCATTTACAGTGTACATAATCAAAGTTATCTTCTTGGGATCATTCTTCTTTACATGTTCTATTACCTTAACTTTCTATAATAAATGGCTGTTTCAAAATTTCCATTTTCCGTTGACGGTAACCTTCATTCATTTTTTGACCCAGTTTCTAGGTGCAGCCATTATTCGAACACTGATGTCCTGTTGCTGCTCAAAAAGTCCCCCCATAGTTCTTAATTGGACAATGTACATGAAAAGAGTATATCCTGCTGGACTTGCAGCTGCGTTAGACATAGGGCTGAGCAACATGTCCTTGATGTTCATAACAGTGTCACTTTATGTAATGTCAAAGACATCTTGTGTAGTTTTTGTTCTAATTTTTGCGGTTATTTTGCGCTTGGAAAGCCCTAGAGTGACTACGTTAATAGTAGTTTTACTTGTCAGTGGGGGATTATTTCTGTTCACTTACAAATCTACCCAATTCAATTTAGGAGGATTCATTCTTGTTATTAGTGCGTCATTTCTGGGTGGTCTGAGATGGGTATTACTGCAGATGATAACCCAGCGTGAAGATATTGGTCTGAAAAATCCGATAGACACAACATATCACATGGCGCCTGTTATGGCGCTGGGTCTATTGTTACCCGTCTTTCTCATTGAAGGCGTACCAGCAAGTCTTTCATCAGAAATATTCCGCTATGAGTCATATCTTACTCTGGAAACCACCACCGGAAAAGTAGCTCTTGGAGCGCTTCTGGCGTTTTTGTTAACACTTTCTGAGTATATGTTTGTCCATTACACATCTTCATTGACTTTGAGCATCGGAGGAATTTTCAAGGAGTTGCTTACTATGTACTTGGCGTCTGAGATCAACCATGATAAATGGTCAACAATGAATCTTGTAGGAGCAGGTCTGTGCGTTCTGGGAATCCTCAGCCATGTGATGTTCAAAGCAATTTATGCCAAGAATAAGTACGATGTACAAGGTGCGAGTCCTAGGAATCCCCGGATTCGGTCGTCATCAGAAGGAATGGGTGCTTTGTTGAAGAGGGATAGGAAGACGAAACCATCTTGGGAGGCAATTGAACTCTTGAATGGAGACGATAGCGATGCGATAATTTCGTCGAGCGGAGAAGAAGAGACGATATTTCCGAGCGAAGAAATGACGAGAAAGAGCAACGGACGTTATGATACTGATTAAGATTAGATATTGGTGCATTTTATTTTGATTTGCGTTCAAGGTTTATGTTGGAAGCAGAATGACAGAATGAATCAATGAATTGTATTTGTATTCTCTCTTGTTTTGTAATTGTACTTATCTGAAAAAAGTTGCTGAACCAATTCAAACGTGTAGGTACAGTTGGTGATGTAATAAAATTAGTAAAGATTTTCTGAATTTTAATTAGATTTGCTTGCTTGAAAATGTATAACAAAAGGGTGATTAGAAGTTATTTGAATAGCTGTTTTTTCCTTTGTATCTTAGATCAGCATTAATACTTTTTTCCCGTAAACAACTTGTTCACAGGACTCATCCTTGGGACTCATTAATTTCCTGATCTTTGTTGGAAACTGCAACAGACACATTTTGAGCATGTTAGCAATTTAATTATCCGTCCTATTCGAAATTTGCTTTAAAGGTAGATAGTAATTTAACCATTTTTTAAATTTCATTTTCTCTTCTTGTAAAGGGTTAAATAAATTTCGGCCTATATTATATTGGCTTAGTGCCCTGATATGGCGTCGTTTGATGAGAGAAAAAAATTGTACGTGTGTGTATTGAATGGGATGGGGCTTTAACAACTTCTTAATTAGTTTCTGTGTCTTTTTTCCTTTTTTTCTCGATTATATAAGTTTGGCCTAGATTAAATCGGCTTATTGGCCTCGTATTGCGTCGTTCGATGAGCAAAAAAAAGTTTTTGTGTGCGTGTGTGTTTTGATTGGGTTGGGGCTTCAACAACTTTTTAATTAGTTTTCAGGTCTTTTTTAAACTTAATTTTTTTATCGGTTAAGTAAGTTTTGGCGTCGTTTGTTGAATAGAAAAGTTTCGGTATGCGTGTGTGTATCGAAGGGGATGGGGCTGTGTCAACTTTTAAATTAATTCTTAACTCTTTATTTTTTATTTTCATTTTTTTCTTGGTTTATTAAGGTTCAGCCTATATTATATCGGCTTTTTGGCCTCATATTGCATCGTTTCGGCCTCATAAGAGCAAAAAAAACTTTTGTATGAGTATGTGTATTGAGGTGGTTGGGGCTTCAACCACTTTTTATTAGTTTTCATAAGTCTTTTGTGAAATGTTTTAGTCTGAAAGGGTTTCTGCTCAGGTACTTTGGGCTTTCTTAAATTTGGTTAGTTTTCTTCTGATGCTAAGTTTATCTTCTTTTGTCTTGGTGTTTTTTTTTGAAAACTAGTTTTATTGATTTAGATAGAATTCGGCATTTTTGAATTTTGTTTTCTATTTAGCGGCTGATTTAGCGACTTATAAAAACTAATAAAAAGTTGCTGAAGCCCCATCCACCTCAATACACATATAAACACAAAAAAATTTTCGCTCATCAAACGATGCAATATGAGGCCAATAAGCCGACATATAATTTATTAAGCTTCGCATGTGGTGCGAAGCTCGGCTTCGCCTCTGTGTTAAAAGCATGCAAAAAGCCAAAAAAAGTCTTGATAAAAGTCGTGTAGTATAGTAAAAACGCCAGTGGTTGATGTGAGTTTTGTCGAAAAGGGAAGTAATTTCAAGGATTAAGCCATTTAAAAGCAGCCACAAGATGAATCTTTAAAGAAAGCTTAAATTTATCATAATAAAGAAAAAAGTTTTTTTTTTCAACTTGGGAAGATTACTTGGATCAATTTCAGATTTAGATGGAGGAGGAAGATTTGGAGATAGCGATTAAAGTGTTGGTCGTGGGCAATGGGGGAGTGGGTAAATCGTCTCTCATTCAGAGATACTGCAAAGGCTCTTTCACTTCGGGATACAAGAAGACAATAGGAGTCGACTTCCTGGAAAAGTCACTAGAGTTAGTAATCCTATTAGTTATTCAACATTATCAGTGAACGTTTGCGACAAGCTAAAGTTTACGCTCACGATTAGCAAGCGTTATAAAATTATGAAATTGAAAAGTGTTTTTTTTGGCGTAAAAGATCTCATTCACAAACTTGCGCTGCTAAAGTAGAGCGTTTTTTTTTGCGTTATCGAATGATCTTGCTCAATGTTACGTATTCTCCAAAGGCTCAGAAATCCTAATCTGAACTGGCGTCTTAATCTGAAACCAAATAGAATTTCATTTATTTATTAAAGAAAATGAGTACAACATAGTCTCCAAATTGTTTCATAATCAAATGCTTGTGCTATATCACGTTCAGTTTCGGTTCAATTTCTGTTTTTTTTGGACCGCTCGAGTTCTCTATGGCAATTTACGAGCATGTTTTACGGGTTTATTGATGGCAAATTTTTCTTTTTTTTAGATTTTACTTAATTTTTATATTCTCGAATTTGAAAGCTCCTTTTTCAGTTTTTTAAATGTGTTAGCGAAATGCAGCTTCGCCTCTGCGCTGAAAAAAAAACTAGTAGTTAGGTTGATTGACTATGATATGGTTTTTATTTTTAGAATAGATGGACAGGAGGTGAAGATGATGTTGTGGGACACAGCTGGTCAAGAAGAGTTCGACTCAATCACTAAGTCATACTACAGAGGTATAATTAGTAGCAATAAGTTCGGACAGACAAAATTAATTAAAAAGAGCAATTTATCTAATTTGAAAAAATGTTGCATGGAAAACCTAATTTTTCTGTCCGAATTGCTGTCTCAAGGTCGTCTGTAAAACAAAGTTGCATGCAAAAATCTATCAAAATGTTACGATTGCTCTTTTTAATTAATTTTGTCTGTCCGAACTTTTTGCAGCTCTCTATAGTTTTGTTTACCTTAGACATTAAGGCCACAATGTGATCGATCTCAGATTTATACAATATTTATTCGTTGCTTTGGAAGACGCGCATAATATTCAACGATGGTTATGGCTTGAAAAATACGAAAAAGTGGGTTTTACGAAAAATTTGAACTTTAAATGCCGAGAGGTTGAAAAATGTACTAAATGGTGGCATTGATTGCTAGGAATAAACGACAACAGTTAGGAGCCAACTTGAATCGAATTGGTTGCAATTCTAGGTCATTTTCACCTCCTTCTATGATCATCAAAGCAGATGTATTTAAGCACATGTGTCAGATTTGGTTCCAAAAATTGAACAGCAAGTGTAAAAGAGACAAAAGGATGCTTATTTTTGTTGCATTTTAATCGCAATGGAATTTAATCTCACATGAGTTATCCGTGAAATCAAAATCATTTTGAAATAGGATTATTTCCGGAGAACAGTTTATGGAGCTTCGAGAACATGATCGCTCGAAAGCTTGAATCAGTTGCGTTTTTATGGATAAAACATAAAATTAAATTTCCACGAAATATGTCATCACAACCAAAGAGTTCTCGACTAACCAGCTCTATTCGTAAAATCTCAAAAAGACTAAGCAATAACCAGCATTATCCTAAATATTACCAGCATTATCCGAGAGGGCTATAGTTCTTAGAAGTGACTTACAGTTATAGAGATGATTTTTACGGTACCATCCTAGATACAGAATTGAAACGCGTCTTAAATGTCTTGAAATTTCATCTTTTTTGTAGACTAAATTTGACGAGTTCATTAGTTTTTTTTTTCAGGTGCCCATTGTTGTGTGCTAGCTTTCTCCATAGCAGACAGAGTGTCATTCGAAGCAGTGGACAGGTGGAGAGCTAAGGTAAAGGACACTCAGTTTGATTGGCAGTTTCCAATTATGTAATAGAATCGGAAGAGCATTTGTATTGAATATATAGGTTTGGTGGACTGCGACCCACCTTTTGTCTAATAATACGTGTTTGTTACATGGATTCTTTCTTATTATAGCCCCCAGTAAATTATAGACTCCTCAAATTTAATAATCACTATCGTGGAGGGGGCTTCAATTTTTTGTTACTGAGCCAAGGGGGGGGGGGGTATAATGGGTATTATGTTATTCGATTGTTCTAAACTCAGTTTTTATTGTTTTTTTTTGCAGATTTCCACTACAAATCCTTTTCAAAAGCGTAGAAAACTACATGAGTAGTATGTTGCTTCTCTATTTTCACAGAATGTTGCGACCACTTCGTAGGTTGAGTAAAGTGGTCGGAATCGTAACATCTTTTCGATAGAGGAGGGAGATTTTTAGCAAAAGATTTGTTTTGCAGGTAGTTGATCAGTGCGGAGACAAGATTTGTATGATAATAGTCCAGAATAAAATGGACCTTCTAGAAAATTCTAACGGCCAAGAGGAGACGGCTGACGACGATGCAGCATCCAAATTTGTGTCTCCGTAAGTAGGTTCTTGCAGATAAGCATGTAAGCATCCGTATAGCTACGTTTTGCTGGCAGAAAAATGTCTAGAAGTGAATTGAATCAATAGGTTTTATTGGAAGAGTCATATAGTTTTCGGTCATTTATGGTTTTAAGTTTCTGGACAGTTTTGATTCGGTAGTGATGAATGTTTTGAAGCAATTGCGAGGTACCGGAAATGACTGCCATTCAAAACTGCTTGCAATCAAAAGTATCAGATTCCTTATGTTACAACGACTAGATTCGATATTCGGATCCCGAACGAAGTGATGCTTGGATAGATTTTCTACCGAAAAAAAAAACGAAACACATACCTGATTGCTGGAAATGACAAGATACGACTAGAGTTTCGCATTGTTATGATTAAAGGCATTATTTGTTTTAGTTTGTATAACATTAAAGACATGCAGAAAAAGCTGTTCAGCTTGTCGATATATATCTTCTGAAAATTTTTATCAAAACACTTGTTGCAATGAAAAAATAGTTTTTGTTGTTGTTTTGTTCAGACAAGAGGGCGAGGAGATGGCGAAGAGACTAAAGATGAGACTGCACAGAATATCAGTGAAGAACAACGAAGGAGTTGGCCCAGGTATGAGTCATAAAATATCCTTGATCGTCAATTTTGAATTAAGTTGGAATTTAGTTTTTATGCTATTTAACAACATCCATCTTGTAAGAAAGGGCAGGAGGTTCTCAAAGAGATAATTCAACGAAATAAGCAGATTTTGTGGCAAGTCAGATAGCAGAAAAATATTGATTGGTCTGTCTGGACTACAATGAGTACTTGTTGGTTTAGAGGAGGTGCTGTTATTTAGTATATATCTTACGGGGGGGGGGGCGTTGTTTAGCAGACCCTAATTTTCATGGGCTCATCAGGAAAAGCCATCGCACTGATACGGTTGCCTGTGAGTAACTTCCTTTGGAATTAAAACGGTCAGGTGATTTTAGTATGAATTACTGAACATATTTTTTGTCCACCCAATGAAGCAATTGAGGCAATTAAGTTATTAGCACCTAATACATTAAGGCGTTTAAATGTAACCACAAAGGCTTTATTTTGACACTAATCCTTGGCTTTTTCTGTAATTTCTCAAGAGACCTGCTTCAGTTTGTTTGTTTTAGTGTTTAATTTGTTTTGTTTGTGTTGTAGTGTTTGAGCACCTGTGTGCGAGGTATCTGAGTAATCTGAAGAAGGAGAAGAAAGACATGCAAGAGGTGTCCTCTTCAGGAGCTGCATCCTCCTCCTCCAACATCGGTGAGAATCCATAATTGACGTCTTCTAGAGTTCTGGCAATATTTTATTTAGTAAACGAATCTGAAAGAGTTCACTAACTTTAAACTGCTCATTTTGCTATCGAAACCATTTTATCCATGATTACACAAGCCAAGCGTAGTGTATTATTACGTAGAATTTTTTTCTAGTCTAAGTCGCAAATAAAAGTGCTCAGTTGGTGGCACTTTTGGTATATTTTAATTTAATCATATTTAAGCATAGGCAATTTAAAAGCAATTAGGTCCAATTTATTAGATCCTGTTTGAAAAAACAGGTATTATGAAAATATATGGGATTTATTGTTTTTCGCTGTGTTTTTTGCGAAGCATTGGAAAGTTTTTGCACTTTGCGTAGAAATTCAATTTTTCTCAAAAACTTCTGTAGCGTTTTTAACAAAATGGTACCAATGGACAAACCGGCTGCTCTTCTATGTGTCTGCATATTCCGCTAGTCTCTTTTCATTTTAACCCATGTTTTCCATTTTCTCAAAAATTCAATGCACAAATCTGAGATGAAGGTTTCAATCAAAAGAACAAATTTTGTGAATCTTTCGTACGCAAGCGGCTGTGCTCGGCGTTTTGAAAAAAATTGCCTTCGAATTAGTCCAATTTTTGACAATTTGCCTGTTGTTTCAGGAAACCACTGAATTAGATTTTCCCTTCGTAAACTTTCACTTTTTTTTTTTTAGAAAAAGAGTGTGGAATTCGGAAAAATCCTTTTTTTTTTTTGAAATTTTTACAATTTTTTAGAAATTTAAACACTTCTCGAAAACACTACTCTAAATCTGATAGTAAGGGTTCAGTCTAAAATTTATGACTAGAAATTTCCGCTGCATAAGAGGCTGTTCCCTTGCTTATGTAGAGAAAAATTTATGGATTTAGGAAAAGTCAATTTTTTGATAATTTTTTTTGGAATCTTTTTCACTTTTTTTACACTGCGATCAGCTTAGTGTGTTATTACGGACATTCTTTTTTCTAACCAAAAGTGTTCACTTATTTGGAAATTTTTTTGCTGCATTAGAAATTTTAATTGAAATTGCAGACAAAAGTGTTCACTTATTTGGAAATTTTACTGCTGCATTAGAAATTGTAATTGAAATTGCAGACAAAAGTGTTCACTTATTTGGAAGTTTCACTGTAGCATTGGAAATTGCAGACTCTTAATCTCTATGTTGAAGATTCGAATCTAAGAGATAGACGTATGTTTGCTAATTCGATGATTTTTTCTAATTTTATCGTGTTCTTTTTGTCGTGTTCTGCTTTTTGCCGTGGTCTGCTTTTTGTCGTGGTCTGCTTTTTGTCGTGTTCTCGCTAGTGTTTCCATAGCGAAGCTTCACCTCCGTGTCGAACACTACCCAGCCAACTTGATTATAACTCGATTGAAAGATTGAAGAGTAGTTTTCTCCTTTAAAAAAACTGCTAAGCTCCTAATTAAGCGTAAAGTCCATCTTTTTGAAATTTTGAAAATTACGCATTTCCGTATCAGTACAATATAAGATGAAAAATTTTAAAACTGGTACATCTAGCATTAGCTGGGCCCCTAATGTTCTTCCAAGTTACCGTGGCACAGATGCGAGGACATGAGTGACACTCCTAATCATCAGGTCGGAGATTCTAATCCAGAACATTGAAATACTTTTTTCGCTCGAATTTCTGCTGCTTTATTTGGTGGCTAGTGTTAGTAAAAAAATTATTTCAATGTTACGGATAAGAATCTGCGACATGATGATTAGGAGTGTCACTCACGTGCTCCCATCAGCGCCACGGCAACTTGTAACTACATAAGCGGCCCAGCTAATGCTAGATGTACCAGTTTGTTGTTGCTCTTCTTGTATCGTCTGTTAGTAAGTTTTTGAATTGTTCTCAATACCACTAGTGATGATTGCTATCACAATTCAAAGTCTTTTATTTACTTCTTCAACTGTTTGTGAAATTACGAGCCTTCGTGGAGCATAATGGTATACAAGTGAACGTGATTTTCTTAGTCTCAAAATTGTTTTTCAAGGTGTATTTTTATTTTTTTTCCTTATTGCACTTAGTTTTGCTTGTTTAGAGCTCTTTTTCGTCTGAAACCGGAATATGCAGTTTTTTCCTTGGTCCAGCTTTCTCTAAATGGGTCATAGCAAAACTTAAGAGATAAAGTTTTTAAATTCCAATATTGAAAAATGTATGTTCAATTTTTTATTATCTTAAAGACCTTTTCAACCATATGATAGCCATGTTTTACATAGTAAGTTATAGTTGTGTGCAAATTTTTTACGTTGTGTATCTAGCTATATCGGATTTTTTTAAGAGTTCTTTGCTGCCTTTTTTTTTAAAGAATAAAGCATGCGTTAAAGTAGTGTATATGACACCATGGCTCAGTTGTTGGCAATGGGCTTTTGTGCGGGAGGTTTCAGCTTGAATCCCGTAGTCTCACTGAACAGTGATTACAATGTCTCTAAATTTATTATCCGAGGTTTATAGATATGCCTTCTTTCGAGGCATTTTTCTGTAGTTTCTCCCTTGTTAAGAGTCGATGAACGTAGTTCAGACCCTCATATAGGTCGCGATGATGTTTTTTTTGTCAGGCAAAGTCCTCAAAGTTCAGGCTCAATTACTTTTTGGCGGTATGACTTTGATTTCTTTTTAAGTACCGTTCATTTTTTTTGTTAAAAAGAAGGCAAATTCCATTATCGAACAGCAATTCTACAAAAAAAATTCTGGATAAAATATGCATACACTTTTTTTATGCGGATTTTTACATTTTCTATGCGGATTGCACTTGTCTTACTGTTAATTTCTTAGATTAATGATTTAATTCAATTTTATTTAGTAATACGGTTAATTTTGAACAAATCTAGGCTATACTCAAAGTTAGCTTTTGAAATCCGTTTTTTCTCCCTCCAAATCGATTGGGTGGGAATTGTACGGTTGATATTAGATTTTTTCATGAAACAAATCAGTATTTTTTTTGTTTACTTGCGTTCATTGACTCTTTTCAACTGTCAGTTGTCTATATTTTATTTTTTGCCGTGTTTTTTTTTCCGCATGTATTTGCGAAACGAAGCTTCACATCTGTGTAATACATGGTATTATATTCTAGATGTGACTTTGTTTGCACAGATGTTACGAAGTAAACACTAGTTTTTGAAGTCTTCCTCTATCTTTGGCATTTACAGAGAGTGACCTTGTGATTTAATGACGTGATGTTCCTAAATTTATCGACAAGATGGTGTTGCAGTTGCTGGATTTCTATTGGTTGAAACTAGCGCGCTTTCTCATGTCGAATATGTATGGCATTTCTATGCCTGCTGACAAGATGTGAAAATAATGAATTTGGTGAACTTGGAGTTGAAATCTCCAATGATCTATCGTATATCCTTGTGTATTTTGTTGGCTAAAATTGGCATTTTGCAAATCCGGTTTATAAAACAAGATTTATAGTTGACCCGTGAAGTGTTTGTAAACACTTAAAATGTGTTTGTTAAAAGCCGTTTGCATGCGTTGTTAAACGTGCAAATTTGGTTTAACTAATTGATAACATGTATTGAAAGTACTTTTTTCATGTTTGTGGTTTTGAGTGAAAAAAGAGCTTAATAAATTTCAGCCTCACCCTTAAAGTGAGAGGTTACACAAATCATTAATCATTTGGTATAAAATTAATTCAATAGAAGTTTTCAGGAAGCTTTGGGACGGCCATTTGCAATGCTTCTTTTTGATGAAGGGGGAGTTGTAGACTTTTTTTTTCCATTGAGATCTGTTTAACTCTCCCCCTCTCACGCTCACCCCATTGCCTTAGGGGGAAGATTCTTTACTAGATAAAAAGTTCACACTAGCTTAACCGTTGAATTAGTTTTTTCTAAGAATAATGAATGTAGCGAGTACTCTTATATGGGTCTTGGTGATTTTTTTTGTTTTTTTTTTCAGGAAAAAGTCTTGAAATTTGTTCACGCTCAATTTTGATTTTTCTCGGTTTAACTTGTGATTTATTTTTAAGTTCAGTGCATTTACTTAGTTAAAAAGAAGGCAAACTCCACTATCGAACAGCAAAAGTGTAAAGGTCACGAAAAACGTGATCGACTTTAATTTCGAAAATAGAAATTAATTATCAGATTTCCCAGCGAAGTAAAAGTTTTACCTATTGATCCAGTTTTCTCAAATTGGGTTAATTTTAACAAAAAAAGTCTCCATCATAAATTGTTCTTTAAATTCAAAGAGCTATAAGGTCATCTATTTTTTTCTTCGAATTTCAAAAGTTGAAGGTTTTTGAAAAAAAAACTAGTCAGTTTTTTTTTCAGTTTCCTTGCGTTCATTACTCTTTTCCAACTGTCAGATGGCTATGTTGCTATGTTTGTAGTGGTGGCAATTCGTTAGTAGGTGCCAAAAACAGAAATTGTTGAAGATCCGGCCATTGCAACACGGCTTGTCCGGTGCTTTTTTTCCTATTTTTTGGAGCCTTGGTATTAACATAAATTGATACCAGATGACCATTTATTAACAAAGTAATTTTGCCAGGCCACAATCCAAATCCACAGTCAATTTTTTCTAGGTTTAAATGAACTTTATGCTCTTCAAGTTTAGTTTATCTGTTACCAGGTATGTTCAGCACATCTATTAGCAAAGACACTGGCGGGCGCAAACCCTCTGGTGCAGACCACACCGATGGAGATGACAACGACAATACCAGGGACAGAGGAGCTACAATTAATCTGAAGCCGAGCAAACAACGAACTAAAGCGAAGAAGAAAATGTGCAAATTTTTTTAGATTTTCGGCCAATTTTGTAGTATAATAAAGCGATCTCATTATGTACGGTTGCATCTTACCTTTCAAAACAACAGTCTCCTGGCATGTTTTAAGGCTGATTGAAAAAAATTGAGACAGATTGATCTTTCTGACTAAATTTCATAAATGGATTTCTGGTTTTCATTGTCAGGTTTTTTAGCCACAAAAATCTAAATGGCCGGTAATTGATTGGAGTGAACTTGAAAAGAGCAGCTTTGCTTTGTAGCGCCATCATCATTCTGTATCTGTCTTCATGTAGTCAAAGAGCTTTGTTTTTTTGCGAAGTTTTCTCAATGAACTTGAAAAATAATCTGAACAAGAAGTTGCTTATAATCTTCAACGATATGAACAAACAATTATTTCATTGTGATTGTCTATGTTTTTCTTCTTTATTTTTACCTAATAAATGATTGGAAAGTAATCAGTCAATTATTTCAGATAATAATGTAAAATATGACATAATTGTGCAATTTGAAATTATCTTTCATTTTAATTTTTTTAACTGATGGGGCTAATTCCAAGGAAAAAGTTCATACTTATCAACTCAATTATTGATAGTTAAGTACATTCATTTTAACTATTCATAATTAATTTATCAACCATTTTAGAAGCTACTTGAAATCCGAGTTCTCAGGGAATTCTGTTCTTTTAAGTCAAGAAATCTTACTTGTTGCTCTCGATTGATTCAATCTTATTCAAGAGATCCCAGATTGTTTTTAAGAAACTGCGCTGTTGATTTAAAATTCCTTATTTTGGTGCTCTATTTTATCTAACTGTAAAAATGTACCATAAAATTTTGTATAGCTTTAAACCTAACACTGTACAAAATAAGTTTTGATACGTGTCTTTAAACTCTTCAGAACTTTAATAATGAAATCCGAACGTTTATTTGGTTTGGCACTTTTTTCCAAAGGGGACGATGTTCATGAAAAGTTCAAAAAACGTTCGGGTTTCTTGTTTGCTTTCTGCTAAGAAAGCTGTACTAGTGGCGCAGTTCGCAATATTCCGTGTAAAAACCCTCATCAATCTATTTCTATTAGTATTCATTTCTTCATTCATGGTTGAATATTTAGATTGAAATTTTTTCATCTTTTATTTAAGTAACACTTGTGTTAACAAGTTCAACGTCTTTTTTCTGCTTACCTAATGTGCAAAATTCTGTGTTTAATGTTCAAAAGATAAGATGGAATATTTGTGCCCGGTATCGTTTCAATTTTTACCTAGCATCTCGGACGGATTTTTTAATAAACAGTACGAAATTTTTTGGTGTACAAACTCAAAGATCTCTTACTAATTATTTAAAGTGTATTTTGTCCTTCGAGGCGAATGGTTTGGCGAATTGGAGATGCTTAATTTGAGCAGCTCCAAACTTTTTGTCAACGCGTCGCGTAGGCTGCTTAATTGCTGTTAACTTAATGATGAAACTTGCAAGATTAAGTGTCTTGTAGTCGGCAACTGATTTTTTCCCCACTTTAGGCGACCATAAAGCACTGTTGTTCTAACTTAGTAAGACAATTATCTTGCTGCTTGTAATAGTCGATGAACATACTTCAGATTCTTAATTTGATCGCGATTATTTTTTTCGTTTTTTCTTCATGAATGGTCTTAAAATTTGTTCAGGCTCGAAGTTACTTTTTCGCGGTTTGATTTTTGATTTCTTTTTAAGTTCAGTTCATGTTTGTCAAAAGAAAAAACAAATTCCACTATCGAACAGCAAAGCTTAAAGGTCACGAAAAACGTGATTGATTTCTAGTTTCGATAGTGGATTTTTTTTCAGACTACCCAGCGAAATAGAATATTTAAGAATTGATCCAATTTTCTCAAATTGGGTCATTTTTATCGGAAAATAGCCACTCATAAATTGTTTCAGAAAATAAAAGAAAAGAGCTTTAAGGGCTCCTATTTTTTCTTCGAAACTCGAAAGTTAAGATTTGTTCTAAAAAAAGTCTGTATTTTTTTTACATGCGTTCATTGAATCTTTTTTAACCGTCTGTTGGCTAGGTTATTGTTCTTGCGATGAGCAAAGGTATTGCAACAGGGTACTAAACTTTTCTCCCTTTATTAATTCAGTTCACAGAAGAGTCAATTAAGTAATTTACTATCTCGAAGCTTCTTGTGATATAACACCTACATATTACCTGCATTTCTTATTTTGATATCGTAATTGATTTTTAAGTTGTTCATGCAAGTATAGTGATTGTTTTTAAGCAAAAATTGTCGAATGTTTTCAGTTAAATAATTGTCGGCCTTATTTTTGTCGGCTTATTTACCTAATGTTTTTTTTTAGTTCATAAGCTTAACATAAACTTTTCTGCTACTTTTTAGAAACCATAAAATGTAAAATTTTCAATTCTTTTCTCGGATGTAGATTTGTTCAAAATTTTATCGCTATTGTTGGAGCTACATACTGTGTTAATTAAATCTGTTTCGGTGAAGATAATTACGCTTGCGATAAGCAAGAGTTATCAAATCGGAGTATAGACTTTTTTCGGGTTAACAACTAGTTCAACAGAATCTTTTGAATCATTTTACCTTTTTTGCTTTTAATTAACTTATCCGATTGGTGTTATTTCAGATTTTCAGTTTTTTCTATTGGCGCGGCCTTTGAAAATGGGGAGGAACTTTGAATTCGAGTTATTCATTTTTTTTGGAAGAAAAATGTTGTCGATTATTCCCAGTTCCCTAATTTTCTACATATTTTGGTTGTTCTCTAATTACACCACATACTAAAAAAGAACACACCGCGCACTTAGAAAAAAAGAAAAATCGTTTTTGTAGTTTTTTATGAATATAGTCGGAACATTCTGTGATACTTTTACAGCAACCGGCTATCCTTGTTGATTCTTTTTCTTGGTTTTGCGTGTGGAGAGTATTATTAAAATCCATCCTTTTTTTTACCGAAAACTCTTATCACGATACATGGCAGAACACGTTTCAAACACGTTACATGTCTGTTTGCTTTTTTGACAGTTACATCTGAGCAACAGGAAGAAGAAGAGTTCATTTCTCATGGTTAATGGTAAATAAACGGAAATAAAAATTATAACAGGAAGCACTAGAAACAGTGAGAGAGAGGACAGCTAACGAACCCATTGAGTTACAAAGCACTCTCCGTTTTATCGAATGAAATATGAAATTGGAGATCTTCAAAGAAAGTGAAAACATAAAGGACACATTTTAAAAAATTGTCAAATGTTGAATAAAATAAAGTAGCTGATAAATGGCTTTGACTTGGCAGTCTTATTACATAAGGTCCAAGTTTGGAGATCTTCAAAGAAAGTGAAAATATAAAGGACACATTTTAAAAAATTGTCAAATGTTGAATAAAATAAAGTAGCTGATAAATGGCTTTGACTTGACAGTCTTATTACATAAGGTCCAAGTTCATTTTTTCAAATGATTGTTCAATCGTAGTCGGTATACAGCTGAATTAAATGAAAATATTTCAAACCCATCGCCGAAAAATTCTTAAACTTGCTTGTCAGAAATTTTGTGGGATGGGCTTGAACGTTTTTCCTATTAATTTCGGTTTTATGGCGACTCCGATTGAACAATTATTTTAACTATTGATGCAGAGCTCGCTAACGTTTTATTTGGCGCCATAAATTTAATGTTTTAGAATAAAGTTTTAAATAAACTGGGTTAAAAGTTCGGTATTTCAGACCAAATGGGCAATAAAAGTAACATAAATCAACAACGTGGGCTCTTGTAATTAAAATGGTGATCAAAATCATGACAAATTTCGTCGAAATTTTCCTAACTCTTCTTTGGGTATCCGTGACACATGCCTCGTCGAATTGCGGAAATTTATGTGGGAGCATCTGTAATCTGCAATTAGTAAATCCGAATCAAAATTTATCTGCCGGGTCTTCAGTCTCGGTAGATGTTTCCTGTTCAGTTGTGAATACGAATGGAGTCGGTGATCCGGAACCCTTCGTTCTCGTGCTAACTGCTCCCGAGCAGATTCAAGGTAACAAAAATTGGGTAATCGTGGATTATATAAGGAAATGAAGGAATTTATTAAACAAATTCAGCGTAGTTAAAGCAGATTCAACGTATATTTAAACAATTTTCAAATTTAATTGAACCCCGAGAGGACAGCAATCGGGCCCGCTAGGGTCTCAAAGCTCTTACAGATGTTAGAATTTAGTTGTTTAACCCCTAAATGGGGAATTTTGGAGAATACTAAATGGGAAATACGAATTTAATAGTTATTTTATATTGTTGCGCCAGCGTCCAATTTATGGTGGAGGTTAAAACTGAAAAACCTTAGGAGTATTAGCTGATATATTTTCTCAAAAGCTTGGATATAATGATCTAACATAACACAAGCAATGCTTCTCTTGAATAACATATGATGTTCTTTTTATGAATTTATATGAAGTAATGATGTGGTCCCGAATGTTTAAGTTTCTAGAAGATGCAGAACTTCTACGATCTTTTTTGTCAATATCGAAAGCATGCTCCTAATATTTAAAAGCATTTTAAGAAATCATTTAACCCTTTTTTTATAGAGATTCTCCTCTCCTTTGACTGTACGTCAAATACCGCAAGCTGCCTTGTACCTTCTCTAAACGCCTCACTTGAAACTGCGACTCTGTTAGCATCGAATCCTCTGGAAAAATACCAATTCAACGACTCCGAAGGGGTTATCATAGCGTTATCGGGATCGGTGCCAGTTGCAAGTACAGTCGAAGTGTCTGCGACTTTGAACGTATATGTCCAAAATTTGTACTCTATGCGAGATTCGATTGTCGTGGTCAACGGAAGTGTTCGCGGGTTCCACGACTTGACTCATCCAATCGGAACCTCAGCGCCGGTTGAGGTCCAAAAAACAGAAATCCCGACTCTCGGGATGTTGTCGGTGACTAATGATGAAACGTATTTGGCGATTGGCGAGACGGATACTATTGAATTTCAAGTGTTAGCGGGGGAAGTTGGATTCACCGCGACGTTGGAAATATGTGAGTTATGGATAAAGATATTGCTTTGTTGTCTATATAACCCCCCCCCCTCCCCAATTTTCAATTTCAATTTGAAAAAAAAATACTTTTTATTGTCATAATGCAGTGAAGCTTGGCATAGCGAACAAATTAATAATTGTGAACAGATTTGTTCTTGATACTTTGCATCGTAACATCACGCATTCAGCCATAATAACACGTAAAACACCTATAAAATGAGAAGTTTTGAAAAGGGGGGAGGGGAAGATTGGAAAGAAGCTAGAAAATAGTTTGATTAAGCCAGCTTCTCGTTTCTCTTTTTTATCTGATAATTTTATTCTATGGCGGCCATTTTTGCAAATCAGGATATGAAATCTAAAATCTACTGAATTTGATGTCGAATTAGTGCGCAAACAAAATTCACTGCGGCGAGATTGTTTGTCAATCTGAACTGAAATTTCAACTCAATTTCATTGTATATATTTTTTCGCACTCACAATCTATGTTTTGTAGACTCGAATTACCAACTGAATATCTTCACTTTCAATATCGACAACACAAATCTCGTGAACAATTTGGACCACGTTGAAAACATGACGGCACTAGATCCTCTTCCTTCCATATCAGATTCGGACAATAACCAAATGTATAAAGTGGACTTGTCTGGATTTTGTTGCGATGCTGCAACATCACATGATTTTGAGGTAGCTTTAAACTTTTGCAAAAAAATGATTGTTTTACAAACTTATTCTCATATTTCGTAACTAACAAAAAATTTTAAAATGTTTTATAGGTATTTACACTCACCATTCGGCCAGGTGTAAAATAATGATTTTAACCAAGTGCTGATGGAAAGAAAAAGTTCCTGTGTTTGATATCTGAAACTAAAAATCATTAAATCTTTAAATGTGCATTTTGAAAGTTCTCTGTTCAGATTGGATATCACTTGTGGGAGACTGCTGATCAAGGAGACGAAGTGTACATTAGTGTCTACTTGAAAAACAGCGTCTCCGGATGGCCTCTGTTTGTGGGAATCAAAAATGCAGAGACATTTAGCACCAATCCTGGAGTCTCCGTGACCAAGTCGTTGAAGGTTTGATTTAATCTGCAAAGAAAGCGATTTATTGCAGAAATCGATTTTAACACAGAATTTGTTATTCCAAAAACAACATCGTCGTAGCCTGATGATAACATAAAAAATTTCCTTTTTCTATGAAAAAAGATTACACGCGAAGCCAAGTGAAGTTTTCTTTGGAATCATAGATAGGGTTTTGATCTGTCTTGCATATTAACAAATGGGTAGAAATATTTAACTAAATTATCAATGTTCTTGATTCTGTGACGGCACTGATTTTATGGCTAATAATTAGTAGAGGAAATTTTTAACATGATTCGACAGTTTTTTCGGTTTAGCTCGTATCGGCTGATCCAGTGCCTCAAGTGTACAGAGTTCAAATTGAGGTCAACAACCGAAGTCCATACCCTCTGAGGTCATTCAACCTTCTAGATGACATCTCTAACCTGAGGTAATGAATTATAAAATTCATCGTGACAGGTCCATTAATGGAACATTTGTTAGTTTAGATTGTAGATTAGTCGTAACTGAAGACTCGTACAAACTGACTGACTGCTTTAGAAAAACTTCAAACGCCTGCCAATGTATTTGTATTGGTGAAAGTCTATTTTCATGAACTGCAAAATTTTGATACACACCCAAAATTTTGCATTGGATGGAAAAAATAGAATCGTTTTTAAGAGTCGATGAACGTAGTTCAGACCCTTATGTAGGTCGCGATGTGTTTTTGTTTTTTTAGTTGCGTTTATTGACTCTTTTCCAACTGTCTGTTGGCTATATTTTATATTTTGTTTTCAGAGTTCTCGATAATTCCAATCTGCAATCCCCCTTTGACTGGACACAAACCCCCAATTCTCTGGAGACCTCTGAACCTATCATCACTACAGCACAAACCTCTTTCAACTTCTCCTATGATGTGTCGCTGGATGAAGATGGAGATGGAGGCGGATTCCCATTTGATGCAAGACAGTGGCGTGCAGTTCAGGCTTCGTTTGTGATTGTAGATGCAGCAGAATCTGTAGATAATGTAAGCTCTTATCCTTATAATTTCCTATTTTTATTTAATCTTGATGTTCATCATCACAAATCATGTCCTAGTCTAGTTCCATAGTTAAATTGAATATCACGCTGTTGCTGCAAATCAAGTAATGGAAGAAATCGATTAATGTCTTCCAATTTTTGTATTACCAGCTCTATCGGTTAATAGATGTACCGTTAAATGGCTCTGGCGATCAGTTTATTTCTATTTGATGGAAAGCGAGCTTATATTTAGAAAAAAGAGATTTGGGTTAAAAGTTGTTTTGTTCTTTCAGTATCTGGGAAAGGAGTTCTTTGTGTCCCCAGAATGTCCAGCTTGTTTCACAGCGAGGAACTTGGAAACTAAAGAGGCAAGTATATTAATGGCTCTGTTGCAAACTCAACTAACTGCTTTAGTTCTCGGATCTTGGTAACTATTCCCTCTATTGATGACGGGAAGATCCGTTACAAGGTACAACATTATAACATGCGTAATCGTTGAATTAGCTCTTTATTCGAGGCGGCGTTTCTTTACTAGTTCTCGCTTGCGTTAATATTCAGCTGCTCAATTGTTTTGGTATGAAATTTTCCGCAACTTTGCTTGAGTATATCTGAAAACTTTTGAGCATAAATAGGGGTGTTCTTAGCTATATGGGACGTTCTGGGCAACAGCTACTTTGTTTATGCTTTTCCTTGAGGAGAAAAGGTCTTAAATTGTCAGAAGAATTTGATCATATTAATGAAAAATTACTCGAGCTATTGTATTTCGAGCTATTAGAGTTATTTAAAAAAAATTGGAGTGAATAATGGTTTCGCGATGAATAACAAATTGATTGTATTTAGACCACTGATAGATACTATGGCTTCATAGTTGGTGTCATTCTCTGTCTCCTGTTTGGATTCCTCCTGGCAATCTTTATTCTATTCATCTCTGTATACTGTTGTGGATTCAACTCCATGATAGCAGGTAAGAAAAATCTATCTAATTTTTGATAATTTTCGAGTTACTTTCAAAGTAGAAGGAAAGTAAATCAAATCAGTTTCTGCGATATCTCTTTTTTTATGAATATGCGCAATTGCTGTGTTTTCATCAGCTTTTGTCAGAGGATAATTAGTGTGCACGCATGCCTCTATAGAAATGACTCCTACATGGTTCGGAATCACGTTAAGCAGGGGGGAGGGGGGGTATACAGGGGTTCAGCGGGAAGTTTTCGCGAAAAGGTGTGGTGTTTATTCTTGTTTTTCGATTCTTTTCACTTTTGTTTGTTTAGTGTCCCCATTGGCAGATGAAGAGACATGTGAAGAAAGAGAGAAGAGGCTTCGGAAGGAGTTGAGAGAGAGGAAGAGGAGTGAGCGAGAGAAGAGACACAAGATGAGAGCCAGACAAAACCAGATTGTAAGTTCAGTCATACTTGTACCGACAAGGTTTCACTCATATAGCATTTCGGATTAACAATTTGATACTTAGACAAAGAGATCTTTGTCTGAAGTTAGTAGATAATGAGTTCTTCGGAGAATTTTCTGGGTCTAAAATTGGTAACAAGGATGCGAATTAGCTTAGAATGAAAGCATTTCATGATAGATACAGCGAATCTATTTGTTTTCCATGAGAGAATACTGAGAAATCTAACAGTGATTGAGATAAACCAAAAGTTAAACCCGTTTCAGGTCCCCAAATCGAAAGTAGCAGCTCCTAAGAGCAAATCCTACTTGGTGGGATCTAAACATGCGTACGAGGCTGCTCTTCAGTCGCTGTGTAGCCACAAGAACACCAAGGATAATATCTCCAACTACAAGGAGTGTACTGTGGTTGAGGTTGCGTCAATTGACGATGCGATCAAAGCAGACAAGGAGATAGCATGGTTAGTTGGCATCAAGGTCAATCTTGAAGGACAGGCTTTTTAATTAAGAGATTGATTCTGTTTATTTTTTAAAAGTCGATGAACGTAGTTCAGACTTTAATGTAGGTCGCGATGGTTTTTTTCCGTTTTTTCTCATGAAAAGTCTTAAAGTTTTCCTTTTGTACAGGCTCAAATTAAATTTTTTGCGGTTTGACTCTTTATTTATTTTTAAGTTCCGTTTATTTCCTTTGTTAAAAGGAGGGCAAGCTCCAGTTTCGTCAGCGAAAGTGTAAAGGCCACGAAAAACGTGATCGACTTCTAGTTTTGAGAGTGGAATTTAATTATCAGAATGCCAGCAAATTAAAATTTTACTTGTTGATCCAGTTTTTACACCAGCGGCAGCCTAGTGTATTGTTCCGAACCTTTTTTTTAAGTTAACTCGCTAATAAAGTGTTCATGAAAAGTGTTCACTTATTTGGAATTTTCACTGTAGCATTGGACATTGTAAAGCATCTGTTCTCTGCTTTATTTGTGACTATTGTTTGGCTATTAATTATTAAGCTTCCCTGACAGAGTGGTTAGGGTGTGAGACTCTTAATCTCTAGGTCACAGGTTCGAAGCTCAGACGTAACTGAATTTTTTGTTAATTCGAGGCTTATTTCTACTTTTTGTTTTTGCATTTTATAGAGCTACTTTTTTGTCGTGTTGTCGTTAATGTAAAAACTATATCACCAAAACTTTGCTTCAAACGTTAAAGCTTTTGAAGATTTAGCTCTTCAATTTTCTTAACAATTTCACTTTTCTGACATTTGGGTTTCGCTTTGTCACAAAATGCATTCGATTTTATGAAAAACTTGAGCGAATTCCTTCGCTCCGCTTCCACGGTTTTTTAATTTCACAAACGCAGCAAATACTCAGATGCGTCGGTCAGGTGTTTGATGTTAGCAGAAAGTTGTCTAATTCTTTTTTGCAATGTCTAATTCTTTTTTTGGATTTTCTCTTCGTTTTTCTTTTTGTTCTTTAAGTCGTTTCCCTATCTTGAACTTGCTGCACGAACATCATTTGTCGCATCAAACTTCCTTACTCCCCCAATATGTTGAATACCGTCTCTTCATCTTCGCAAAGCCACTTAAGTATCGAATTATTTGTTGTCATCAATCAGATCTTGGTTGACAGAAAAGCAACACTCTACATTCGCTGAACCATATGATAGCGACATAATTTTTCGCAGGACCAAAAAGAGATACATTTGAACCACCAATTGAAGGGTACTTATATATTCATGATCAAGACTTTATTTAAAGATATCGAGATCCGAATTTGAAGTCGAGTATTTCGACGTGCTAAGAGCCTCTTTATACTGCTCGATGACAATATCAAACTCTATATGAACTTCCAGTGGCCCCTTCGTAAGTTTCTTATTATTACACTTGCGATCAGCTTAGTGTATTATTACGAACCTTTTTTTGTTTTCTAAACCAACTTGCAAATAAAAGTGTTCTCTTATTTGGAAATTTAACTGTAGCATTGGAAATTGCATAGCATCTGTTCTCTGCTTTATTTGTGGCGAGTGTTTGGTGCATCTTAAGCTTCCGTAGCTGAGTGGTTAGTCTATGAGACTCTTAATCTCTAGGTTGTAGGTTCGAATCTCAGACGTAGCCGAACTTTTACATATTCGAGGCTTATTTCAGATTTTTTTATTGCACCTTGAGGTGCTTTTTGTCATGCTCTCGCTAGTGTTTGTGAAGCGAAGTTTCGCCTCTGTGTCTTAAATTGGGTCGATTTTATTTAAAAAGCCAATTATAAATTGTTCAAGAAAAAAAAGAGGTTTTCGGGTATCATTTTTTTCTTCCAATTTCGGAAGGTGAGATTTTTCAAAAAACAAGTCAGTATTTTTTCTGTTTACTTGCGTTCAATAATTTATTGCAACTGTCTGTTGGCTGTTTGTTAGGAATGTACAATAAGTTGACCGTTCTTTATAAGGAAACCTGAAGTTCCTTAACTTCCAAGCGCTTCATATTTGGTCAAGTGGTAAAATCATGCGTTGGGAGCCTAAGTGCAGGGTTTGAGATTTTTCTGTGAAAAATTGAATTTTCCGTCTGCCGTTTTTCCACTTAATTCTTGTCGGCTCTTTTTTGCAAGCATGTGAACTTTTCCGTAAAGCTCAAGAAGTTTTCACCGTTCTTAGAGTACCGTATCTAACAGTTTAAAAGATGCAAGGAATTGAGTTTCAAAATTTTGTATAGTTTTTGTTAGAAATTGTTCGTTGAAGTTTCTCGGGCCTAAATGGTTTCAGCATTTTTTATCTTGGCGAAGTTGCCTCATTATATGTCGTTCAAAGGTCAAAGGTATAGCTTAATGCGTTTTTGTGCTTCTGTTGACGGAAAATCTTGAAACTTTTCTAACACAAAGTATTCTAGCTTTTCTTGAGCTAACTTTTCTCAAGTTTCTTAGATTCTCCGACTCATTTTATGTAGGGGTAACGAATGCTCTTGGAATCGCAATGGTCCTAGGTTCGAATGTGACCACGACCACGATTTTTTTTTCAAACTGGAAGAATTGCGTTTCAAAAGAACTGTCGGTCTATGATTTTTCTACTGATAATTTGTTTGCCTAGTTGACACAATTTTTATGCACGCATTTTTTTGTAGTTGCTCATTGTGTTTTGGTTAACTCCTGCAATTTTTTTTCTAATAACTTTGACTTAGTATATTTTCCTTTTTTCGCTGAAATTTTTTTTATCGGTCTTTGATAATTTTGTTTTATATTATTGGCTTAGTGACCTAATTTTGGGTGCTGTCAAGGGAAACAATTTTTTTATTTTCCCCTCCAGAGCGCAAAAGATGCTAAAACCTTACATAAGAATTTATAGTTCAACATTTTTCATGAAACAAGTTGTTATTCGGTTCTGGTTCTACGCGAATTTTACCAAGCTTGGTTGGCTCAGTTGTCTCTCAGTATTTATTTTGAATTTTAATTAAAAGCCGTGGATTGTTTTAGGTCGTGTGTCTCATAAATAGAGCATCATTCCACGCAATATTTTGGAAGTTTTTTCTTGTGGTTTTTCGAATACTTTTTGCTCTTAGTAGCTCTCCTTTCCTTACCAGCTTGTTAGCATGCTATGCTATTTTTATGAGGTATGGCAAGTGGTGCGAAGCTCAGCTTCCTCTCTGTGCTTCAAAAAATATATATTTTTAGCTGAGTGGCTTTGTTTCTGTCCGCTTGCACTGCTATGTATGTGATGTGTCGGAAGTGTTTGGAAGCTCAACTTCGCCTCTGTAGAATGTTGACTTATATTCATAAGCAATCAGTAGAAAAAATGAATGGCATGTTTTTGTGATGCTCTAACAGTGTAACTGTAATATTACATGCTCATGCTATTAAAATAAGTCGTATCGTTTTTTGTTTGACTTCGTTTATCTAACTGGTTTTTGGAATATTTTTCAGTTTTTTCGAACACTACCCAGCCACAGCTGAGACAAAGAATTCAATTGAAAAAGTGAGTAGTAGCTTTCTCCTTAAATAAGCAGTTAACCTCCTACTTAAACAGATAAGTTACTAGCGTTTTGCGTTAAGTCTTTTTTTTGAAAATGCGATTACGTGAGTGACGCTCCTAATCATAAGATCGGATATTCAAATCCGGGAAAGTTTTTTTTCGCTCGAGTTTTGCTACTTTATTGATGGCTAGTGTTAGTAAAATTACAATCGGTCGTAGAACAGATGTGATAAGGTGATACTGCTAATCTCAAAATTGAACTTTAATTTTTTTCAAGGCGTATTTTCAGTATTTTCCATATTTTGTTTTGCCTGTTTAGAGCTCTTTTTGCATTTTCCTCATTTGGGAAGCACAGCTTCGTTTCTGTGTAAAGTCTTTGCATTCATGCTTCGAAGCCCATAGAAAAAATCCGCAGTATAAAGAAAAACCGGTTTAAAATTTTTTGACTTTTGGTCAAATAGAGCAAGTTTTGAACAAATAAAGCGAGCTTGCAGGCTTAGAATTTGGAAATGAGACGTAAAATCTTAGTTTTACTTCAGGAAAATTAGTTGTTGAAGTTTCTTTTAGCGAACTCTTGACTTTTACATATTCGAGAACTTTTACATATTCGAGGCTTATTTCAGATTTTTTTATTGCACCTTGAGGTGCTTTTTGTCATGCTCTCGCTAGTGTTTGTGAAGCGAAGTTTCGCCTCTGTGTCTTAAATTGGGTCGATTTTATTTAAAAAGCCAATTATAAATTGTTCAAGAAAAAAAAGAGGTTTTCGGGTATCATTTTTTTCTTCCAATTTCGGAAGGTGAGATTTTTCAAAAAACAAGTCAGTATTTTTTGTGTTTACTTGCGTTCAATAATTTATTGCAACTGTCTGTTGGCTGTTTGTTAGGAATGTACAATAAGTTGACCGTTCTTTATAAGGAAACCTGAAGTTCCTTAACTTCCAAGCGCTTCATATTTGGTCAAGTGGTAAAATCATGCGTTGGGAGCCTAAGTGCAGGGTTTGAGATTTTTCTGTGAAAAATTGAATTTTCCGTCTGCCGTTTTTCCACTTAATTCTTGTCGGCTCTTTTTTGCAAGCATGTGAACTTTTCCGTAAAGCTCAAGAAGTTTTCACCGTTCTTAGAGTACCGTATCTAACAGTTTAAAAGATGCAAGGAATTGAGTTTCAAAATTTTGTATAGTTTTTGTTAGAAATTGTTCGTTGAAGTTTCTCGGGCCTAAATGGTTTCAGCATTTTTTATCTTGGCGAAGTTGCCTCATTATATGTCGTTCAAAGGTCAAAGGTATAGCTTAATGCGTTTTTGTGCTTCTGTTGACGGAAAATCTTGAAACTTTTCTAACACAAAGTATTCTAGCTTTTCTTGAGCTAACTTTTCTCAAGTTTCTTAGATTCTCCGACTCATTTTATGTAGGGGTAACGAATGCTCTTGGAATCGCAATGGTCCTAGGTTCGAATGTGACCACGACCACGATTTTTTTTTCAAACTGGAAGAATTGCGTTTCAAAAGAACTGTCGGTCTATGATTTTTCTACTGATAATTTGTTTGCCTAGTTGACACAATTTTTATGCACGCATTTTTTTGTAGTTGCTCATTGTGTTTTGGTTAACTCCTGCAATTTTTTTTCTAATAACTTTGACTTAGTATATTTTCCTTTTTTCGCTGAAATTTTTTTTATCGGTCTTTGATAATTTTGTTTTATATTATTGGCTTAGTGACCTAATTTTGGGTGCTGTCAAGGGAAACAATTTTTTTATTTTCCCCTCCAGAGCGCAAAAGATGCTAAAACCTTACATAAGAATTTATAGTTCAACATTTTTCATGAAACAAGTTGTTATTCGGTTCTGGTTCTACGCGAATTTTACCAACCTTGGTTGGCTCAGTTGTCTCTCAGTATTTATTTTGAATTTTAATTAAAAGCCGTGGATTGTTTTAGGTCGTGTGTCTCATAAATAGAGCATCATTCCACGCAATATTTTGGAAGTTTTTTCTTGTGGTTTTTCGAATACTTTTTGATCTTAGTAGCTCTCCTTTCCTTACCAGCTTGTTAGCATGCTATGCTATTTTTATGAGGTATGGCAAGTGGTGCGAAGCTCAGCTTCCTCTCTGTGCTTCAAAAAATATATATTTTTAGCTGAGTGGCTTTGTTTCTGTCCGCTTGCACTGCTATGTATGTGATGTGTCGGAAGTGTTTGGAAGCTCAACTTCGCCTCTGTAGAATGTTGACTTATATTCATAAGCAATCAGTAGAAAAAATGAATGGCATGTTTTTGTGATGCTCTAACAGTGTAACTGTAATATTACATGCTCATGCTATTAAAATAAGTCGTATCGTTTTTTGTTTGACTTCGTTTATCTAACTGGTTTTTGGAATATTTTTCAGTTTTTTCGAACACTACCCAGCCACAGCTGAGACAAAGAATTCAATTGAAAAAGTGAGTAGTAGCTTTCTCCTTAAATAAGCAGTTAACCTCCTACTTAAACAGATAAGTTACTAGCGTTTTGCGTTAAGTCTTTTTTTTGAAAATGCGATTACGTGAGTGACGCTCCTAATCATAAGATCGGATATTCAAATCCGGGAAAGTTTTTTTTCGCTCGAGTTTTGCTACTTTATTGATGGCTAGTGTTAGTAAAATTACAATCGGTCGTAGAACAGATGTGATAAGGTGATACTGCTAATCTCAAAATTGAACTTTAATTTTTTTCAAGGCGTATTTTCAGTATTTTCCATATTTTGTTTTGCCTGTTTAGAGCTCTTTTTGCATTTTCCTCATTTGGGAAGCACAGCTTCGTTTCTGTGTAAAGTCTTTGCATTCATGCTTCGAAGCCCATAGAAAAAATCCGCAGTATAAAGAAAAACCGGTTTAAAATTTTTTGACTTTTGGTCAAATAGAGCAAGTTTTGAACAAATAAAGCGAGCTTGCAGGCTTAGAATTTGGAAATGAGACGTAAAATCTTAGTTTTACTTCAGGAAAATTAGTTGTTGAAGTTTCTTTTAGCGAACTCTTGACTTTTACATATTCGAGAACTTTTACATATTCGAGGCTTATTTCAGATTTTTTTATTGCACCTTGAGGTGCTTTTTGTCATGCTCTCGCTAGTGTTTGTGAAGCGAAGTTTCGCCTCTGTGTCTTAAATTGGGTCGATTTTATTTAAAAAGCCAATTATAAATTGTTCAAGAAAAAAAAGAGGTTTTCGGGTATCATTTTTTTCTTCCAATTTCGGAAGGTGAGATTTTTCAAAAAACAAGTCAGTATTTTTTGTGTTTACTTGCGTTCAATAATTTATTGCAACTGTCTGTTGGCTGTTTGTTAGGAATGTACAATAAGTTGACCGTTCTTTATAAGGAAACCTGAAGTTCCTTAACTTCCAAGCGCTTCATATTTGGTCAAGTGGTAAAATCATGCGTTGGGAGCCTAAGTGCAGGGTTTGAGATTTTTCTGTGAAAAATTGAATTTTCCGTCTGCCGTTTTTCCACTTAATTCTTGTCGGCTCTTTTTTGCAAGCATGTGAACTTTTCCGTAAAGCTCAAGAAGTTTTCACCGTTCTTAGAGTACCGTATCTAACAGTTTAAAAGATGCAAGGAATTGAGTTTCAAAATTTTGTATAGTTTTTGTTAGAAATTGTTCGTTGAAGTTTCTCGGGCCTAAATGGTTTCAGCATTTTTTATCTTGGCGAAGTTGCCTCATTATATGTCGTTCAAAGGTCAAAGGTATAGCTTAATGCGTTTTTGTGCTTCTGTTGACGGAAAATCTTGAAACTTTTCTAACACAAAGTATTCTAGCTTTTCTTGAGCTAACTTTTCTCAAGTTTCTTAGATTCTCCGACTCATTTTATGTAGGGGTAACGAATGCTCTTGGAATCGCAATGGTCCTAGGTTCGAATGTGACCACGACCACGATTTTTTTTTCAAACTGGAAGAATTGCGTTTCAAAAGAACTGTCGGTCTATGATTTTTCTACTGATAATTTGTTTGCCTAGTTGACACAATTTTTATGCACGCATTTTTTTGTAGTTGCTCATTGTGTTTTGGTTAACTCCTGCAATTTTTTTTCTAATAACTTTGACTTAGTATATTTTCCTTTTTTCGCTGAAATTTTTTTTATCGGTCTTTGATAATTTTGTTTTATATTATTGGCTTAGTGACCTAATTTTGGGTGCTGTCAAGGGAAACAATTTTTTTATTTTCCCCTCCAGAGCGCAAAAGATGCTAAAACCTTACATAAGAATTTATAGTTCAACATTTTTCATGAAACAAGTTGTTATTCGGTTCTGGTTCTACGCGAATTTTACCAAGCTTGGTTGGCTCAGTTGTCTCTCAGTATTTATTTTGAATTTTAATTAAAAGCCGTGGATTGTTTTAGGTCGTGTGTCTCATAAATAGAGCATCATTCCACGCAATATTTTGGAAGTTTTTTCTTGTGGTTTTTCGAATACTTTTTGATCTTAGTAGCTCTCCTTTCCTTACCAGCTTGTTAGCATGCTATGCTATTTTTATGAGGTATGGCAAGTGGTGCGAAGCTCAGCTTCCTCTCTGTGCTTCAAAAAATATATATTTTTAGCTGAGTGGCTTTGTTTCTGTCCGCTTGCACTGCTATGTATGTGATGTGTCGGAAGTGTTTGGAAGCTCAACTTCGCCTCTGTAGAATGTTGACTTATATTCATAAGCAATCAGTAGAAAAAATGAATGGCATGTTTTTGTGATGCTCTAACAGTGTAACTGTAATATTACATGCTCATGCTATTAAAATAAGTCGTATCGTTTTTTGTTTGACTTCGTTTATCTAACTGGTTTTTGGAATATTTTTCAGTTTTTTCGAACACTACCCAGCCACAGCTGAGACAAAGAATTCAATTGAAAAAGTGAGTAGTAGCTTTCTCCTTAAATAAGCAGTTAACCTCCTACTTAAACAGATAAGTTACTAGCGTTTTGCGTTAAGTCTTTTTTTTGAAAATGCGATTACGTGAGTGACGCTCCTAATCATAAGATCGGATATTCAAATCCGGGAAAGTTTTTTTTCGCTCGAGTTTTGCTACTTTATTGATGGCTAGTGTTAGTAAAATTACAATCGGTCGTAGAACAGATGTGATAAGGTGATACTGCTAATCTCAAAATTGAACTTTAATTTTTTTCAAGGCGTATTTTCAGTATTTTCCATATTTTGTTTTGCCTGTTTAGAGCTCTTTTTGCATTTTCCTCATTTGGGAAGCACAGCTTCGTTTCTGTGTAAAGTCTTTGCATTCATGCTTCGAAGCCCATAGAAAAAATCCGCAGTATAAAGAAAAACCGGTTTAAAATTTTTTGACTTTTGGTCAAATAGAGCAAGTTTTGAACAAATAAAGCGAGCTTGCAGGCTTAGAATTTGGAAATGAGACGTAAAATCTTAGTTTTACTTCAGGAAAATTAGTTGTTGAAGTTTCTTTTAGCGAACTCTTGACAACAATTGTCTTATTAAGGCTTTTTCAGATCCGTTTACAGCCGAACAACAAAAGCATCTCAAAAATACATAATCTTTTATTGTTTTTTTTGTGGTATATTCTTCTGTCTTATGTAAATGTTTCATACGAAAGGAAATAGGTTCATGCAGTATATAAATCATGCGGAACGATTTAAAGTTGTGTCAAATTTAATGAAAAGCTATCACGCACGCTCTTGTTTGGTTTCAGCAGCGACATAGCCGAATCGATCGAGTTCGATAAACACTGCGAAGCAACCCGACTTGACCTAATGATCAAACTTATCAGAAATTTTCTCGCGAGACAACCTAGCGACAACAGCAGCATTTCAACCTCGTCTGAAGTGAATGAAGTTATGACACGGCTGGGAAAAAAGATTGAGATTGCATTTGGGGATGTGAAGAAGAAATTAGACGATGAATTGAGAATGGGGTTGGAGAAATTAAGTAAAGAGATGAAAAGGTTGCACGAGGTTAGAAATAATTTAAAGTGCTCGAACAAAATAATAGTTTATTGCAAAAAAAAATCATGAAAATTAACTGGAAACAAGGAAAACGAGTTAAGACTCTTGGCACAAGGAGAAGACACGGTTTTGCGGTGATTTTTAATATCCATAAGCCATTAGAAAATCTGCAATCTTGGAAATAATCTACAATGGACTAGTTGCTAAAAGAACGAATCTAGTGATTCGGAAAAAAATAAAGTCAGCGACGTGAATTAAGAAACTAATTTAGTGACGCTTTCAGAAATAGAAATTGAGCCGAAGTTGAGGAACTGCATTTCGATTGGTCGCCGAAGGTGATTTGTTTGTTGTTGTTTAGAGCCAACTAATGAAGCTGCGTCTGAGACAGTTGAATGAAAGGAAGCCTCTCTGGGATTTGCTGAAGAATGAGCAAAAAATGGTACGCTTTAATTTGATAACAATTTTTTTTTTACAGAATTAAGCGTCTAGGTATCATATCAGCTTAAAGATATAATAGACATAATAACGCCTTAAATAAGTTTTGTTACTTTTCCACGCCTTAATTTAGAGGTCAACGTAGTTTAATTTAAGGAGAGACATAGTTTGGTTGAGTTGTTGGACAAGCAACACAAAAGAGAGGTGGATGAAATAGTACACGTGCTACAGTTGGAGAAATTCGAGAAAACTGAAGAACTTAGAAGGGTTAGTTACTTCAGTCCATTCATTGTACTTGAATTTTCAAGATTTTCAGGTTATTTTTAGCTAATTGGGTGTCGGTCTTCATTATGTCGACGATTTTTTTTTATGTTTTTTAATTTCTATTCAATTGTTTGAATTGAAGTTGATTCATACTTGTCATTGTATTTGCGAAGGCCTGCAATCAATTTCACCATTGACAAACAAAAATTTGTTTATTTTTTCACAATTTTTTCTTGCTGACTTTTGAGTGGCATAGTGTGTCAATCGTACCATTTTTGGTGAAGCAAATTTAAATCATAGTTAATCTGTATTTTTTTTTGCTTTTTAAATCTCTTTTCGGTCTATCATGTATTAGCTTTTGTGTCGGCTAAATGTCCTCGGCACTCTTTTTCTTGATAGCTCGTGTGTTTTAAAGGATAGAAATGGAATTTCCAAATTTATAATTTTGCAGGTAACTGTATTCCAAGATTTTGTATAGTTTCAACTTTTATTTTTTTAAGCGTTCAAAGTTTCATCGGCTTAAATGTTTTCGGCTTGTTTTATCGATATAGTTGTCTTATATTTTATCGTTTGAAAAGTGAAACTAGGTGTATATGTGTTTGCGTGCTTCGGTTGGGATGACATAACAAATCGAATAGTTTTGTTAGGATAGTTACCATTCGATAATTTTGTCTAAATGTTATTTAGGGTGTTTTATTGCTTTTTTCTTTTTTTTCGACTGGCGACTTTCGGCTAGCTCTGCCGGATTATCGCAAGCAGGGGCGGATCTAGGATTTTCTCGAGGGGGGGCGGATTTTCAAAAAATTTTCCAAAATTTTGACGACCTTTTTTTTTAGGTCAACCAAAGTGATGCAAAGTTCTGCTTCGCCTATGTGTTTGGATAGAAATTTCCATTTAAACTTCCATTAAAAGTCGACCTGTTTCTTCATTCAGGCTAATGCGACCGAACTTCGTCTTAAACTGAAAGAAATAATCACAGAAACTCTGCTCACTCAAAAACAGATGATAAACTCCGAGTGGGCTGCCATATCCGATGCTGCCGACTACGAAACCTCAGCCTCTTTTCTTCTAGATTGCGAATTCCAACTGGATTCCATCACGCGTGAATTTGAACAAAGTCTGAACAAATTGGAATCTTATCTTGGTAGGAATATTTCAGATGCCTTCAATGAAATATTGTATGCAACAATGAAATTCAATAACTTGTTTCCAAATGAGGTTATTATGCAAATTGATAAGTTCTTCTATATTAGCATCACTTGAAAGAGCGTTGTAGGACTAAAACCTAGCCTGTTTTCAGTAATCTAAGATGCTCAATGCATTTCGATTGAGTGATGGGTCCCTGTCTAAATATTTTGAAAAACGTTTGAATGATTCGAATAAAAAGGAAGGGCAATCTGCCGTTTTAAACATATTTTGCATCTAGTTTCTCTCTGAATAATTAGCTTTGACATGCAAATGTTCTGATACAGGTCTCTTTTTGATGAGAGATGTCTGATCGAATCATAATAATTTTGGTTTCAAGCCAGAAACTTCTATCAAACTGTACGTTTACAACTTAATTCGGCTTGTTGGGACCTTCTTTTTGAGTCTTTTTTATCTTTCCACATCTGTGCGCTGGTGGATGTGAATGATATGGAAAAATGGCGTGGAATTTGATTAGATCTGTAGCGGAATAACATGAAGATCTGTAACTTTCCACATGAAGTTTATGGTAATATTTGGATGAATCCACCTGTCTAGATCTCTACACTGGGGATGTGAAGTGTAAGCTGGAGGAGAAGGTGACTTGGAGGAGACACTTTGTGAGGATGAAGGAGGTGGCAGGAGATAGACAGAGGAGTGCGCTTAATCTAGTCAGGGAGAGGATGAAGAACTTCTTGGACAGTCAGATCAAGTGAGTCAGTAGTGCTGATTCATGTAGAACTCATCCTGTTCTACATGGATGAATTCTTTACTCGCTCATTTGCTTTGTATATCTTTTTTGAGCGGTCGCATGGTTGCATATAATGTTTTCACTGTCTGAGAATCCGAAGCTTACACATCCAGTGGTAGGATGTCCAGTGAAATCCAGTGGTGCATTTTCAATAGTTTTTACAAAATCTAACTGGAAATACTGGTGGCCATTCTGTGAGTATTGGTATTCTGTGAGTAAGACAAATGCAATGAAATAAAGCATAATTAGTGCACAATTAAGACCATAATCAGATCGTCATGCGAATTTTCAGCTGAAGTAAATATATCGTCGACTCTAGGTATGAAAAAAATCGTGTTGCGTAATATTAGTGTTCGCCTCAGAAATTGATGAAAGAAGAGGCTAAGTTTTTGATCTAGTTTAATCAAGAGGCTTAAATCCTTTTTAAATTCGCTTTTTTTAATACCTGGAACTATTTTCGTGTAGTTCAGTTTAAATAACTTGCATTTTTTAGACAAGGGCGCATTGACGATGTAGAAGAGAGTGGGTGGCTGCTGCGTATGCGGGGGGATGTTCTGGCCATTAAAACATCCATGCAGGCTGAAAAGGAAACACAACTCCTAGATCTCGCTAAGGTACATATGTCGAATATGGAGCTGGAACTGCAGAAAGAACATCAAATTTCAATAGATTTTATGTCTTAATAAAAAAATTTCAGTAAAAATCCTCCGAATTTCAATAGATTTCATGGCTATTATATATGGCTTTTATGGTAGTAAACAATCTTCCGGAAATGATGTTATTTTAATCGATTTGGTAATATATATTTATAATTGTAGATGAATTTAAAAAGTAAAGTCAATGTCGAATGTTCTTCGTAAAAATTTAAATTTGCAGCCTTTCAGCGACTCTTTTGCTCACTGATTAGAATATTCTACTGCTTTGCTTGATGTTTTTCTTGCGATTTATATTTATTGTATATCCTTAATCAACGATTAAAGATCATAGCGGGTCTGGAGCAACTAAATTTAAGTGGCTGTTGTATGAAATACTGCCGGATCAACTACTTCACCATCGCCCCCGTCCTGTAAAAAAAATATTTGATTCGTTTCAGGTGAAGCAAGACCAACAGCATGCGGATAGAGTGTTGAAACTGGCTACTTTGAAGGAAGCGGTGGAAAAGTACGACAGGGAGGCCGGGGAGTTGTTTGTCAAAGGCGAAATAGGTTTGTTGACACTCCATCCCTGCGTATAGAATTGACATCCTGGCTATCTCTAGGTTTTTTGTAGGTTTGTTTTTGAACTGTGAACGTTTGAACGTCTGTGAACGTTTTTCTGGTACCCAATGCGCTGACGGGATGTTTTTTATTCCAATACCTGCATCTCTGAATGCACGTTCTGTCTAAACATAAATTTAGTACTTCGTTATTCTTTTTTTATCATTCAACTTCTTTTAATATTATCACACTTTTTAATGTTCATTTAACGTTTTGTATGAAGGTGAATGTTCAATTAGTATATATTTTTCAGACACCTCCAAACTCTTCCGAGAACGCTTCGACATCATGCGCAAAGAGGCCATCCAGAACTTGGAAGACGAAATGACGTTTGACAGAGAGTGTAGTTTGGAGGTGGGCCAGACCATGTCCAGTCTGTTTGACAAAGTATACTCTGCCCTGGAGCAGACGAGCAGAGGATATGCTAAAAATTTGGAGGCGAAAGGTATGTCGAATCTTTACGTTTTGAATCAGTTTCAAAAGAAAAAATGCTTAAGTTTATTGCTCTTTCATGTATTAGATCGTAGATCGTATATAATATAGTGCTGTTTTGCTATAAGCATTATGTAATCATAACACAGGCTTAATATATGTGTCCAGGGGCGTATCTAGGATTTTCTCGAGGGGGGGCGGATTTTCAAAAATTTTCGAAAAACTTTTTTTTTTAGTTCGACCGAATTGATTTTCCGAGCTCTCCCAAAGCAGTAAAAGAACCTATTTTGGTCAAATTTTCTGCGCCGCAGGCAAATTTTGAAAAACAGGCCAAAAAAGGTGTTTTTTGGAACTTTTTAGAAAATTTAGACCAAAAAAATTGCGTTTTTTTAGCGAGTGCTCCCCATTAAAGTAAGTATATATTGGCGCCTTTAGAAAATCTTCAGGGTCCGTCACCAAATATGGACATCTCAAAATAGTACAAAGGGGGACCCTTTAGGTCGGCAGGGGGTCGAATCCCTGAGGGGAGGGGGGCGGACGCCCCTGTATGTGTCAATGCGTTTTAGTACTTGTCTTGAACCTTTTAACATGATAACGATAGTTCTTTGTGTGCGTTTATGGACACTTTCCCAACTGTGTGTTGTTTTTTTTTCGACTTATGAGATTATGAAAGTTAAGATTTTTTCAACTAAGCCAGTGTTTTTTTAATGTTAACTTGCGATTTTTTTTTTAATGCTTACTCTCTTCCAATCTTCGATTGGCTATATTTTCTTTTTAAATTAACAAGTTGAAATTTAATAAAACAAGTAATTTTTGTTTGTTTACTTGCGTGTTTTATGTTGGCTATGCGTCTGTACATAAAAAGTTAAGATTGGATTGATCAAATTGTGACTGGTTGTCCTCTATGTTCTGTTTTGTAGGCTGTAGTGAGGAAGAGGCGGCTGAGATGGTGGACCAGTTTGAGAGGGACAAGGAGAACATGAAATTGACCCTGAAGGAGGAGACAAACCAACTACAGAAGACATACCAGGTACATTTCAGAAGAGTTATTAGATCTGAATTGAAATAAATACTCTGCACTACTTAATTGTTGGAATCAATTCCAAATCCCCCGCAAGAAAAGTTTCTTCATATACCTCGCACTCTAGAATATGGTGAGGATGCACCGAAACGTTCATGCTAATAATTTTACCCATAGTTTAAGAAAATATGCCGTTTTTAATTGTTTTGAGTCAATAAACTCTGTTCAACTCCAAGAAAAACAGTTTGCATTACTAGTCAAAAAATAGAACTAATTTAAAAAGACAATTTTTTGGCGATAGCCTCTGAATAGCCGATCACCTAGTAATTGGCCGCAGAACGTACTATGCGTTTTATACGCCCAAAGTCATTTTTCTTCCCACGTGAACTTTCTTTCTCAACTGCAACTGCGATGAAGTAAATGCCTGCAAGGATTGTTGTCTTTAGATAGCTTCCATGAACTTCAGATATCTGGGTTTGACATCTGCAACATTGACTCAAATCCGCGGTGGAATCCTCAAAAAGCTTCTCAGTATAATGGCTCTGGGTCACATTTTTTCCCACTGCTCTACATGCAATAGCGGTGCAAGTGCAAGCGCAGCCAAGAGGCATATGGTCAAAATGAGGTCTTTGTCCTCACGATTTTGAACAGAGTTTTCGAATTCAAGGATTTTTGTGTGGATAGCTTGTGAAAATGAAAGAAACATCCCTGTATTTCGTTTCTGAAAAATTGTCCCCCCGTAGTTCATCGAGGACATTTCAGAGTCGATCATCACAGAAACTGGTGCTTTAACGTCGGATTTTTGATTTGTTATGTATCCTGTCTCTTGGCTGGAAGAAGTGTTTATATGCAGGGGGAAAGTTGCTCCGTCAACCTAACAATGCAGTATAGAATTGGTAGAAGTTTTCAGGGCAGCTTTTATAGGTTCCATTGATAAACCAATTTCCATAACCGTGAGGACATTAGCCTTTATGTTCCTGGCAAAAAGCAAGTCTCGTTTTCCTATTTCTGCAACCACTGAATCTGCCGGAAGAAATTCTTCTTCCTTTGGTATCTGCTTATATCTGTCTGAAAGCGCGAATTCCAGACCAGTTGGTATTAGTGTGTTGTCGGTTTTCTTGGCGAATTCTTCTGCTTCACTTTTTGATGTTGGGGACTACAGACATCTTCGAGGAACGTTTAGGCATCGGGTGTACTAAAGCTGCAAATAGTACTTTCTGCGTGGAGCCGTGTCTGCATGTCGCGGAATCCTTCTTGATTTTCGCATTGATTGTATTTGTTTCAATCGCTGCGTAACGGGGTCCGCGCGTATATTCATGATGAGCCAATTTCTGTAACTCTCCCTTTGTCACTGGCCTTGAATAGTAAGCATAATCGTTGTATAAGGCTTTTTCGACCTATTTGTTACTTAAAACAGAGTAAATTTGATTTATTTGCATTTTAGTTGGAGTGTTAATTGTTGGCGAGGAAAATTAAAATTGCAAGTTTTAATTGTTGGTTTCTCATTTGCACGTGTTCTACGAAATAAAACAAGTTTTTCGTCCGGAGGCAACTATTTAATTGCTGAAAATGGATTTTTTAAGTGTATGCAAACTGGTATCACGCTTACAATAGTCACATTGTTTCCGGTGTAAATTTTAATACATTAACCAAAATTTAATTTAAAAAATTCAAATTTCAATGTTTTTGTACCAAATCAATATTCCGCTATCCTAGAGATCTTAAGTTTTGACAGGTTAAGGGAGTATGGTTTTCTAGAAATCAGGTCCTATCACACTATCATGCACCCCACCTCAGTGGAAGCGCAGGATCTTTAGGGGTTTACTCCTAGACCATAGGGACGCTAACTCAGATTTTTGTCAAACCAAAAGAATGCAAACTACAAGCACGTTAGAGTTCACAAAGGAGCATTAAAAAATTGAACCGAAACTTCACAGATTTTCAAGTTGCGGTAAGTATATCCAAGAATTTTTTTTTGTCGTTTTAGAAACAACTGGCGAAGAAGATAAAGAAGTGGAGGGATCAAAGAGTGGAAGAGAGAAGTGAACAGGCGAAGCTGAGACAGCACGAGGAACGAATCATAGAGTGAGCAGCCACTAGTCTGTCTAATCGTTATCCGCAGTTAGATAAGAGATCTTTTCATGGAAGTGTAAAACAGTAGATTATGACTGGTTGCTCTATTTAAGATGAAAGAAATTATCTTGCTCATTTAATTGAATGAAATCTGTCGCAGAAGTTTTGCCTCATTTTGTTTGTTTTTTAAATCGAACTACACATTTTGAATGAGATCTAAAAATGGTATCTGCTTCGTTGTTTTTCATGATGTTGTATTCCGTTTAGAGCTCTGATGGTCGACAAGTCCCCCCTTCACTATTCTAACATCACCCACCAACTGGAATTAATATCCAAACAGGATGCCCTCTTGACCTCAATTGAGAGCAGTGTTTCCATGCAGAAGCTGAAGAGTCAGAGACAGTTGGAGCAGCTGTTGTATAGCAGAATGGATAGACGGGTGGAGAAATTGTTGAAGCAGCAAACTCAAGATTATGAGGTAGAATTGATACTTAATGTCAAATTGTTGGCTATATCTTTCCGGTCAAAGAATCTGAACGTAAGTTATAACCTTAAACCGCTCATTTCAACACGTCTGAAACCAATGTTTTACTCATGGCATTACATGAAAATCATGTCAAAAATCTATGTAACATAAAAAAGCTCAGTTTTGTGATCGATAAAGACGCTCAAGGTCACCAGTATTGCATAAAAGATTAGATACCCAGAATTATTGTGTCATAAAGCAGCCTGCGATTTTTAACAATTTAAACATGCACGTTAGAATTTTCAGGCGACACTGATACACAAATGGTGTATGCAAAAGTTTTTTGAAATAGACCATTTGCTCTTTTTATTTAAATGTCTGTCTTTTTGGGAGTTTTTTTTTCTAAATCATTGGTACTAAGTTTTTCTATTTTTTTTTCTACCACAGAAAAACCAATTTTTAGAAGCAGTTTGTTTTACTTAAGTTATAATTTTGAAGAAGACCTAAGTTTCTTATTATCAGTACAAATACAATATTACAAAGGACGGTTTAAGGATGAACGTTTCAAAAAGTATTGCTACACATGTGCAGCGTATTGCGATGCTGCAAGACCAATTTTTTCCAACCTAAGTTGCAAATATTGGTGCCATAGTTTTACTAAAAGTGACGGAAAGACCGATATTAAGACCGTCTTTTCTCGTGGGCGCAGCATATTCGGCTGGTCTCTTTTTAGCGTACCCAAAGAGGGACATTTTTAATCTATTTTGGATTTAATATTTACACTTGCGATCACCTTAGTGTGTTATTACGAACCTTCTTTTTTTTTCTAATCCAACTCGCAAATAAAAGTGTTCACTTATTTGGAAATTTCACTGAAGCATTGGAAATTGCATAGCACCTGTTCTCTGCTTTATTTGTGACCGAGTGGTTAATGGTTCCTATTAAGCTTCCGTACCTTAGTGGTTAGTGTGTGAGACTCCTAATCGCTAGGTCGCAGATTCGAATCTCAGAGGTAGACGAATTTTTGCTGATTCGAGGATTATTTCTTTTTATTATTGCACTTTTCAGAGCTGCTTTTTGTCGTGTTCTCGCAAGTGTTTGCGAAGCTTCGCCTCTGTGTTCAAAATTTTCCTATGACATCTGAAATTAAGACTTTCATCAACAGAGCTTGTTCTGGCAATTTCCCCTACATAAACTGCTGGGCCCTTGTTTTTTGTAGAGAAAAAGTTTCGGTGTTACAAAATGCCCCAATTTGGATCGTATGTTGGAAACTTTTTTTCTCGAAAAATTTGACTATTTGTTGAAATTTATTGGTTTTCTCGAAAACTACGGGTGCCATATCTGACTTAATGGGTTCAATCGAAGAACAAGTTCTAGGGAAATCACCTGCATCAGGTAATTCTCCCAGTTTTGTTATGGAATCAGCTATTGCCAAAAGAAATGTTTGACCTTTATTTGGACCAAAAATGTCTGTACTAATTTTGAAATTAATAAATCAATAGAACTGAGATGTTTCAATGATCTCCCCTGAAAAGCATTTTCTCTGTTATTTTGGTTTTATGTGAATCGATATGTCAGAAAACCGAAAGCGAGCAGATAAGATCAGTTTACCTCAAATAAATTATAAAATGACATTAAAACACAAATTTTTACCACAAAGTTTTTACCTCAAACCAAAAATTGATACAAAAAATGAAAAGAAAGAACTCTTGTCATGAAACCCACAGCTTAGAAATTAGTGTTCTAGCCCCGGAAAATTTTGATTCGATAATTGTTTAATTGTTACGTACTTTGATTTGGTAATTTACTGACAATTTTAGTTAATGAACGCACGCCGAGCATTTTATTAAAACTTATCAAACAGATACCTCCGGATTTAGCTGGGCCCTTTCTTTTTTTTCAAATTCCGTGACGCAGATGCAGCACATGAGACTACTAATCTACATGTTCAATGTTCAATTCCGCCTCATTGAATTAGTTTGATTTCAGTTTGGTGGCACTTGTGATGAATAGATTTGGCAATGTAATAGTAGCTATAGTTGCTTCATTGATACCTACCTAGTGTGGGAAAATTCTAAGGCGATCGTGGCGCAGATGCCAGATTTTGCGAGTCGTCTAATCGATAGGTCCGATTCTGGCAGATTGTGAAAGAAGCAAAGAAATTTTTAATTTTTTATAGCCGTTGCCGTTTTCTCGCTCGTGTAGCTTCGCGTCTGTGTTAATGAATAGTAAATCCTTTCTTCTTCAAAATGTCTCGTTCTGAATAACTCTGAACTCATTTCCAGGCGCGGGAGACTCGAAAGAGCTACGAGATAGAAGATACTTCAGATATCGACTTTGTCAAAGCTATCATCTCAGAGAGAGTGTCGAAGGGAATAGTGTCTGTGCCTAGGAAGAAAATGAGAGATATGTTGTTCACGTAAGTATCATTCAGTGCAGCAATTTTTTTAGGAGTCGATCAACGTAGTTCAGACTCGTACATAGGTCGCGATCTTTTTGTTTTCGTTTTTTTTTTTTCAGGAAAAGTCTTAAATTTTGTTCCCGCTCAAATGTACTTTTTCGCTGCTTGTCTTGTGATTTATTTTCAAGTTCAGTGCATTTCGGTTGTTAAAAGGAAGGCAAACTCCACTATTGAACAGCGAAAGTGTAAACTTCACGAATAACGTGATCGACTTCTATTTTCGAAAATGGAATTTGTTCGAAAATGCAAAAGCGAAATCAAAGTTTTATCTATTGATCCAGTTTTTTTCAAATTGGGTTAGTTTTTTCAAACAAGTGCCAATCGTAACATTGTTCTAGAAATTTAAAGAGCGTTAAGGACTCTGAAGAACTTTAACATCTAAAATCCATTGCAATTTTTTCTGATGAGTTGATGAGTTAGTAATCAATAGCGGTGCAAGCGACGAATATTTATAAGCTTCTTTGAGTGAAGCGTACCTTTATGATAATGGCTGGTGTTACGTATTACAGAGATCATTCACTAGATTGAATCCTCCGTTCGATCCAGCATTTTCTCTTGGTGTTGTCGCGTTGCTGCCAGTCTGCATAATTATAGGTTAGATAGGTCTCACTTGTTTGCAGGATCGAGGAAGATTTAGTCTCAGAGAAACTGGGTAAAGTGAAAATGCACGAGGAGAAATTGGGCACATGTCTGGCAGCATGGCACTTCCAGAAGTCCAGAGAGGTGGGACAAGTTTGTTATCATTTTTAGTTTTTCTCATTACAGCGGCCTCTTCATACAAGTTATTTCAATCAGGGTGGAGGAACACTAAATTGTATTTTTTTTTTGGTTTTAATTCGTACTAATTTTTTGAGTTATTTGGAGATCTCGGAATTATTTTTCAAACAAGGTTAATTGCAAAATCATGCAAGCTAGCGATCGAAGTGTAAGAGTGCGAATTAACTTTTTTCCAAACAAATTCGATAATAAATGCGTTCGTTAAAAGTGTTCATTTTTGTGTATAGCATGTGTTTGTTATCATGTTCGATATCCACTTTGAATGTATAAGTATATATAAGTATATAATTATTCATGTGCACACGGGGCTTGTAGGAGGAAATGAAACTCGTAATGTCTAGCTAGGAAGATCGTTTTCCTTTCATTTGAAGTTTTTGTTTTTCTAAACTTATTTTTGCGTTTTATTTCCCGATTTTTTTGCCGTTTTCTTGCTTGTGTTTGCGAAGGGCAACCTCGCTTCTGTTCGGAAATTTGTTCGCGTATTTCAATGCGTTTTCATTTGATGTCGAGAATGAGAGTCGATAATGTGCAATATTGAGTTGGTTTGCATTGTTTAGTCGGTATCCAGAGACGATTTCTACGACCGACTTGTGACCCTCAAAACCTGCCTTCTACTGGAATTGGGACACCAACAGTCCAATCGAGACGGCGGAGGAGGCGATTGGGTCAAACAGGGGTCACCGGGGAAGGTACTCAATCAGGGAGGAGAATCTTCACTGGGGGCGAAGTTGATGAAAGCATTTGCAGAGGTAGTTAATTAGTTTTTAAAAGGTTAAAATTCAACGTTTGGAGCAAGTTTTGCTCCAAGTTTACAGCATGAACATGGTGAATTGTCTGGGATGAACTTCTGTTGATTCAGTCTGCAATTTCAGTCAGTGGATTATCGATGGTTTTATAAGTTACTATAGTTATTGTAGTTATTTGATATCTGAAGGAGAATTTAAAACAAAATGCTTGCTTTATGTTTCGTTTTGTATATCCAAAAAAAAAGAAGCTGATTTAGGGTGAAATTTATTTTTGTTCGTTTTTATATAATGATTGCAAGATCTTATCTTTTAGATTAAGAAGAAATACGAGGAAGAAATTGAAGCGGAGAAGAAGAAACAGAGCTTCATTCTCCAGCAGAAGATCGCAAAACGGGAAGGGATGAGCGGAGGTTAGCATTGATTTCCGAAGCAAAGAACAAAACTTTGAAATTTCCAATGAAGTTGGGTTTAAAGATTTGAATTTAACGTCAGTTAATGTTGCTGATAAATAGCGTAGTTTGGCTGTTCCAGATGTCTTGCTTGCTATTCATGTCTTTCTGTTAACACTGTTCACTTTAATGATTTTTTTTTGGGATTCGTTCCAAATTGTTTGGTCTAAATTTCAAATAGATGCCCATATCTTTTTTTTCAAATAATTAAAAATAATGAATGCAATGAAGATTCTTATATAGATAGGTCTGGGAGTTTTTTTTGTTTGTTTTTTTTTTTTCAGTAAAGTCTTAAAATTTGTTCGTTCAAATTTGATTTTTCTCGGTTTAAAGTTTGATTTCTTTTTAAATTCAATTCATTTCCATTGTTAAAAGGAAGGCACTATCGAACAGCAAGAGTGTAAAGATCATGAAAAAAAATCGACTTCTAGTTTCGAAAGTGCATTTTAATTATCAGATTTCCCAGCGAAATTAAAGTTTACCTATTGGTTCAGTTTTCTCAAATTGGGTTAATTTCATGAAAAAATTGTCAATCATAAATTGTTTTAGAAATTCAAATCGACTTTTTTTCTTCGAAAATTGAGTTTTTTTTGTTTCCTTGTATTCATTGCCCTTTTGCAACCGTCAGTTGGCTATGTTTTTATGTAAAAGTCAAATCAACCAAAACAGTTAGCCTATATTTTGCCATGAATGTACATTAAAGGGCTTCCAAAGCTGATTTTTAAAAATGAGATGAAAATTTGTTGCGCGATCTAATTATTCTGTATTGAATTTCAGCTTCGGATACAGATGAGGAAATCAACACTTTAACGGAGTAAGTTGTCTTTAGTGCAATTTTGTTTCTAAACACCTCAACTGTGAAAATTATAATGGTGATTTTTTTAACAGCTTGATGACAAATTTTTGTTGTTTTAGAGATTTCAACAAAGAAAACTTAATAGAATCAGCAAGAGTTCTCATGCAAGATAAAATGGCAGAGTCAAGACGCCAGCGAGTAAGTTTGCAGTTGAACTTCTAGTTAAGTTTTGAATTGTTTTTTTATTATTTAAAACCCGGTATACGAATATAAGGAAAATTTTGATGTGAAGTGCTAAAGAAGCTGATTTTTGTTTTAATCAGAGCATTAATATTTTGAAAACCAGGTTCATTTGAAGAAAGCTTTTATATTTGAAAATAATGGTATTTTTGTTACGACCATTGAAAATGAGAGGAACTTTGTATTCGGGCGTCTTTTAGGTTTTGTTTGTTTTCTACGCAAAATCAGCTACCATAAATAATCATTGGACTGGCTTGAGTGATATCATCTTAAAGCCTTCCCAGTGGTGATTCCAGTGTCGAGAAAAACTGGTTTGAAATTTTTGGTTTTTCGTCTAATTTCCTAATTTTGAGCTATTAAAGCGAGCGAGCACGTTTTTTATAGACGGATAGTCTCAGATAAGTAGTAAATACGCCATGAATAGGCCTGAATAATCAAGTAAAATAAGTTTTCGAAATTTTTTTGGCGCCATCTTGGTATTTAAAAACAATCAATTTTTTTTTATTAATCATTTTTCGAAGAAAAATGTTTTCCATGTACCCATTGTAGAATGATAATCGGAAATTTCTAAAATCTAGTCTTTCGTTCAGATCCTTCCATCACTTCAGCACATAAAATGACTCAAGTTTAAAAAAAAATTTTGTGGTTTTGTAAGAATATGGTCGGAACATTCTCTGCTACTTGCCGAGCAACCGGCTATTCTTTTTGGGTTTTTCGGGTTTTTGTTTTTTTTTTCTTTTTTTTTCCACTCAAAAATCAGGTATCACAAATAATCATCGGTCTGGGTTAAGTGATATTTCATATTCAAGCCTTTTCAGTCGTGATTTCATCCACATTAAAAAAAATTTAAAACCGGTCTGAAATTTTGATCTTTCGTCTAGTTTCGAGCGACGACAGCCAACGAGAACGCTTATTTATCCTTATATTGGGCCGTTTACAATAGCTGATTTTTGCTTTATTTCATTTTTACTTGTTGTTGTTGGAGATTTCGAATGGCATTTTGGGAAACAAAAAATTGTTGTTTTTTTTTTGTTTTTCTAGTCATTTTTCTTCAAATTCTGTTGTTCTCTTTTCCTACATTACTAGGACTGTCGAATATGCCTAAATTATAGTTACACATCAGATCCTTTTATCTCACCACGCAGAAAAATACTACACTAATTGAAAAAAATACTGTTTCTCGTAGTTTTTTAAAGACTATGGTCGGAACATTCTGTGATGCTCACGCAGTAACGGGCTATCCTTGTTAAAATTTGTATTGATAATCAGTGTGTTAAAAAAGTTTTTTATGTTTCGAAAATCAGTGCATAATGTCTAATTTTGTTTATTATAATGCTGATATTTGTTCTAAGGAGGAAGAAATTTTGTCACTCCTGACCAAAGCTGCCAGTCTCAATGCAAGTGAACTGCTGCTGCTGCTCATGATGACATTTCCTCTAAAACCGGCAGAAGAAATGCAGAAATTGGCTGTAGATTTGACAATGAACAAGGAAAAAGATACAATTGAAGCTGTTGATGCTGAAAAAACCCTTCCTAAGAGAAGGTTAGCTTGTTTTTGTTTTGTTTAAGATGAAGTTAAGAAGAGAAGAAGAGATTGTTCACTTGGTATTTTGGGTGTTAAATTTTTGACATGATCCTAAATGTTATAAATTACGATTTTGGTATTTCTGCAGTCAATTTTTTTATATTTTAAAGTATAATAGAATTCATGAATCCATCACTCATTTATTGAAATTTAATTTATTTAGTGCGAGCTTCGAAAGGGATAGGAGCAAAGTGATCTATCGCTTATTTAGGTTACTGTTTTTTTTTCACCAAAATGTCTTTAAAGTTCTTCGCGCTCAATTTTTTTGCAGATTGACTTCTGTTTTAAAAATTCCCAGCGGAAGAAAAAATTTTCTTATTGATCCAGTTTTCTCAATTTCGGTTGTTTTTTTTCGAAATTCGGAGAGCTTTATTCGCCTCCTTGAGTTTATTGGCTTTTTCCAACTGATGTTTGTTGATGTTCAAAATCTTTTTAGTTCTCAACTTGGTCAATTGGAACTGACCTTGAAGCTAGAATTAGCAAGCATGCCAGACAAAAACACTAAAGACGAAGCGGAGTCTCCATTTTCGAGAACAAAAGCTGAGTCGATTTGATCGGAAGAATAGTCCGATGGGAAAATTGAAATAGAAGAACTTCGAGTGAAAATTATTGTGAAAGGCAAAGTTGGCAACATCACTAATTCTATCTTGAATCAATTTTTCCATCTTCTGTGCACAGTGTAAATACGGCTGATTTTTTTTTCTGTAAGTAATGTTAATTATGATGTAAATAGTCTGCAAAGCATTGTAAATAATATGAATATAAAGTTCTTATAAAATCTTTGATTGTTTTTTTAATTCTCTGCAAATCCGACATCAAATATTAGCTCTGTAAGGCTTTTCGAATCGCGAATTGACTATGATTAAATTTCTCATGATGCTAAATAGCGTTATTATTCTTCAATTTGAATTTTTTTTTGAAGTTGATAATTGAACTGAACTTTTAAGTGGCAATGAACAAAAAAAACATCATATTTTAGTCAAGATTTCATTTTTAGGTAAAAGTCTTAAATTTGGCGCTTGCTACTCTTATTTTTAAGGTTGGGACTGACGTTTTGAGTATTAAGCTGATTGATTATTAAAATGTTAAACTAAACTAAGATAAGAAGAATAAGATTGAAAACTGTAACAAAGTTGTTCGATGCAATAAGAACAATGAACAGTGTCAGATCCACCCCGATGGTGTTTACACATTTAAGGTCAGACGGTGCCAGAGAGTTATCTGAACTGAATTAAATGAGCAATCACAACATTGAAAAAAGTTATTTAGTGATCCAGTTGTCTCGTCAATCACACAGAATTCCCAAAACTTAAAGCTTTGGTGGTGTTGGGAGTGTTCTTTTTTCAATCTTAAATGGTTAACCCAATTTAATTCAATTTTTAAACTTGCGACGGTAGTGCATAAGGATGACTATAATTTTTTCCAACGTAACTCGCAAACGCAAGTGCATCATATAACGGATTAGGGGCATCTTAAGACCAATCCCACGGGAACGACTTGAAGACGGTTTCTTTTGCTTCAAGATTCTGAAATCCACATTAATCTAAATATGCCATCAATGAATTGGAACAGTTAGGGGTTTTTTGGGCGGTAGTACATAAGAATTACTTTTTTGGAGCAGATTTCGAAGTTAGCATAGATCATAAAGCACTACTTTCCGCCCTTTCAACACACCACGGGAATAAAACCTACCGCATTAGATTAACTAGATGGGTCGATCGTTTGTTCCCGTTTAATTTTAGAATAAGGCACTTGGCAGGAAAAGACATGGAGTTCACTGACCTAATTTCACAAAATCCATCTTGAAAAGCTTTGACCCCATCACATTATGATGACGAGTTTGTAGTAGCAAACACAAATAAAATTAAAGTAGTAATCTATCCTTCGGATAATCAAAAAAGTTCTACAATTTGATTGGTTCAAACTTGGAAAATTCCGATACGCCAAGAGCACGTAGTTATTTATAAGCCTCAGTTCTAAAACTTGTTAACTCGACTCTTCTTCCATTTTGCAACTTGAAACATGATCGAACTGGGTTTTGCCTCCTCAAAATATATTCTTCCGAATTATTCTAATGTTCAAAAAAAATTCAAACTGCGTTTCAATATTTTTTTTCTTAATCTTGTCTTAATTAGTTCCCTTTTAGATAGAAAAATTGTAATTACTGATAATAAAGAAAATAAAAAAAATGTGATTAATCCGTCTACTTCATTTTTACGTCGGTCAAGCGGAAATGTGGGCCCGCCAAAGTTCTGTGGTAAAGGTTATATCAGAGATGTCGTACACCAATTTGAAGAAACATCGGGATCGGCCTCTAATCCAATCACTTTAAACCCTACCAGCTCAAACGAGCCAAAACCAACCTTGTTACATTCAGATCCTTCGAATGACTTAGCCATATTGTTTGACACTACTTTATCAGACATACATTCTCCCTCTTCAACAGACCAATCCCTAAGAATGGCCATCGAAGACTACGACGAGAATGTTGATATGGATAGCGAGCTGTTCAATGCTGAATTGGAAAAACGTATTTGTGATAAAAACTGAAAATAAAACTCTTTAATTATTTCTATATTTCCCGTTTTGCTGTTGGTTTTGTTTCTTCTAACCAAGGTGAACTTAGACCCCCCTTTATGATCTTCGATACGTGACATAAACAATACTGCATTCGGGCAGTGGTTTGGTACACCCTAAAACTCTAAATGTTTTGCAGCAAACTTACCTATTTGTACAATCCGTTGGATTACTACCTCAAAATTGCTTTCATGACCATTAAATTTAAATATTTCGTAAATCAGTAAAGTTACCATTCTTGCGTTAAAATAAAATTTCGTTAGCAGTTTAGTAAAATCTATAATCCGCCGGATTATTTTATAAAGTTAGTGTTTACCTGTTTAATTTCTTTCTTCCTTTTTTTATTCAATTTGGTGCAGAAAAAATTTGCGCTTTATAAAAAATTTTTCACTTTCCCACCAAGGAGAGAAAAGGAGCAGTTATTGTTAATAACTGTAATTGATATTTTTTTCCTGCTTTGAGGACCGATATGATTTAGCTGATGTACTTAATTTACTTAGCTTAATCTTAACTGGTTTAATAGTTCATATATAATATGACCTTGAATTTTCCATTCTCTACTGCGTAGAGAAAGCTCTTTCACTTTTTAATGTTTTAACTTTCAGGTCAATTCAATTCTTATTCTTCTATTCTTATAATTGTATATAAGTAATATTAGCTGTAACAACGTAATATTTAATCACAGACAAGAACAAGTGCTTCATCGCCAAAAAAGATTCGTCGTATTTCTTGTAATTTTGTTGAATATGAAAAGTTTGAAGGTGAGGATCATCAGAAAGTTATTTTTAGGAATTTTTGAAACTAGACAACAGTGAAAGCCAGACTGCTCGTATATCAGGAGGAAGCCCTGAGCAATGCAACTGCATTTTAAAATCGATTCAAAGAAGCCATTTAGACTTCAGAAGCTGTTTCGTCAATTATGTACGCCCAAGTTTAATATTTAAACCTGCCAATAGAGATTCATTATGAGGCCAAACTGCGCACTGGATAGGCGCAAAATTTTGTCTCTGAATGTTGCTGGTTTCCAGAGACAAGTCTTTAAACAAGTTCCAAAATGTAAGTGGATTCCAGCTACAAAACTTCATTTGATTCCGCGTGCAAATACCTGTAACGAAATTTTTGTCGGCACGTTTCTTTTGTTGCGGATTCCGCAACGAGCGAATATAGGTAATTGTTCCGGATTCCGCAAATGTACGCGGATTCCACAAGTTAAGTGAATTCTGCAAATTTATCCGGATTCAGCTTACAATATGCGGATTTCACTTACAGTTTGCGGATACCACTTATAGTTGCGGATTCCGCGACACTCTAAGTTTACCAAAGTTATATGTTGTAATTTGTTCATGGATTACACAAACTGGTTCCGGATTCCACACATTTTGTTGCGGATTCAGCAAAGTTGTCTGTTTTTGGTGCGATTTTGAGCAACACGGTGTTTAACCTGTGTCCGTGGAATCCAAAACAGCAGAGAAGATTAAAAAAATAGCAATGATGCGGATTCTCCGACAAATCTGATTATTGCCTGTTGCGGAATCCTCTTACCATTCCAAAAATGCACAGTTTGGCTTCGTAATGTTTAGGCGATCTTTTTTGATGTTTATAAAAAATATCCTAAAAAAGTAGGCTTCAGTTGTTTGCCAAATAACTATCATTATCAAATAACTATCAATCACTAACTTCAGCTGAAGTTTTTTTTCTCAACTTTATCTGCCCCATAGACCTAAGCATGTAGCGAATGAGCAGAGTGTTTTAGATTATAAGTTTGTTTGTGACTATAAATTATAAGTTGGGATCAATTCTTTGACGTTTAGGGTTCGCTATCTCAAAAATTTGTTGCGAAAACTGCTCATAAATGGTTCAGCATTGTTGCGGAAACCACTGCAGTTTGAACGTGTAGTTACGTCACTTCGATCTCTACAATTTGTTAAGGCGAATCCCAATGGGCTGCAAAGCAAACAAAATACTTATGATTGTCATGATTCATTTTTTTGTTTAGTTATTTATTATTAACGTTGTTGTCTTTTATTCTTAATTATGATTCTAATTATTTTTTATAAAGTACAGAGTTGTTTTAGCACGGTTTTGATTTTTTATTTTTGTTTAACTGTGATTTTTTTTAGTTTTAAATGCCTTGCTCAAACTTTTGTGGCATTTCAGAGTGTATTTCCACTGGATTTGGATCGTGTCATCATATTAAGTGTTTTGAAGTTAATTATGGGAAATTGGCAAAAAAAAGTCGGGGTTGAGTTTTTTTACACAGAGTCAAAGCTGAGCTTTGCAAAACTTGAACTACAAATTTTAATGTTATGAAAATCAAACAGAAAAATTCAAAAAATCTTTTTTGCCAATTCAAAAATTTTTTTTTTCAGAAAATACAAAAGCTCAAAATATCCGCAACAAAATTTTCTGCACCATTAAAACCTCTACAAAGAGCTTACAGAAGCCAATGCTATACAGAAGCCAAGTTTTCAAAAAAAAAGATCTTTTTTGTTTGTCTGCTTATTTCTATCTGCAAAAAGATCTTTTTTTGAAAACAGACAATAATCTAAATTAGCCAAAACTTTGTATTTGCAAGAAAAACAAGTCTCAACTGGAATCGAACTCCCGCAAATCTCTGCAATCTCAAGCAGTTAGTATATCTATACGCCGAATGCGCCGGATGGTTGATTGGATTTGATTTTCTAATCACTAAGCGGTAACAAAGTCGAAAAAACCTGAGCAGAAAATCTGTATGCCGAAAAGAAACTCAGAAAAATTCTAAACATGAAAGAGTCAAGTCCCTTTTCCCGCCAGAGCACACACACGCTCACAAAAAAAATTCGGACGTAGCGACGCAATGAAAGGCCACTAAGTTTATATTAATTAGGCCAAACTTTTTGAGGCCAATGAAAATGACAAAAAAGATGAAAAAATTTTCTCAACATAACGAGCTGGTTAAATTACAACCAATTTGAAAAGCAAATATCGATTCGGCCAGATTGAAAAGCTAAAAAAACTGCAGTTAAAAATACTTAAAGTTTAAATAAATGACTTTTAGATAGGGCAACTAAGCCGACAAAACATAAGCAGACAAATAGTAGGCCTAAATTTTTCTGAAACGAAACGATTACCATTTGGAAAAAAACTGACCCTGTGGACAAAGTTGTTGACAAAAAAAAATCTAGTACCCAATTGCAATACCCTTGCTATCGCAAGCTTAATTATAATTAAATTTAATATGCTGATTCAAGCTATCCGGACAAAAAGAATAAAAGCTGAAAAAAATGTGCTTTCCTTAAATTGGGTTAATTTAGATAAAAACTGATGAAGCCAAAGTTTGCCTGGAAAATTTGCAAAATTATTATGATGCAATTGGTTTTGCGTTATTCAAATTCAAAATTTCACCCAAATATCGACCAATATGCCTTTTAGGCCAATTAAAATTTATGTCAAAATTATTGATTCAAGTGCTAACAAAAATTATTTTATCTTGACACTTTTAGATAACCCAGCAAAGATTAAATTTGTATAATCTTCAAAAATTGGTACTAAACGTCTAACGTTTTTTTAAAATTAAAAAATGATGTTTGTTTTTTATTTAAAAAATGGCCTTTTGTATAGTAAAAATGACATTTTCTGGTTAGCAAAGAAATGATTTTATAAAAGTGTAGATAAAACATTTTTTGAAACTTATTGTGTTTAATAATAGGCTGACTAAAATTGATAGTTTTGATGACTTTTTTGATCTAAGAAAGCCGAAAATAAACGGTTTTTAGAAAAAATTTTGTGTCTCAATATGGCACAAAAAATTTATGTTTAACCTAACCCAGAATGAGATAAACGCGTTTGAAGTTTCAAGTCTTTTGTTTTGTCGGGATAAATTAAGTTAGCATTGTAATTGAAAATCACTTTCAAAAACGAATTTGCTGAAACCAGTTTTTTTGACAATGAAAAAATGTTGAGTTGTTTTTCGAAATAATTAATTAGGTTGAAAAGCTTTAAATTAAAGTCTCAGCCCTGTTTTTTCCAATCATTGAAGTGGGGAGGAACTTTGTATTCAGGTGTGTTTCAGCTTTTTTCATTTTGTTTTCCACGCAAAATTAGGAACCACGAATAATCATTGTACTGGTTGTATCATTTTAACGCCTTTTCAGCCGTGAGTCGAACGAAATTCAAAAACTTCGAAAAGTTATAAAAATTTTGAGAGAAAACCGGTTTGAAATTTTTGATTTTTCGCCTAATTTCGACCAATTACATTAGCTTAATTTACGCTTAATTTCAGACTTGAAAATATAAGTTCAGCATATAAAGTTAGTTTTTGGAGTTCTTAGCGCCATCTTATTAATGAAAATTTTCAAAAATTTGAAAGGTTTGGTAAAAATTTTTTTTGAACAATTAGAAAAAAACTTGAATATTTTTTCATTTTTTTTTGTTTTTCTTGTCAATTTTCATCAATTTTTTTCCAATTAGCTTATGTTACTATGACTGACGAAAATTGCTAAGCCCTATATTTTTGTTCAGTTTCTGTTATCACACTGCGCCGAAAAAGCGACGCGGAAAAAATTTTGTTGTTAAAACTATGGTCGGGACATATTGTGCTACTTGCACAGTAACTGGCTATCCTTGTTTGTGTCGGCGTTTTGTGTCGGCGTTATAAAAACAGTATAGGCTTCAGTTCTTTGCCACTCTATAAAAAACAAATGGTTTCTTAATAGTAATTACTTCATTACAAAATTCGTCGCCAAAAATTGTTCGACTAACAACAATCAATTACGTAAAATCAGTATTTTACAAAATACAATCAATATTTTATGTGAACAACTAAAAATTATGAAATTTTTAGTTTTGAAGTCAACAGCTGAAAAGAGGACCCAAAAATAAAGCAAAGTGGCATGATTTTTAGAGCTCTAGACTTTTTTCATACTCTTTGTTGAAATTTCTTATTGTTTGGATTCACTGTGTTGGACTTTTAGCCTTCGCTCTCTTAAAAATTAATTACTCTCTGCGCAAAATTAGGAAATTCAATCGCTCAGTGGCAAGAAAAAAGAATGAAAAATATCGTGTTTCAAATCAAAATATTTCTCGCGAGAGTAAATAAACCAGCCGAAGTATAAACCAGCCGAAAAGTTACGTCAAATTTGCATAACTTTTGTAATTGTTATGTATTTGTTACATAACTATTATATAACAATTACGCATATTCGGTTGTTTCATATGGTAGCAGGCTTAGACATCGGCTGGTTTATATACTACCATTTCTCGCATAACGTCAGGTGACTATCATCTGGATTATTTTCAGCACTTCATTTTTGAAGCAAATTGTAGTTTGTTTTTGAGTTATAACTAACTTGTTGCTGGTTTCTTAGTTCAACCTACCTCCCTCTTCCAATATCCAATGAAAAATTAGAAAAAAAAAATCTTGAAAAAACAGCATAAATAAATAGTTTTGAACGCAATTCGTACAAGTATCTAATTATCAAATAACTTCTAGCAATTAAAAAACATTATCTGCTTTAAAACTATTAATATTGTACGTTTCAACACTACTGCAGCATAAAAATAACGGAAAAACTTCGGTTCTGTTTTCTTCCTTTAAAAAATGATTTTTAAAAATTTTTAATGAAGGTTTCCGTGAAAAAAAAAAATTGGTTGACGCGTACAAAACAGCATGCAAGAGGATTTCAATGAGAACAAAAATATTAATCTTGTGTTGGAGGAAACAATTGCTGCTCCGATACCCAGACTAAGTTTGCATCCCAAATATCCCCCCTTTTATGAGACACTACATCAATGTTCGTCTGTTTTTTAGAAGACTTATCATTGTTAGATAAATATAAAGAGTAACCCATCAAATAAGTAATCAATTAACTCAACGAAAAACTTTGTCTGAGCAATCCACCGTGATTTTTTTTCTCGATCAAGCAGCTGATTTTGCACTTAATATTTGAAAAAGGCGATTGGTTTTTCCAAGAGCGGATAAGTAAACTCAGTTGTGTTTGACAAAGGAAGTGCAAACAGGAAAAACTCTCTGAGAGGGTGAAAAAAATAAACAAGCACTTGAGGTTGAAGTGAAACATATAAGAAGCTTTATTACCAGTTCTATTTGCTGTTATATTTGCTAAATCGTCAAGATTTCTTTTTTCTTCCAGCTTGCATCGCACCAATTCGTATAATCGATAATTTCAGCCAGAGTTTACTATTCTCAAATTAACTTTTAAAATTGTAGCTTATTTTCTATCTAGATTTCATTTTTTATGTCGACCACAATTTGATTTTCCCAGCTCCCCTAAAATCCTATAAAGACCCTATTTTACCAAATTTTTCTGCGCCACGGAAAAAAAACTGAGAAAAAAAAACAGGTAAAAGTGATGTTTTGATCAGGGTTTTGACCATTTTTTTTCGTTTTTTCAATGGGGGCTCTGCGCTCAATTGTTGTGCGGATGCGCATTAAGAAGAACTCTAGGGGTTCTCAACCGAAAAACGCTGTCATAAAATGGTATCAAAGGTTTACTTTTGAGAAAAATTGGATATTCCAATTCAAAGGGGGAGGGGGTGGGTATTTCTCCGTTCCTTCTTCTCTCGGGACTCTACTGAAGCTATTTCAGTACTTAGACTATTGGTTTTTAGCATCGTCATATTAAATGCAGTTTTATTTTGAGGTAGGACTAAGGTTATAACATAAATTTCATCTTGAATACAGGAATTTTTTTCTTTAATTGTATGGCTCTAACTTGTCGTAGAATCCGTAATATGGATACCTCTTTAAATATTTTGATTGTGTGAAATCCAGACACAAGTGGCTAAAACATAGTAGTTACAACTTCTAAGCTCAATTCTTCGAGCTTTCGCTCAAGTGTTTTATTTTTTCGAAATTTGCAGGTTTACGTGCTCAATTCTCTTACGTTAAAAGAAATAAAAATTTCGTTTTATGTCAAACACGCATTTATTTTTTCGCGGACTCGGCGTTGACTTTTTGAGTGGATTCCAATAAAATAAATTTCACATGTTTCAATGCTTGTGTGCTGATTCTAGAGACACACACGCTTCAAATAGTGCGCTTGGATAGGCGCACAATTTTGTGTCTGTATGTTCCTGGATTCCAGAGACAGGTCTTAAAACATGTTCCAAAATATAAGTGGATTCCACTTAAAAAAATTCAGTGGATTCAGCATACAAATACCTGTAACGTAAGTTTTGTCAGCACATTTGCATTGTTGCGGATTGTGTAAAAGCTCGGTTCGGCCTCGTAATGGCTCGGTTTGAAATCTTTCATCAATTTCAGGCTACGCCAAGTATGCTCAGAAAACCTTAAATGTGGCATCATAGTTCTTGTAATCAGCTGATAATCGGACTGAAAAACAGAAAATAAAGTTTTAGAACAATTTCGGAAAAAATCTGGTTCGAGTAATTCTATTTGCCAGAACATGTTTTTATCCCATCTGTTTTCAAAACAGTTTATTTGACTTTTAATCTTTTAATTTACCCAATTGTATCGACTTTCAAGGAAGAAAGTGATGGAATATTTTTGTTCGTGTGGTTTTTTCTCCAGAAAAACTTCGATATTTTAACAGGCAAAGTCGGACAGAGTTTTTTTGATATCATTCAAAAGATTTTGTTGTCTCGAGCTCACCTTTAAAAATATATTTCAATGTGACTATTTTTTGTAAAATTATGCGGGTAAAGTTTGCCAATTTGGCCAATTTAATATCAACTTAGGAATCGTTCCAAATTAAATTGATCGAAAGATTAACATTTAAAAATTGGTCAACCAATTTTTTCATCCAAATTTAAACTCGAAATCGATTTTTTTTGTGACAGTAGTCAAACTAGATCATAGTCTTTTTCTGGCGCTCAAAATATTTTCATTTGAAAATTTTTCTTAGTAAGTTTATTCGGCAAAATTTTGTGAGAATCATTAATTTGAGCGCCAGAAAAACACTCTGGAGATCCAATTTGACTACGTTCACAAAAAATATGAGTTTAAAATCCGATAAAGAAACTACGCTGAACAAATTTTCAAAATTCATTTATATGGTCGTTTTTCAAGCTTTGTAAAGATAAGCGTCAGTTGCAAGAATGTTGCATGATTTTTGCAAGATAACCTTCCTTGGTTGACTTGCGTGGATGAAAGCCTTTTCAAGATTATAATCATCATAATCTTTCTTGGCGGCCAGGCAACGCCTACTCTCATTCGTAGCAACATGAAACTATCGATGCTTGATCAGATTACTCTGGACATAATACCACAGCCTCGATTCTGTTGAGGCTTTTACCTGTAGTGATTGGTACAACTTTACAAGGTTAAATGCAATAAAATAGAGAAAAAAACAAGGCTAGTAAATGGATTGTAAGAGCCTAGGTTTCATATTTTTTTTTCGTATAAAAATCAATAATCTCGCTTGCATTGAGTGAAAAAAATTAAGGTGGAAGTTATAAAATGTGAGTGGGAAGGTAGTGCCATTTGATACAGGAAAAATAATCAGTGAAAACAGGAAAACTTCACCACGCTAGTTTGTTCAGACACGTTTTGAGCCGTGAAAAAATAGCCAACCTTGAAATTCGTCGTTTTGTTTACTAATTTTTCAAGCTTTCCTCTCATTTTTAATCTTTACATGGAATGATATTTGATTAAAAAAGAGGTTCTTTTTCAGTCTACTTTTATATCTATTTTAACTTCCATTAACTTAACCTTGGTGTAATAATGAAATGGACAAAAATAATCAGCAGATTAGAAACAAGCCTTTGCTCCTAATTCGAAAATTTTCTACATTTTTAAATGTGTTTAGACGACAAAATCTTTCAACCCTTTCAATTATAAACAACCCTGTTCAATGCTGCATGTTTTTTTTGCCGTATTAAATTCTGTTTTTACCTCGTTAAGTTCTGATAATCTTTCAGGGTTTATAATCTTATTTCTTATTTAAGAAGTTGAATTAAAGTCTTATATTCTATACATACTTAAAAGTCATAGCTGCAACTTTTTTGTCGTTGCCCTCATACAGTTAACAATTCCATTTTACAAAGCTGATTGTTAAATTGAAAAAGGCGGCAAGCTTTGGACAAAAGGTTGGAAAAAGAGTAACTTCAGGCTTTAAATGTGACATTATTTCTGACCAAAAACAAAAGACAAACGGCATTGATAAGTTATTAACCCATTAAAAGGATTGAAAAGCAAAAAAAATAGCCCATCCAAAATTGTTGTGAAACATTAGATCACCTTTTTTCGCATTATGCGCTAATATTAGCGCAATTTTAGCTTTTTGTAATTTTAATTTTGCTTTAAAGGTTTATTCAGCTTTTTGGTGCAATCTGTTTCAAGTTTACCAATGCGACGGTGTTTTAGCGCGTGCATTTTCTTTGACTCAAATCAATTGACTCTTACCGTAATTGAATTTGATTTATTCTGCAGCGTTTTATCTGATTTAAATGACATCGATATTAAACACAACCTCCAAATTTACAACTGAGATTTAATTTCTCTTGGTCCAAACTTATTTTCAGAGGACTACCTGATGCCAGAAAGACCGGATGACCTAAAATAGTTATAAAATTTAAAAATTGAGTTTTTCGCTAATCGTGCGATTCGTAGAAGATTTATGAGAGGCTCTGAGGCCTGTCTAAGCATGGTCAGTTCCTATTCCCCCATTTTTTTTCGTCTAGAACTTTCACTCTTTCGTCTAGAAACCGATCAGGCTGTGGTAGACCTGAAGCTAGAGGTCAAGTGAGAGCTAATCATCACATACTATTATTGATAGGTCCGGGGATCAATTACACGGACTGACGCGCTCAAAATCAACGCCTTTCCACTAGGCTGAAAGCTTCTGGAAAATTAATCTACCCATACTGGAGTTTCATGGGAAATAATCAATTTGAATGGATTCCCTCACCAGAATTTCATGGATAAAAATCGATTAAAATGGAAAATTGTTGTTTAAACTATAGTCATTACAATCAGAGGTGGATCTAGGACTTTCTCGAAGGGGGGCGGATTTTCCAAAAAAATTACTTCAAAAATTTTGTCGACCTTTTGTTAGGTCGCACTAAAAAGACCTTGTTTTAGCCAAATTGTCTGCGCCGCAAGCAAAATTTTGAAAAAACAGGCCAAAAAGGCGTTTTAGGCTATTATTGAACATTTTGACCAAAAACTAGCGTTCCTTCGGCGCTCGCTTCCCTCAAATTTAGTATAAATTGGTACCAAAGGCGCCTTTAGAAAAATGTAGAAACTTTAATAAAATCTTAGAAACACTGCTATAAAAAACTTCGATTAATTTAAAAATACCCAGAGGAACGTTATAAATATTTAGAACTCCACAACAATACTCTAAATACAGATGTTTTAAAATATCCTTCGCCGAGTGGCTTTTTTCTGCTGGTAACATTGATTGTTAATACAATAGAGAACCAATTTGTTTCCACTGTTAGTTTTCTGAGTATACTTTCCACCATTGGATTTTTGATGATTTTTATTTGAGTGCTAATTTTATTTGCTGAAGATTATACCACTGTCAAAATTATATCATTGTTTATCGCTGTTTTTGTTCCGACTTTCGATACGAAAGTAACGGAATATTTGTGCTCGGGGTGGTTTTTTTTTCTTCAGACAAATTTCGACTTTTTAACTTGCCATTTTTGACGAAATTTTTTTTTATCATTCGAAAGCTATTGTTGTCCTGAGCTTAAATTCGAAAAGATATTTCACCTTTGATCACTTTTCGTTAAGTTATGAGGGTTTTAAGATTGCCATTTTGGCCAGTTTGGGACAATTAACGCGCGATATAATTCGCGCTATTAACGCGTAAGCGTAGATTTGATCCGTCTTAGAAATCGTTCCAAATTGGTTGAAAGAAGCTTATTTGCCAGAATTGATTTGTTAATAGCAGCGAAATTTATCACTTTATACTTAATATGGCGTGTGGGGGATGATTTTCAAAGAAAAATTTTTAAATTTTAGAAAAAGAAACTTTTTCATTTTATTTTGTTTCATTAAATTTTTTTATGTTGTTTATGTTATTACTGCTCCATAAACGCTAAAAGGCAGTCGGAACTTACAGGGTTTCGCCCTGATACGAGCAGTCTTGTTCTATTTTAGGCTTGACTATCGCCTCAGTTTCAAGGCTTCAAACTTTTTAGCTACTTCGATTTTCGGGGGACTGTAGTTTGAAGTATTAAACTTGTTACGTTTCGTAAGTGAACACACTGCTGATTAAATTTTCCGGACAAAACACACAAAGTTTGAAATCTAAAATGCGTTTTTCTCAAATCGAATCAACTTATGGTGAAAAATGATGGCGGCAAAACTTGCATAAAATTTTAGCAGAAATATTTTGTGCAATTTGTTTTGCAAAATTCGGGCCAATATTTTCACCCTATATTGAATCAATTTTGGCTTATTTAGTCAATTAATCAGCAATTACGACAACAACGTTAAGCAAAAATAAGAAGGCTGTTATCTCAAAAAAATGAGCAAAACGCTTCCAATTGTTTTCCAATAAAAACTTGTTTCTTTTTGAAGTGCAAATATTATTTTTTTGTTCTGTTCAGCAATAAATTTTTTATTTATATACAAATTAGAAGATTATAGGTTTCTTAAACTATGTTGGGCTACATAGGAATCATTTGATATAGTTTTCTCAGCAACTGATCTGTTGCTCTGGAGAAAACGTTGCTGGGTTTAAAAAAAAGCCAAAAAAAGATAGTTTTGGGGTCAGGTTTGAGCCCAAGTTTTGCAAAAATAATGCACCATATTAATTCCGCCTAAATACTAAGCAAGTTTTTTCACATAGTTCATTCACTTAAAATTAAAATTGAGACAAAATTTGTTTTAAATTTAAAGTTTTATTTGTTGTGTCCGGATAATTTCAATCAGCACTGTATGTGCGTGTTTATTTCTAACCATCCTATGAAATTGAACAAGAAATGATGTCCATGATTTCCATATTTTTGGTTTTTTCTGCCTTTTTTCTTCCTCCCTATTAGTTGTGAACAAATTGAAGCAAGGTCTTGCACACATCTTTTCAGAATACAAAAAGTCTGTTGTTTTGATTCAACCGAATCAAGAATAGTTGCATAATGAACATTTCCACACACATGTGAGAAGTTTACAATAGTATTGGTTTTTGATCGAAGACTCTTCGAGATCTTATCATATAGGCTAATAACTATTAGAAAAAAATGGGTTCTTTTAAGATTTACTACTCAATGATTTTGGACTGAGTTAGCATTCCCCCTAAACCTCACAAAAAGAGGTCTATTAATTTGCTCCTTAGAAGTTTTACCTGATTTGAGTCAGTACAATATGAAAATTTTCTCTTCAAATGAAGAAATAATGATTCTAAGAAACAAATTTGAAATCAAAATTGCCAATAGTCGATCAAAATTAATAAACTAACCGTTGGTCTGATAAAATTAATACAAATAGCTTGGGCAGAAAACAATACGATTCTCATAATTTAACGTTTACTTGACCTTTTGGCCAAGATTGGGCTGATACGTTTTGAATTGTTCCAATTAAATCTCTAACTCTGATTCGCTCAAGATTGTACCAAAAATTTTTGAGGGATGTAGAAAATAGCATATAGATAAAAAAGCATAAATTTTTGCTAGCTTTATTCACGTGTTGTCGCGAGATTTTTGTTATTAAATTAGCAAATCTGGAAGAGCAATACATATCTTGGTTCTGAATGAACCGGATGAAATTTTCAGCATGGCCATTTAGTGGCAGACTTATGACTATTCATTCATTTTCACTAAATTTTTAACAAAAACTGAATAAAAGCTAAATCAATTCTTTTTCTGCTCTTTTACAACCCAATTTCTGATATAAGCTAATGAGACCAGTAGCAGGAATGTTATCGATAGTATAAGTATCATCAAGTCTGATTGGTTAAAATGTAATTGATCATTTTTTCAAAAATTTCAAATTTTTATGCTGTTTTATCTTAATGCTAAAGATACGGTCCCCAGTATTCGGTGACATACAGTAAATAGAAGGCATAGAATTATAAAATTGTTGAAATCCCACATTTAAGAAAAGTGAAAACCAATCGTTTATAATGGATTTTCGTGGTCTAAAAAGTTGTAAATATAATCGATTCCCATGTTACGTTCAGGCAACAAAATTGGACTAAAAATGGATTTAAATCCATTTTTTCTCGCCAAAGAAAATGCATTATAATTCAATTGGAATCCATTATAATGGATTTTATAATAAGTAGGATATCATATTAAAATGTTTTTTTTTCCATTTTATTTTTGTTTCGCGCATCGTGCAAAATTTTGCAAGAATTTCTTCATTTATCAAGTGAGTTATGCGGAAACTTTCAAAGCGAGTGTACGGCCTAATCCATTTCTAAACCTAAACTAAAATTGCAAAAGAATACGTTAAGCTCTTCCGCCCCCCCCCCCCCCCCCCTCAACGTTTGCCACTTTGCTCCCCTTCAATCCCCCTAACGGGGGGGAGGGGGAGGGTTTGTAAATGGGCAAACGCTGGGGGGGGGGGGGGGGGTTAATGGAAGAGGGATTAGTCCAACTTCAATTTTACCCCCCCCCCCAAAGTTGTTAACAATTTAACAAAATTGTTGAAAGGAACAAAATTCAGTTTCTGAGTAACAAAAAAAAGTAACAAAAATATCTCAGTCAGGCAGAAAAAAATTAAATTGACAAGTAACCAACGTAAGCAACTTTAGTTTAAAACGTAGAAAAGACTTTATGTTCGTTGAAATTCGCATCTCAGTAGAGTGAAAAAAAAATCGATTTTAATTTAGTTTCATTGTCAGTGTCCACAAAAGTAAAAAAAAATTGATTATAATGGATGAAAAAAGATTTTGTTGTCTCGAAAAATAGTAATAATATAATCCATTTTTAATTGATTATAATCTAATTATTTTCACTTTTGTGGACACTGACAAGTAAACTCAATTATAATCGATTTTTATTCATGGAACTCCAATGCGGGATACTACCCTCAAACTTTAATGGTAGTTGCAAAAGTTGAATATATTTATCCATAATTTTTTTTTCAATTTATAAAAGTGTAACGTAAAATGGCGACAAATAAAAAAGTTGCCAAAACTTTAGGGGCTTAAAGTTGACATTAAATTATAAGGTATTTTCACTCTATAAAATTTTTTATTGTGTTTTTGGGGCTGATGCGCCATAATTTATCATTTTTTTTGAATTTTATTTATATTAAGAGAATTAGTATACAATAACCAGAAGTTAGTGTTGTTTGTAATGCTTTTTTAAAACCATGTGTTTTACCTATTTGCGCAGAGTTCAACTGTTACTGTGAATTTGTAGTTATTTTACCTTGAATAGTAGCCAAGGGAAGACATAACTCGTCCTCAATTATTATGTTTCACTTAGTTTATTATCATCACGTTTTATTTTCTTGTTGAAAAATGAAAATGTTTTTACGTTGAAACAACTAAACAGTTGAAACAGGAAAACTGCTGATAATTTTAAAGGGCTGTGGTTATAATAAGCCATCATATTTAGCGTGTTCATTGATATTTAAGACATAAGCACGAACGAAAATTTTTATCATCTTCCGCTTAGCTTTAACCAACAAATTATCCTAAACTTACAGCCTTTTTACTGCATTTCGCCTACGATCCTCCTTAAATTTTTTGAGATTATTGTACGATTATTATTCAGGTTTGAGTTTAAAGAAAGTTCAAATTTATCTGTGCTAAAAATCATAGCTGTGATTAATATCCTAAAATGAGTTTATAGACACTTTTGAGCCGAATTTTTTTTTATTTTTTACGGACCGATTTTAACGAAAAACAGGACTGCTCAGATCAGAATTGCTCAGAATTTTTTTGAACAAAAAACACCAGAAGTTTGGAAAAAGTTGTATCAAGAATAGACGATTTCTGATATCGAGATATGAAAGGATATTTGTAACTAAAGCAAATGCTAGTTTTGAGATTTCGAAGTACTGTAAAGTTGCACATGGAGTAATGATTTGCTCTGCACTTTCAATCCAGAAAAGCTGATAAAAAACGTTTTTGGAACAGACTGTTTTAGCAATCTGTAGAAACCGTTTTAGCAGGGGCAGATTTAGGGGGGGCCGACGATCCCCTCTTTGAACTATTTCAAGATATCCACTTTTGGCTAACGGAGCCCAAAATTTTTCTAAAGGCGCCTTTGGCGCCAATATATACTAATTTTGATGGGGGAGCGCTTTTTTGGCCTCTTTTTTTCAAAATTTTGCCTGCAGTTCAAATTGGTTGATCTTAAAAAAATCGAGTATACCGTAAGTAATGCAAAATGATTTCACACTTGGCCAAATAATTTTGCAACATTTTTTACAGAAAATTCGTTCCTTATAACTGAAGAAAAATTGAATAATGGATTCTAATCAATTGGGTTGTCCAAGGGCAGATCGAGGATTTTCTCGTGAGGGGCAGGTTCTTAAAAAGTGGTATATATTGGTGTATATTGGCGCCAAAGGCGCCTTTAGAAAAATGTTAGGGCTGGTCGGCCTAAAATGGATGTCACAAAATAATACAAAAGGGGCGGGGCGGACTCTTTGTTTGGTGAAGTGGTCTAATACTTACGGAGGGGAGAAGAATACGTCCGCCAATTCATTCTCCAGCCCCCCCCCCCCCCCGCCCCAAATCCAGCCGTGGCGTTGTCCTAAAGTGTAATAATTTTAAGATTTTTGGTTAAAAATTATTTAAAATCAAAATTTATCCATTGAATTCAACCGCGGATGGTTTGAACTAGTCATTACAACAGTTTCTCTCCGCTGACAAGTCGTCATTTAAAAAAAAGTTAAAAATACGTCATTTTTTTCTCGATTTTAGAAAATTTCATTTGGTTTTCGAATCATGACTGAAAAGGTTTTCATATGTTGCCATACTCGATACCACTCATGCGGTCTTCAAAGTACTCGAAACGGGTGAAAAGAAACCTCTCTAGGTTGTACTTCCTTCCCCTTTCGTGAAGTGGTCGGCCGGGAGAATAATTGACGCCTTGAGTATTTTAGTTGCAGCAGACTAGATTAGATAATCGAAAAATTGCAAAGAACAGGTCTGTGTATAATTTGTGAAAACAATTAAGTGAATTTGAAAAGCGTTTGGCTATTGTTACTTTTTGGGAAAAATTGTTCGATTGTTCGTAAATAAATTATTGATTGTGTCTTTGGTAAATTGAATTAAGAAGTAAAAGGTCCTTCTTCATCGGTTGAAAAAATAAGGAAACAACTGTAGGCTTGAAAGTTTTAGATAATCATGATGGATACCAAATTATAAAATCCAATCACTTTTTTTTGTATTTTCAATCGATTTTTCGAGATGAATACATCGGGGTGAAGGTGGGTATCCACAGTTGTCTCGATGGGGGGGGGGGATTTTGAATAAAATTTCTAAGGATTTTGTTGATTTACTTTAAGGCCGACCAAATTGACTTTCTGAGCGTTCCAAAAACACTAAAAGATTCAATCTGGCCGGATTTTTCTGCGCCGAAAGGCTGCAACTATGTTCAAAAAAACGATTGAAAAAAGTGTTTTGGGTGCCCGTTGTTTTTACAGACTGGCATTTTTCCTGTTTTTCAAAATATATTGTGGAAGACTTTTTTAAACCGGTTTTCACCGATTTTTTAGATTTATATTGACTTTGATTTTTGACATCCATTTTTATAGGTTTTTCTGCACTTTTTTCGGTCTTTTCACAATGGAATGGTATAACGTCATGATCTCAGCAGTCAATCCGCGCTTTAAAAACATTGGGAAAAAGTTAAACTCTTTTGTTTTATTCCCAATTTTTCATCTAATCGATTTTTCTCCAACAAATGGTTCTTTGTGGAAAATTGAATGGAAATTCGCATCTTTGCATGTTTGATTGAATTATAGATTTGGGAAAAGTCAAATTGAAAGCTATCATTTTTGGACAGGTCGATTTCTTTGAATTGATTTTTTCACCATATTCTCTCTAACTTACTTCAGGGTTTAAGATGTAAGTGCCAAGTGAATCCAGTAATCACGAGTAGACTATATATTTTTCCACCTCAATCTATATTCCTTTAAGTTACTTCAGCAAGGGTGAAAATTTTCAGCAAAGTAGATAATCAAGTCATCATATCTCAATCGCCTGCAGTTATTACAAGACGACCAACTTTATTAGCTTTTTTGAGGGTTTCCTAAAATTCCTAAATCAACATTCATTCTTGGTGTCCTGGTCCAGATAAAGATGCATCCCGTAATTAAAGTATTTAAAAAAATGGAGATTCTTTCCTTGCATTAATTCAAATAAATTCATTTTACGCCAAAAGGTAGTCATTCCAGTAGATTATAATTTTGGTTAATCAGTTATTTAATCTTGCTTATTTCAAGGAAGCAAATCGGATGAAAAAATATAATTTGGTCACCACGTTTTTCCCTGTTATTTTTTTGCTTCTGCAAAAAATTAATTATCCACGCCTAGTTTTAAACATGAACTACTTTATCGGTTTTATACACGTCTGATTGATTTTAGCGCAAAAAATGGAACAAATTGGTAACAAAAAACGGAACAAAAATGGATTTTCTTGTTGAAGAAATTTTTACTTAACGTCAAATTTCTACCCGCTTGTGTTTATTAAATTCAGTCTAGTTACCTTTATTGCACGGTTTGATGATTAAAGCTTCAAAAGTGGATGCTCCAATTTTCAGTCTGAAGAATGCAAAAAAAAGTGTTCTGATCTTTTTCGCTTTGTCGTGTTAACTATTTGATGAAAGTTTTCAAAGAGCGAAAAACTCATTTTTTCTGAATTTACATAATTGTTTGTTGTTACAACCTTACTTGTTACGCTTCACGATTACTGTTCAAGAGTTACTAGCTGAAATTTCGGATGGTTTCCAAGAATGATGATATCGGAGAAACACGAGCTTGTGCTGTACAGTATTCTGTTCGCATGGATGATGTTTTTTGGCATTTTTATCATCACTGTCGCTTTAATATCAGGGATCTTTCAACCATACATCAAATGAAACAAATTTAGGTAATTTTTTTGTCAAAAAGATAAATGTCTTTTTTTCGTATGAATCCTTTCTCATTTAAAGAAACCAACATTTTTGCTATAGGCAGCAAAACTTTTGCCTAGTTTTGATGAGAAATTTCATTGGGTTGGATTAATTTTTGTTCAAAGCATCTTTCCGTTGTTTAGCGAATTTTCACTGACTTTTATGCTGAACAAGCTTAAATTGTGCTAATTTAGTCTAGCCGGATGAAACGAATAAGAACAACATTTTCAGAATATTTTTTTCTGAAATTCGGGTAATTATGGTCTAAAATGGTCAGGATGAAAATGGAGTTTTTCCAGCTTTTTTGAGTGCAATTTTGTTCGGTTATTTTTTATGTGTTTGAAAAATCCATTAAAACGGGTCAATTGAGGCGTGAATCTTGTGCTTTTTAAACTTGTTATTTTACTTGTTTTATCAATTTTACTTAAATAATTTACCCTCTGTTTCCCTCCCTGTTTATGAAGTAAAAACCCGTTTTAATAAATGACCCGTTTTAATGATGTTATTTTAGTTTAAAGTTTTTCGAAATGAATTGCATCATAAAAAACTGACACAATTCCGAACATCTTTTTTGTCCCCATCATTTTAATCCAAAAATAACCGAAATTGAAAGAAACGAGTTTGAAAATTTTATTTTAGATAGTTTCATCCGGTTATCCGGTTATATTTAATCAGCACTTTAGAAACTTCGCGCCCTGAGTATAATGGATGTTAAAAAATTAAATTGGATATCCGATACAAAAATAATTCATTATAATCGATTACGGATATCATTATAATCGATTAAAGTAATTATATTGTCACTATAATTGATTGTTTTTTTTGGGGGGTGGGGGGGGAGGGGCATTATAAATGATTCTAATTCAGTATTTTGCAACTAAGTTGATTATTTCTTTCAAGTTAATCCATTATAATAGATTACTTTTGAAAATATTGGTTTTCAATCCACCTTTCTAATCAATTAAAACTCATTTTTTTAGAACTAAAATCAATTATTTTTCAGAAGTTATAACAAGCAAAAAAGAGGTGAAAATCAAATACTTTCAACCAACCCCATCCCCAAATTTACTATACCCCCATGATACCACCTTCCAAATCCACCGCCCCCCAAGTTTACCCCGCCATCCAACCCCTCCCCTCAAGTCACCACCCCGCCCAACCAAGTTTTTTTACCTCACACTAATTCACAATCAGTAAACATGCTGTAGCGAGGGGGAAAAGTTGGTATTAAGCTAGAGGGGAGGTAAAGTAGGCCAATTTTAACCACCCGCCCCGACCTACCCGCATTTAAGAAAAGTGAAAACAAATCGATTATAATGGATTTTCGTGGTCAAATGTGTTGTATACATAATCGATTCCCATGATACGTTCAGACAACAAAATTGGACTAAAAATGGATTTAAATCCATTTTTTCTTGCCAAAACAAAATGCATTATAATTCATTTGGAATCCATTCTAATGGATTTTAAAATAAGTAAGAAATCACATTGAATTAGATTTTTTTCCACTTTATATTTGTTTCGCGCGTCGTGCAAAATTTTGCGAGAAATTCTGCTTTTATCAAGTGAGTTATGCAGAAACTTTGCAAAGCGAGTGTAGCGCCTAGTCCATTTCTAAACCTAAACTCAAACTGCAAGAAGATTCCGTTAAGCCCCCCCCCCCCCTAAAAGTTGCCCTTTGCTCCCTTCAATCCCCCTAATGTTTGCCCCTTTGTTCCTCTCACCCCCCCCCCCCCCCCACTGAACCCCCCACCTGAACACCCCCCACCTGAACAACCTTCCCACATGAAACCACACCCCTCCCCCACTTGAACCAACCCCCCCCCCCTCCCGACTTGAACCCCCACTCCCAAACTGTGAACCAAACGTTACTTGAGGGGGGTTGTAAATGGGCAAACGCTAGGGGGGGGGGGGGGTAATGGAAGGGGGATAATCCTACCTCCAACTTTACAACCCCTCCCGAAGATTCTAATAATTTAACAAAATTGTTGAAAGGAACAAAATTCAGTTTTTGAGTAACATAAAAAAGTAACAAAAATATCAAAGTTGGGCTTAAAAAAATTAAGTTGAACAATAAGTAACCAACGTAACCAACTTTAGTTTAAAACATAGAAAAGACTTTTTGTGTGTTGAAGTTCGCATCTCAGAAAAGTGGAAAAAAATCGATTATCTTTCAGCTTCATTGTCAGTGTCCACAAAAGTGAAAAAAAAAATCGATTATAATGGATGAAAAACGGATTTTTTTGCCTCAAAAAATAGTAATATTATAATCCATTTTTAATTGATTATAATCAATTTGTTTTCACTTTTGTGCACACTTACAAGAAAACACAATTATAATCGATTTTATTCATGGAACGCCAATGCGGGTGGGTAATCAAAAGGATAAATTCTTACTCGGTAAGTTAATATTTAGTTGCTAACTGCTAAGCACTTTTTCAGCGGATTCCAAACCCTGCTGTGGGGTAAATTGGGGGAAGAATCGAATGAAAAGTTTTTAAAAATATGAAAGGTAATACATAGCAACTGCATTGATCAGGAAATAAGTCAAAATTATACAAATTTGTTAAATTCACCAATAACCTCTCAAAAAATCTCTCATAATTGATTATGTTCAATAATATTGGATTATAATGACCTAAAAGTATTAGGATAATAATCCATTTTTACAGAGTTATAATTACTTATTTGGTATTTTCTAGATACTGACTATAAAACGCCATTATAACCGATCAGTGAGGGTTGTGTTGTTCAGCACAAAATGGAGTGAAAATTTGATAAACCGCAAAAACATGCGTTAACAAAGAAATAGTTCAACCCAATAAATTTTATCAACAGAACTCGCAGGTTTTTGCTGCCTATTGCAAAAAGAATGGCTTCAATAACCAATAACCAAAATTTATTAAATGAGAAAGGATTCATAACTACGGAGTTTAAAGTACATTTTGGCAAATTAGTTTTTTCGTAGATATATACTAGCCTCTCTAGAGTTCTTCGAATAACCTTTTAAAAAAGAGTTAAGATGTACCACTGGTAACTAGTGTATCTAACTAAGGTTAAAAGAGAATAAAAGTATTGGTTGAATTAAAACTGACTGTAGTCTAAAAAGAGCAACTAGTGATCCGAAGTCCACTGGACTTCGTAGAGTTAACATTGACTGGTACGTAATTAGATGATAGAGGTCAAGATTATAACATACTAAAAATACTGAATCACAACATTCCCCACTGCACAAAAATTAATATCTGCCCGCTCATCGATGTAGCCAATATCACACATATACTCCATCTCCCCTCGCTCCACTAGGGCAAAGAAGAAACAAAAAGTAACCACGTTTAGCACCAATGGATTTTTACAGAGAGTACAAATTACAATGGAGGTGATTATATGGTAATATATACAGGCTACTTACAGGTTTACACAGATATCAACACTGAATGTACAAAATGATATGTACAACTGGGGTTATGTAGCATTTGGACAATTAAAGCAAACTAACTAAATCACTAACTAGGTAATAAAAAAAAAGTTTTGGGTTATCCAATGGATAAAAGCTAAAGCAAATACGTAAAATATCATGTTACCATAGATTAACAGTTTTCAGAGTTTAGGACCGCCGTAGTGTTGTATCTAGCATGGAAGTTATCTGCCTCTCTTCTTACATCGGTGTCAATGCCCGAGGATATGTCACTGCCGTCATCATCCTGGGTATTACTGGTAAGTTCTACCAATGGTGGCGATACCCATGCGATCCTTGTCGCCTGGGAGGAGGGTGTTGAGAATTGATCTTGTGTGGTTTCAGCAACCAGAGTCGTATGACGTGGGATCTCATCGATGGGTGTAAGATAATCCGAGGGGGACGTCGTACAGTACGTTAAATTAGGTCGTGGACTCTTTGCGCCGGAAAACGTAATTAGCGGTTTTTCATCGGAATCTACTGCACTAATGGTCTCCGTTCCGAGCGTCACTTGGTCGATAAACCGCCTATCACCGTAGAATTTCGGGGGGCCTGGGTTTCTTCTTGCACGAAGTTTTGAGGATATCGGGGTCTTTGGTGTCTCCACTGTCTTCTCCGGAGAGCTATCCACTCGAATTGGGTCGTAACTTGTGCCCGTTGGTATAGTGAACGTTGTCTGAGTGTTTGTCTGGCTTTGTACGGTACTCCTTGGCTGATCTAAATCACTATGAAGATTAACAGTCGGTATATTACATACAGTTTCCGCTTCCGTACCCAAGTAGTCATCAATGACTTTATCCCACAGGTCTAACTCTAACGAAGAATCTAGGTTATTAAAGTCGAATTTTGAACCTTTCGAGCTCGTGATGAATGTTCTCCTCTTTTTGCAAGTATTTCCACCCGTTGGTGTGTAACTCGTCGAAGGGCCTCCTATATTTGAGTCTCGTCTCTTAGAAGGGGAGTTTCTTTTTCGCTTGCCTGCTAAATCATTGCTATTAATTAGCGAATTCGGTCTTGCCGAGAATGTCTTAGGAGCTGCCGGTTGGATTTTGTTAAAAGCTAAGTCAGATTTTCTTATCACATGTCCGTTGTCTAATGTGACCTTATGATTCGTGTCTGACAGAGGTTTACTCCCCAGTGGTTTAAAATACGGTTCGCCTTCCCTCCTGTTAACTGTTTTCCTAAACCAGTTACCTCCTTGGCTGAAAGGATTTGACAGTGGGGCTCGCTGGAAGTTTCTATCTACTTTGTCAGCAGGGTCGCTCTCGTACCCTCTTTCATCTATTGCTCTGTCTTCCAGATAGCCATCTTCGAACGCGTCGTCAGCCCCCCAGTCTTGTGCTCTGTCCTTCGTTAGGATTGATTTCCCCTTATCTAAACTAATTGCGTGAAAGACCAAAGATTTCCAGAACGTATTGGGAGATCTATTAAAATGTTTTGAGAAAGGAGAGCATCCAATGGATGATTGTTTCGTCGAGCGTATATTCCAAATAATTTTATCAATAGCCGTATTTAAGGATGGTTTTGGATCGTTGAACGACATTGCCAGTAGCTTAGCTTTGACAGTGTAAATGAGTCTTTCTACTACTCCGTTGGATCTATGATCACCGACCGTACATAGGATTAAATTAATGTTGTTCTTCTCGCAGAAGTTTCTAAAATCAAACGAAGTAAAACATGACCCATGGTCAGCTCTAATGTACTTTGGAAATCCGTGAAGATGGCAGTAATCTGTCATGAAGGTTAAAATTGAAGAAGCCGAGGTATTGTTCACTACCTTTGCAGTCGGAAACTTTGACAAGCGATCAATGCATAACAAAAGGTATTTTGTGTTACCCCAACTCTTGTCCAATGGGCCAGCAAAGTCTAAATCTACTTCTTCATTTGGTTTGGTCAGAATTGGTAATTTCTCAGTCTTGTTCGTGCCTAGTAACACTTTTAGGTTATTACCGGCCATTATACACTGAGTGCAATTCTTTCCGTGATGGTAGATCTCTCTGTAAAGGTGTGGCCACCAGATGTTTTCTGCCAAGGCTTTCATCCCGAACTGTCCTGGGTGAGTCTCGTGAAGAAGTGACAGGAATGGTGATCTTAGTGCGGCCGGCACTATCAGTTTGTTATCGTTGAATAACAGTCCTTCTTTCACGTGAATGTCCCTCTGGAAATTCTTTAAGTAGGCTCCGAATTTCTCCAATGGTTTGCCTTCCTGTACCGCCTTCTTTACCTCCTTGAGGATTTTATCTTCGTCCGTCATGAGTTTAATAAGCTTATTTGAGCTATGATCTGAGAGTGATATCGGGTTGTCAGGCAATCTGAGATCTCCCTTGTACTTGGCCAGTAATTTCTTGTGTAAGTCTGACATTATATCGTTATTAAAATTCGAAAAGATTCCTTTCTTTTCTGCCCTGAGGGAAACTTTTAACAAGTTGACCGATGTAATAAATTCTTGTAACTGTTTTTTTTATCTGAATTTAATGACTGATTGATTAATAGTACTGATTGGGCAAGAAAGAATAAAAAAGTTTTGTCTGATAAGTGAAAGTAATTGAAGTCAAATTTTGATAAATTTAATGGAACACAACCGCTTGTGCAAGACTCTGAACGCGAGTGATTGGAATTACAAATTCTGATGGTGTCGTTTACGTAATTCAGAGTATTCGAGAAGAACGACCGTTGGATGCTTTGCGCTAATTCTTTCTTTCCGCCCATTGGATTATTACAATCCAAGTTACTGATCGTATTTACATCCAATGGATTATACACTTCGTTCTTTTTACAATTATTCGTTTTACAATTGCTATTTACAGAGAGGTTTTCTACAATCTTTTGTACTGTAGCCACTACAAATTCGCTATCATAGTGTGATGTTGGGAGTGCTTTTCCTGAAGGTAGTCTCGACAATAAATCTGTAAATCCCATTTCTTTTCCCGGAATGTGCTTGATCTTGAAACTAAATGGTAAAAGTCGGTTTACCCAACGGGTTAATCTGCTATGCATAGTTTTGTTACCCTGATTTGCATTTAATGCTGATAACAATGCCTTATGGTCCGTTACAATTTCAAATTCAGCACCATACAAGTAATTTTTAAAGTGTTCTGTAGCCCAGACTACTCCCAACAATTCATGTTCGTTCGTCGAATATTTACTCTCGTGGTTGTTTAAAAATCGGGAGGCGAATGCTATTGTTACCCAATTTTCTCCATCCCATTGTTCTAGGGTAGCTCCTAAGCCGCTATGAGAAGCGTCTGTCTTTAGTCTTGACATCCTTTTTATGTCGAAATGATTATTCTCTGTTATGTTCACTATCTTTTGTTTTAATTCTTCAAACGCTTTAGTATATTCATCATTCCATTGGTAGACTGATTTCTTCACGAAAAGTGGTCGTAGGGGAGAACTTAGGGAAGACAAATTCGGGACGAATTTCTTATACTGATTGATCGACCCAAAGAAAGACCTAAGTTCAGATATATTTTTGGGGTTTGGTAGGTTTTTAATCGAATCTGACTTTCCCACCAATGGTTTCACGCCCGAGTTTGATATCTTGAAACCTAGCCACTCTATTTCTTTTTGGAAGAATGCACATTTCTCCCATTTTACCGCCATATTCTTGTTGTCCAAAATGTTTAAAATGTTTGTTAGTATCGCTTTGTGTTCATTTAATGAAACTTTCGAAGCTATTAAAATGTCGTCGATATAACAATTGGTAAAAGGATTATCTTTCAATAAGGAATCCATCACCCTCTGGAATTCGTTTGGCATATCGCCCAATCCGTAAAATCCAGTTAAAAACCTATAGGTTCCGGTGGTTTCGCCCCCCACGATACTAAAATTACACTGTTTGCTAGTGTCTGTGCATAATTGTCGTTGGCTGTACGCGTTCTTTAGATCTAGACTACTAAACCAAACTTCCCCTGACTCTTTGCTTGACTGTTGGAGTGCAATATTATCGATCAGTTCATGTATGTTTGGCATTTGATACTTGTTCTTGAATATCTGATTATTTAATAGTTTCGAATCTAATGCCAACTTGATGCTACCGTCTTGTTTTCTTGTAATGACAATTGGACTTATAAAACAATCTTCATCGCATTTGTTTAACTTTACGATATGCCCCTCTTTTTCCATTCTATTTAGTTCCATTTTTACGTTATTGAGTAGATGTAGGGGAACTCTTCTACCTTTGGTTTGGATAGGTTTGAATGGGGAGTGGAAATGAGTAACTTTTCTGTCCAATGGTATTTTTCCCACTCCGTTAAATAACCCTTTGTACTTATGATACAGATTAAGGGTCGTGTCTGAATAGTTATTTAACTTACACAACTCTGGGCGTGATATGTTGTTGACGGGTAGTAGAGGCTGTCGTTGGGCTATCTCTATTCCAATTCTCGGGAGATTGTCGTTTCCCAGGATGTTCCTCTCATGTCCAGAAGTGATAAAAAATGGGGTTTCGTCCGCGATCCATCCATTGGATTGTAATCTCACTACCACTTTCCCGATGATGTTGATTGTGTCGTTGGTGAATTCGCAATATAGTTCCCTCGTTTTCTTCTCAACTGGCTGTATCTTAAACTGTGGGTTTCTCAACTTCAATTCGTGAAGTATATTTTGTTTCAGGAAGCTCACTGGGCTTGCCGAATCCACTGGAATGTTCAAGTTGACTATTGCATCGTCTCCCAAACCGATGTTGACAAGTTTCTTGGTTTCCAAACCATTGGTATCGTAGATTGTTCTAATGTTGAGAACTGAATAGTCATCGTTATCGCTTATCCCATCTTCGGTCCAAGCGTTAATCACTCCGCAAAAATTTTCTTTGCTTCTTACCTGAAGGTCTTCTGGGGAATATGAACAATTCTGACTATTAACAGTTTCATCTACAATATTTACAGCGGGTTTTCTTCCTTTCGATTTACAAAGTCTTCCGAAATGTCCTTAATATTTACAAATATTACACACAATTTTTTTCGCCGGACACACGTTCAGATGACCCTTGGTAAACGCATTCCCGCATTTCATACAAGTATTTGATCTTTCTATGTTCAAGCTTGGTTCCTTTTTTACGTTGTTGAAGTTTTTATACAATCTCCCACTGTTTCCTGTCGTGTTGAAAGATCTAGTCATATTGGTTAATTTGAGGTGGTTATAGTAGCCTTTTTCGTCAATGATTGCTTGGTTTAGTGCATCCAATGGATTGAGAGTTTCCGAAAGTAGTCTATGTTGTAAGTCGCAGTTTTTCATGTTAAAATAAATACGTCTCTGATCCACTCCTGTTCTGCATTAATTCCAATTTCACATGATCTTGCTAAATCTGATAACGCGCCCCAAAATTGTTCATAGGATTCTCTATCCTTTTGTTTCCTGCTCAATAATTTATATCGTTCAAATGTTATGTTGGTTGGTTTGATAAAAGCCAATTCTAGCAGTTCATAAAATTCCTTGAATGAGATTCCTAGGACTTTTACCCTTGGATGTTTCTGGGCGAAAACTCTTTTGCCTTCCGCTCCTAAGGCCAAGTATAGGATTGACCTTACTTTTTTATCGGCCTCATATCTCCTCATTCCTCCGAATTTCCGTTTTTCTTCTGCTAGTCTTTTCTCTTCAGCGTGTTTCTTAGACTCGCATTGTTTCTTTGCTCCTGGCCTCCCTGGCTTTCCTCTGTTGGTCAGTTTCTGACTCCTGGGCGCCTTCTAGGATCGGTAACGTCGTATCCCCTTCCATTGGTTCTTTGAGGTTGTATTTGTCTAAATTTTCCTTCGCGATAATAGCCAAATGGAATTGGTCTATCCAGATGTTCCATTGGGTGGGAGGTTCTACCGTGTGGTTCGGCCAAAAGGCGGGTATTCCCCGCAGGTTCGAATCAGTTGTTGACTGCGCCATAATAAAGAGTTAAGATGTACCACTGGTAACTAGTGTATCTAACTAAGTTTAAAAGAGAATAAAAGTATTGGTTGAATTAAAACTGACTGTAGTCTAAAAAGAGCAACTAGTGATCCGAAGTCCACTGGACTTCGTAGAGTTAACATTGACTGGTACGTAATTAGATGATAGAGGTCAAGGTTATAACATACTAAAAATACTGAATCACAACACCTTTGCTATAAAATTCTTGACTGATTTTCATTATAAATTGAGCTAATAAGTTTAGGTATCATATGTTTGTTTTTCAATCTTTCGGTGTGTTTAAAGTTTGAAAGATCCAATATAAAAAATGAAGGCTGCTTTTTTGTTATAACTCAATTAATTTTACGTGGAAAACCGACCACTAGGAGAGTTCTAACAGACGAGACCAATTCGCCGACAAAACGAGAACGGAGTCGGATCCGACACGACTTGACTCGCACCAATTCCGAACGGAAAAGTCCAGGAAAACTATTGTTGCCCTTCACGTGGGATGCCGCACACAGAGAAACCCTTTCTGGGGAATAAATTTCCTGACATAATAAAACCGCAATTATTTATTTGAAACTAGTTTAGAAAACAAGGGCGTTGCGTGTGATTGGATTAGTTTTTAACGGAAAGGGGAAAATGAAAATTCCATTTCTCATCATCTAAATGAGATTTTTAAAAATAAAAATTTACTCATTTTTCGGTTTAATCTCCTTCCAAAGGGTCCAAATTTATCCCCCCCCCCCTAAAAAAATCATTCGCCCCTTAAAAAACGTGCAAATTGTTTCCAGCCATTTCTACTGCTTATATAAGTTTAATATATGCTATTAAATCTATATGAAACTCTCAAAACAAAACAGTGCTATATTGAGTTTATATGGAGCTAATTCAAAGGTCATCAGATTCACTTTGATAGTATCACTTTGATAGAGTTTGTTAATTACTGCAATAAAAAAACTGAGGCTTACGTTTTCAATTTTTTAAGGAGGATTTAAATTGAGCGTCTAGTACAAACATCCGATATTGCAAACACCAAAACTTATCAAAGAATTAATTGTTAATATGACACAATACAAAGTGCAATGGGGGGCTACGAAATTAGACATGAAGCAAATTAGACGAGCCAAAAGTAACGGAATTTAGACGATAGTTTGCGCGAAATAGCGCGAAAAAATCTAGTTAATTTAGCTTCAAACGTGCATTTGAAACCAAAAACATAGGCAGGGGCGGATCTAAAAACATAGGCAGAACTAAAAACATAGGCAGGGGCGGATCTAGGATTTTCTCGAGGGGGAGGGGGGCGGATTTTCAAAAAGAAATCAAAAATTTTGACCTTTTTTTTTAGGTCGACTAAATTGATTTTTTGAGCTCGCCCAAAGCACTGTTTTGCCCTATTTTGGCAAAATTTTCTGCGCCGCAGGCAAATTTTTTGAAAAAAAAACAGTCAAAAAAGGCGTTTTTAGGCAGTTTTTGGAAAATTTTGACCAAAAAATTGCGTTTTTTCGGCGCGCGCTCCCTCCTCAAAATTAGTAAATATTGGCGCCAAAGGCGCCTTTAGAAAAATATTAGGGTCGGTCGGCCAAAAGTGGATTTCTTAAAAAGTACCAAAGGGGGGACCCTTTGGGTCGGCAGGGTGTCGAATCCCTAAGGGGGGGGGCGTCCGCCCCCCCCCCCCCTAAATCCGCCCCTGAACATAGGACAGTTTCTTAATTCTTTTTTAAAAAATGCCAATCATAAACGATTTTTGAAAATTAAAAAATAATTGTGATTTTCAGCAAGACTATCAAAGACCCCTACAAACATTTAACATGACAAGTGAATGAGAAAAAAACTAACTTCACTCAAGGTGTTCTTAATTATACTTCCCCTCTTTCAAACTGGCAGTTGCAAAAAGTCAAAAGTAAAAAAACGCAAGAAAACAGAAAAAGAACAGATTCATTTTGGAAAAACTGACAAAAAAGAGTAGCCGTTTGAGTTCACTTAGTTTATCATCGTCTATTTTGCTAGTCGTCTAAATTCCTAGGCACCAGTGCAGTTATCATCATCTCAGTTTAAAACCGCCGGCGTTAGACGGCTCGTATTCTCAAAAAGAACCCTACCCTATGTTTACAAGCTTCGCAGCATGTTAACGCAACTGTGGCTGACCCTACTGTTTCGGCCAAAATAGCATATCTTTCGAGCGACATGCTGACACTTGATTTTTGCATTTAATTTTGAAAAAAGGTGGTTATTTGATCTGGTTATTTGGTTTTTGGATGTTCACACTGTAACTTAATTGAAAACTTGAGCGTTCATTCGAAACCGACAATAAGTGAACGGTGTTTGGATATATAAAAAAAACAAAAAATTTTTTGGGCCAAATTTTCAAAATTACTTGAAAAAATTTTTGTGTCGCCATCAAAAAAATGCCAGTCATACAATTTCCATATATGGGAATTGTATGATAAACATTTTTTTCAAAATACGAGAACCTCAGTTTTTTATCACCAGACTGTTTTATAAGAATCAAACAGCCACAGAAATAAGTTTATACCAGTTTTCAACCATTTTTTCGAAATTGTATGAAAATTGTATGACAAGCGTTTTTCCATACACTTGATGTATGGAATTGTATGATAACCAATTTCGGTGTATGGAGGTCAACCCGGGTAGTGATAAAAATTAAAAGTTAAGAAAGACGCGCTCACGTTTGCTGCTTGTTGAATTAGTCAGAATAAAGAAGCTTAAGTGTCCCAAATCACAACAGAGAGAGAGAGAGAGAGTGGGAACTTAAATGATGCCCGCACAATCGTTTCTCGGATAAAAATTGATAAAATTGAGAAAACTTCGGCAAAAGTTTTGCCATTATAACCGATAATGTGTCATAAGCTTCGGCAACTTTTTCTATTACAATAGAGAGAAAAAGAATTACTTTCATCGCAATTATCGCGCGTTATCTTTTCACCAAAATTTATGATGATTTTCATATAACCTGGAGAATTGTTTCCCGCCATTGAATCGCCATGAAATCGTTTTTTGTCGACTCCAAAAATCCCCAGAAAAACTATTTGAAAAAGGACTCACTGCATGAACATATTTTTCAAATAAAAATCCAGTCACAGCAATATTTGCAATTTTTGTCAAACTAACAGAGTTTTTTCATAACTTGATAGCATTGCGAATATCCAATAACTAAAAATTTATCAGAAAAAAAATCAATTTTGCAAGAAAATTTTTTCAAGTTCCTGATGATTTTTAAATCCAAGCACCCCCTATGATAATGACTTGAGGCATCAGAAAGCAGATATATCAAAAGCAGCCAAAAACTCTCAAAAGTAATAGCGGATTTAGGGGGGGGGGGGATTGGACGCGGATTCGACTCCCTGCCGACCCAAAGGGTCCCCCTTTGTCCTATTTTGAGATCTCCATTTTTGGCTGACTGGCCTTAAAAAATTCTAAAGGCACCTTTGGCGCTAATCTATACTTATTTTAAGGGGGGGGGGGGGAGCGCGCCGAAAAAAAAACGCAATTTTTTAGTCGAAATTTTCCAAAATGTGCCTAAAAACGCCTTATTTGACTTTTTTTAAAATTTTCTGCGGCGCAAAAAGTTTGATCAATTTAAGGTTTTTAATTATACTGGTTTGGTAGATATTCCTAGATCCGCGCCTGCTCAAAAGCAGCAAAAAAGGAGCACTGCGACCTTGAAATAACAAAATTCATCAGTAAAACATTAAAACCGTTAAACACTTTTTTAGTCTGACCCTCTTGCGAACGTACTCATCCCCCTTCGCTTTCACACTTAGTAAATTGGAAAAAAGGCGGAAAGGGGCGTATGGGTGGAAATAACAAAATTAATTTTTTTCCTGATATTGTTTTGGTTTTGATCGAGCAGTCGCGACTCTAAGGTGTGCAGTACAAAATCAGAAACGTTGGTAACCCAAAGAGTCCATATTTACTAGTCAGGGCACGAAGCCTGGTCAAGGTTCTCGGCTTTTTGCTGTTTCCTCTCGTTCCGGAACTCCTGCTTTCAGATCTCACCATGGATTTAGTGCCTTGGACCAATCCAGACATCTTAAGGATTGACAGATTGATTATCTTTTATGATTATATGGGCGGTGGTATTCTAATGACCAAAATTGAGAACAAAGACAATGAAACCCCGTTAATGCAGGTTATAGCCAAATTTATTATTCTGATGATCTTTATTATATATTTTCAAAATTACTCCAAAATTAACAATTAGAGGTTCATCTAAGTTCACTTGATGTCCAAATAACTGAAGTCATTTCTTTTGTCGCTCTCGTGTTTCTTCGGCTGTCCGAGTGCTTGTTTGACCGGGTTCAGGGCGCCGAATACAGCCACAGGTACATTCTCCGGCGTCTTTGATTTCCATGACTCAGAGGGTTTTTTTGGAGCAGGTGGAGCTGATTTGTGATGAGTTTGGGTGATTTCAATTTCGGTTACATCATCCGCATTGCCTTCTATTAAAATCTTTAAAAAAAAAACATTTTTTGTTACATTTTGTCAAACTTTTTGTCAATCATTTTTAAGAGTTTAAGCAAAATAAGCGGTTATCAGTCATTTTGCAAAAAAAAATTCGACGTCAAGTCGAAAAATAGAGTTCAAATTCAATTCTTACAACTTAAGTTAAGTTTTCACTTTTTTTTTCACTACAGATTTATTGAAATTAATGTCACAGACAGCAACAGCATCGAAGAAAAACTAATTTAATAAGTAAAATTCAATTGGCATTATTTAAAGTGATTGTTTATGAAAAAATAAGTCCCTGATAGCTGTGTGCGAAGACGAGCTCTCACTTGACCTCTAGCCTCAGGTCTACCATAGCCTGACCGAATTCGGCTGCAATAGTGCTACCATATGAAGAAAGTTCTTGACGCAAAAAAAACTACCTTGAGTCGCATAAGAAATAGCTTGGCTCAAGAAAGTAACTCAGTCTTGAATCTGGAATGTGGGGAAAATAGAAGAATGGACTAATTAGACAGGCTGGATAGTCTTTTATAGATCCTCTGCGAGTCGACTTGAAACGACAATTAAAGTTTAGGTGGTTTTGTTTTCTACCCTGAAATTTCTGGGCATACTCACTTCGCCCTGTCCCTCTATTGTGCTTTCATCTTTTTGACCCCCTCCTCTTGAAATTCCGATCTTCATACCCCTTTCGTTGGGCCCGTCTCCAGAACTAACAGAAGCGTAAGATGAACTCCTGATGAACCCTGAAAAGTTTCAGGAAGCAATCGATAAAAGCTATATTAGAGAATCCATCTTGCCAGAAAGGCTTCCATCTTGCATCATGCCCAAAAATATGCTAGCCAATCAGAAATCAGTATACAATTGAAAGAAAATAGGTAACAATTTAGTGACTTCTGGACAATTTAGAGATCTTGATTTAAAAAATACTGCAATTCGCTCACTCTTCTCAAAAAGCCTTATCAAAGTTTCAAATTATTTATCAAACTTATTAAAAAAGAGAACATTGCGCTTTACTGAATATCTTTTCAGATGCAATATCTAATTTAGTTTGTGCAAATATAATTATAAGTTTAGACTACCTGTGCTGCATAATTGAGCAATTGATGCCAAGACAACGAACATTAAAAATTGGTTCATTTTTCCAACAAACGAACTAATAACCAATTTTGTTCAGTAAGCGCAAAAATGCTGAAAAATGGTTGGTTTTGATATGGCTAATATTTTTCAACTTGGTTGACCAGATTCAGCAGATGAGTTTTTGTTTCCATTTGAGGTCTTCAGACTTTCAAGATGTGTGACCAAGTTTTTTTAGACTACTAAGTAAGGTTATTTGATTCAAATTTTAATGCGAAATCGAAGCAACATTTCTTCGCGAAACAAAGATTTTTGGCTCAAGAGAGGAAAATAAATTTTTAGGAGTTTATATATTATAATTCAAATTTTCTTTTACCTAGGTTGAACTTGTATGGCAATTCAGGGAAGGCTCATAAAAATTCCGTTTTTGAATCCGAGAAAATTTTATTGTGTACAGTGCCAATTAAACACTGTTTTGTCTATGATTCATCGATAAAAAGTACATGGAAATTGTATCAGTGACCTATTGATGAACCACGACAGAAAGATAGATGCCCCACCCATTATTTTTCGTTCAAACAAAGATGCAAATTACACTGATGATTCATTGATTAACCATGACTGAAAAATATTGGAAAAAAAATAGGGACAATGTTGGGGGAAGAAACATTTTTTTTGAAGAACAAGTATCCGTGAGAGAGTTTCATTTAGCATCAATCAAAGTAAAAAAATTGTTTACCGCACATCATAAGTTTTGAGAGGTCTTCCCGCGGAACAAGTTAATTGGAACGCTGCTCAAAAATATATCAAAGATAAAACATGTTGGCTACAATTCTATTGCCACTTAAGCTATATTTATACCTTAGTTTTTTGGTCACAAATCATCACCAGGAATCATGTGAAACTCACAAAATAGAACTTAACTGACGCATTTTCCTTCTTCAGTGATACGATCCCATGCCGACCCGAAGGGTCCCCTTTTGTATTATTGTGCATTAAACTTTGATGTTTTCGAAACAACTTCAACGGTAGCGGATATTCTCATCAGATCTCGAAAGATATCGATCGAAACCTCGTTACTACAAAGACAACCAAAACCTCGGATTTAACATTCAGAAAGCCTTTGACACAAACAACCTCTACATTTCCGTATCAAAGTACATCACAAACTACGTCAGTCATATCGACGCAACCTTCATGGCAACCAATGGTTCATACGAATCCGGTTTCTTTAGTAGTACCGGAGGCATCAACTTTCCCACAACCAAATACAGCACATGCAGTAACAATAATCTTAAACTTCACCTTTATATGCAACCAACATTCAGCATGCATCAACAGACAAGGATCAACGTCGCGTCGATAGCGTCTCGAGCAAGTTGTAAAAACGCTTTTCTACCAGATGATACAGAGCTAAGGAGCAACCCTCGCCAATCTGCAATTTTTTTTCTCCAGCCAACTTTGATTCAAACCATTTCGCCATAAACAACATTACCAGAGTTTATAGGACAAGCCAGCAATTTTTCTCAACCTACCACGTATTTTGACATAAGTCAAGATAACAGAGACAAAATTGACTTCAAGGCCACAGTCAAGTTACCACCAATTCAAATTCCTTCATTTGATGGTAATCCTCTGGTTTTTCATGACTGGTTGAACGTGTTCAATGCCACTGTTGATAGCAAAACAACCATCAGTGATTTACACAGAATTACTTATCTACAAAACGCCGTGACTGGTAACGCGAAAGAGCAAATCAAAGGCTACTCATGCAACGCAGTCTTCTAGAAAACCAGCGCTAGAGGATCTTAAATCACGTTTTGGCGATACATTTATTGTCATCAACGCGTATATAAAACAATTAGAAACACGGCCAGCAGCCACCAAAAGCAGACATTCTTTTGTTTCTTTTGCCCCCTCCCTAAAACAAAAGGTGCAAACCTTCAAAAATCTGAATTTTAATACAGATTTGAACACTTCCACTTTGACAAAGCTTGTCAAAAGTAAAGTACCACAGGTCTTGTTTCTTACATGGACGGAACACACCGTGCAGAAAACGACCTACACGACACAAATTTTCAACTCTTGAACAATTGGCTAGAAGTGCATGCGAAAAACTACGACAAACTTCACAATCAATTTCCATCCTTCAACAATGAAGAAAATTCCACATTTAGCAGCAATGCCAGAGCGCCCCGTTTTATAAACGTCATATCAAGCAATCCACAGGCTTACAAAACAAATGGACTTGAGAATTTCAACCAATACCGAACGAAGCGCAAGCAATGCCCTTCTTGTAAGAACGGACATAATGTCATGCAATGCCCACAGTACAGTTCTTCTACGCCACCGCAACGCTACAACAGCGCAAAACAATTTGAATAATGTGTCAACTGCTTAAGCCCTCATCACCTCCGAACTAATTGTGTCTCAAACAACCGTTGTCAAGAGTGCAACGGATTTCATCACACAAGCCTTCAGGACCCAAACAATTTAATAAAACCAACTTCGTTGTCAACGCGCACCATGACTATGCACAATACTATGCACCCAATCTTACAAGAACCAGTTTTAGGTTCCAAAAATAGTAGTAAACCCGCACCCCAGAAAGCTCGAAATTTTAATCAGCAGTCTGCTGATTTTAATCAAAAAAGCAAAGAGTGCAAACCTAAATGTAGAAGGTTTCCAAACCAACCAGAACTAGGCCAATATGGTGCTAAGCACTCTAACAAATCAGAACATCAGCTACCAGAAACAGAGATGTCATCGCAACAGCGCAAAGACAACGCATGCGCAGAAAATTGGAGAGGATTCACTGCCTGTGAGCTTTCGAGTTTTTGCTCAAAACAACCTCAACGGTTTGAACAACTTTAACTGGGGCCCGTCTCATTCTGCCATGGTGAAACGAGCACAACTACTAATGCATTAATTGACCACGGGAGCCAATCTAGCTTCATCATTGATGAAATAGCAGATCAACTACAACTTCCATCTATGGAACACACATCAACGCCTCTTCGTTATATCGACATTGATCATGAAATGCCAATTGCGAAGGTTCATATCTCACCGCATGACAAACCGGATGTTAAGTTCTCTAAGAATAATTTGTACAAAACTCCTTGTTTAAACATACCGGCGGCAGAAGTGTTTAACTTGAACGAGGTTTGCAGCTCTTCCGACACACTTCGGTGTATTCATTTTCCACACCTCGTCAAAAACAAAAGAGTAACCTCTGGACTACCTTGTACGGCAATTTTGGAAAATCGAGGAAAACGGAACCACTACGCTCAACAATAACTACAGCACCAACGACAAGCTTGCTCTCCAAATCTTGGATAACACAACAATGACTTGTGAAAGGACGATACGAAGTAGGTCTTCCCTGGAAACCCAACTCAAGTCTCAGCAGCAGCTACTGTCTAGCTCTGAAACAATTGCAACCATTGCAGAAACGAGTCGAAAAAAGCCCAATCTACAAAATTAATACAAAAAGACGCTAGTTACGGACCTGGAAAAGTCTTACGCGCAGCCAGCAGATTTTACCAAAGAAGTACCTTCTAGATTGTAGTATCTGACTCACCACGAAATTGTAAACCATAAAAAGCCGGGAAAGGTAAGGCGTGTTTCAAACGCTGCCTCCAAGTTCACAGGCCAATCTCTAAATTCTGATCTGCTAACAGGCCCAGATTTGCTCACAAATCTTACTGGAGTCCTTCTACGGTTTCGTAAGTTTGGTATTGCGACACTAGCTGATATTGAAGGAATGTTTATGCAAAATAGCATAAAAGCAGAAGACTGTTTCTCACTACGTTTTCTCTAATAATCTTATAAGTCATTACCAGTTTTCAAGACTCATCTTTGGAGCAACTTGCTCTCCATTTTGTGCTATCTACGTTCTACAGAAATGTGCCAAAAAAATATCGCGAGTTTTCCGCTTGCTTTTGAACCCGTCAAAACAAATTTTTACATGGACGGCTACATTCACTCAACTTCTCACCCAACGACACATTGGAGTCAGCTTTCCAGACAAAAGCAGCTCTGCAACAAGGCGGATTCAGACTAACCAAGTTTGAATCAAACAGCACTAAGGTACTTAATGGTTTACCAGCCTCGGAAAAAGAAACCCCTAAGCCAACAACTAGAGTTATAGGACAAAAATGGAATTTGACAACTGATAAACTATACATGAAGCCTCCAAAGGCAATTAGTGGGGATGCCCACGAATACACACAAAGGAAATTTTTCAGCCTGGTGTCCTCAACTTTTGATCCTCTGGGAATACTAGCACCAGTAACCATTTTGTTCAAAGCAATTTCGCAATCAACTTGGAAATTAGGCAACTCTTGGGACTCATTACTATCCGCTAACAGTCAGAAAGAACTACAAAAGCTGCTAAACCTCTTTGTGTCAATGAAAAAAATCAGTCTTCCCCGAACACTTTTCAAATGGCAATTAACAACACGGGATAGTGTTCAACTTCATACATTCACGGATGCGTCCAATTTAGGAATATCAGCAGTCGTATACGTGAGAGTCGAATAACAACCAGAAAAATAATTGAGAACTCACTATGTAATAAGTAAGAGCAAAGTAGCTCCAATCAAGCAGCTGAGTATTCCAAAATTAGAGCTCGAAGCAGCAAGTATTGGATTTCGACTAGTTGCATTTGCTAAAGTACAACTTCAGCTTAACGTTGATCCTGACGTACACATGTGGACAGACAGTCAAGTTGCAATTGGCTGGATCAACTCGAAGAAAAAACAAAAGTGTTTTGTGTCAAACCGTCTAGCCGAAATAAACGCTACTCAAGGAAACAATACCTGGCACCATATACCGACTCATCTGAACCCTGCTAATCACGGCACTAGAGGATTAAAACCTACAGACATTGAATCAAAATGGTTAGCAGCCCCATCCTTTCTGATGTCACAATTATCTCAAGGGCCACTGAAGTTTTCCGTAATAGAAACTATAAGCGTCTCAATATTTGCCTCATAGTGTGCATCACAACAACCAATTTCAGATCCTCCAGTCTTTGATATCAGTCGTTTTTCCTCGTGGAATAAAATTTTGTTCGCCATCGCCGCAGTTTTTGGTTTTTTCACAAAACTGAGCTCATCATGGGCAAAAGACCAAAACTCTGACGGCAAACATCGAAAAGAATGACAGCATTCAACTAGTAACGATATAGAACGAGCGAGACAAAATACCATCATATCAGCACAGCGAGAATCTTTCAGTGAAACAATCTACAACAAAAGCGGCGGCTGGAAGCGAAGAACAAACTGATTAAATTCAATCCATACCTGGACCAAAAGCATATGCTTCGTTCGCGAAGCAGGCTCGAGTTTGCCCCGACAATGGAGCTTGAACCGCTGATTCTTATAGCTACTCATCCAACAGTCAAATTTGCATGCATCCAGGACACGAGTTCGTCAAATCGTTCGTGCAGCAGAGCTACTACATCATTGGGATACGACAAGCTCTTCGTTCAATCGTTCATCACTGTTTCCTGTTTCGACGATACAAAGCAGACAATCTCCATCCCATCATATAACCATTACCACTGAAGCGATATCCCGACGAAAATCATCTTTCCCGTTCACTAATACTGGAGTATATTTGTTTGGCCCCTTCTATATTGAAAATAAAACAGACACTGAGAAGCATTACGGAATAATTTTTACTTGTTTTGCAACTAGAGCTGTTCATTTTAGCTTCACAGCTAGACGGGGAGCTTCACAAGGGCTCATCAATGATAGCGGAAAAAACCTTTGTTGGAGCCTCCAAAGAACTAAAAGACGCCATAAAAATTGTTGAAAATAGAGCTTGCTCTTTCAAGCTACAACGGCAAAACGTCCAATGGTTCTTCAATCCGTCATATGGCCCTCATTTTCGTGGCGCTTGGGAACGCTTGATTCAGATTGCCAAGAGAACAATCCTCATCATTCTTGGATCGCGAAAACTCACACTTGATGTTTCTCAGACACTTTTAATCGAAACCGAAATGATTGTGAATTCGAGACTCTTGACAATTGTAACTGATTACCCAGAAAATGACCAGCCACTGACACCAATTCACTTTCTCATTCAACGACCATTCAGCAGCCTTCCACCAGGACGACCATTCAACGACAGCATGCCATTAACTTACACTAAGCGGACCCGCGTTCAACAGATGATGAACCACCTATGGAAGCGGTTGAAGAAGGAGTACCTACCTTCACCAATGAAACGCCCCAAGTGGAACAAAATGCAACCACCATTGAAGGTTGGAGACATAGTCTGGGTACTCAAAGACCTCACGCCGCGAGGTATTTAGCTGATTGGACGTGTGGTGGAGGAACATCCATGAAGAGATGGCAGAACACGAGTGGTGACCGTGAGAACGGCCCACGGCACTCTCAATCGCCCGCTACCACTCTTGTTAAGGTTTTTTGATTTTTTTTGCAACGCCTTTTGCGCCATTCCAGACAATTTGGGGCCCGCGGGAGTATGTTGCCGAAGCAACTACATTTTCCCAATCTTTGTAAATCAAAAGTCACTGTGATCAAACGTTTGTAATCTTTTTGATATAGACACTCTCGAAACAAACCAGAACCAAGAAAGATGACTCATGGAGCCATATTTTGACGTAAAGTAACAACTCAACTACAGCCTCAAACAGTTTTGCTTTGAATGACAGTCGTTTCTTTTGTGTGTGTGTATTTGATGAATGTCGGTGGTTGAATGATGTGATTTTTTTTCTGACTACTGTTTAGAGCAAAGTAAAGTTTTCTCGAGTGATTTATTTAAAATAACCTTAAATACCACGTTGCGTTTTTACATTGTCGTCTCTGATTGGTCAGAATCCTCATTGCATGATATCTCGCATTCTGAACAATTAATACTTCGAAACCAGTTTGAAGTTGCAAAGGAAGTCGAGTTTTGGCTGAAACGTTTTGTGAATATCCCGATGAACTTCACAGAGCTTGAGCGAAATTGTAGTTAAACTCAATATTTCGTCATCTCACCTAATTATTCTTAGTTGATTGTTTTGTTTGAATTTAGGTCATTTAAGGTCGAAATAACTGACTGACGAAACTTAAACCTATCCAAATCGAACACCTTTCAAAGTATTCCTGAATTAATCGCAGACCCAAACTACAGCCAATAGATCAAACTCGTTGAAACTATGTTAACTTGCATTACGTTATTATTTCTCTTGCAAATCTATGGCTCAAAGAGAATACGTTTGCTTTGAAACAGGAAATAGCGACGGGGCAGTGGTACAGCTAATAAATGACAAGAACTGTTTCTGCCCATGTTGCAGCATGAAAGTAACATACAGATTGATCGGGTCGGTTGCGAAAGATGCCAAAACTGGTACCATCTTATAAATAGAAAAATACACGATGATGCATACGCATCAAAAATCTAGATACTATGGTATTGTGAAAGCTGCTGCCGCGCTAAGAACAATGAGAAGGATACTCCACAGTAAAATTGTTCCTCAGGAATGTGGACGACTGTGTTAGAACCTCCGAAAACTCAAAATCAGTCAATTTGTGTTCATGGTGCAGCCAAATCTCTTCATTCAGTCCTACAGATCACTCTAGAGGAAACTAATCCAAAAATGACTTTGCCGTTCGTGGAACTGTTTATGAATGCATTGCTAATTTAAAATGGTATCCTGCAATTAGTATCAAAAACCAAGAAACACTGGGACTATTAAATTATCTGAGCTGCGCCCCAACTCAAAAGAAGCGTAGTGTTTTCCAAGGCACTCAACATAGAGTGTTTAAGATTACATCTTATTTGGAGCATTCTGTTAAAACTATGAAAACAAATAAGGCTCAATGACTGAGAAATCAGTAGCCAGAAAATTGATCCAATTCAAACATTTATATGTCCAAATTGGTCCAATTCAAAAAAGTACAAGTCTTAATTGAAGTGTTGAATCACAACCTTCCATAAAAAGTTAATTAAAACTTTAGAAACTTTTTTCTTTCTCACAAATGGACTCGATTCGATTGGGCACATATTTAATGTTTGTGAAGCCTCAAACAGTTTTGCTCTGACTGTCATTCGTTTTTTTGTGTGTGTATTTGATGATTGTCGGTATTAACGGCATATATTTTTTTATCGCTGCCCTTTTTTTTTCCTTTTGATCAGTTCTTTATGGTCACAACCTTCCATAAAAAGTTAAATAAAACTTTTAAAATTTTTTAGAGGTTAAAAAAATCCTGGCTATGCACATAGCTGCGAAAACGTTTGAAATATTTAACTCATCAAATTTTCCCTGTATTTACTTTTATGCAAGACATATAATCCGTGTTCAGCTGCTAGTTTCATAATAATTTAAATTGATAAAAACAGATTGAAAGCGTTGTTTGGTTCCTCGCCCATGTATATTTTTGGTTTATTTTCTGTTTTTAGCGAAATTCCGGTTTCACTTGCAAACTTTCGAACATGTGGGATTTACTGCTGGAGATGATTTATTGTCCTCACGAAGAACCATATCCACTAGAGCGTTTTCAGGAATTCAATATCAAATTAGCACTTATTTTGGAATATGTAAGGTGGTATCCTATTTGGTGAACTTCACACCCGAACCAAAATACGTTTTTTAGAAGGAAAACTTTTTTCCCATGTTCCAACTATTGATTGCCTTTCTGATTCTTAGACCTCTTGTACCGTACTCTTCTAGCGGAGGTTTTTTTTTGTCGCGCAACCAGTTCCAGAGATGGCTGAAGATCTAACAAGCATGCATCTAGTCCTGTTTTCGGATACCATAAAACTGGTGTTCTCAACAAACCACTTATTTGAGGTGACTTTTAGAATCAAATTCGCAAACATTTTATTCGGCTGCTTTTCGTAGTCAACATAATGAAAAATTGTATTGGCTCAATTTCAGGTATAAACGTCGCATGTTTTTTCTTCAGAGATAACAACATACGTTCTTACGTTTTATGAACAAAACCGGGCAGCCAGTATCGATCGTAATTCCAACAACGTGCAAAATGATTTTCCTTGTAGCATAAATTACAAGGGCTATCCCGTGCTGAAAACGACTGTACATTATTAGTGAAAAAACTACCTTCGCTACACGAACACAGCTTTTGACTACTAGCCTGCATCCGTTTGTTCCAGCCTCAGTTTTTAGCTTTTCGCTTGATCTGAGAGGTTTGCCTGTATTGGTTCGTAAAACAAAATGTCCGTTTTACTCTTTTGGACCGATAATCAGAGACTCTTGACTGCCCTTTAGCAAAGCAGGCTATCGAATTTTAAAAAATTGTAAAATCTGATGATTTAAATTAGATAGTACTAGATGCAATAGAACTTAATGTAGAGGCATGTGTCTAATGATTCGTACCATTACTGTTGATTATTGCCCGAGTCGAGATATTTCACATAATTTGAAGCAAGATTTGAGCGGTTTGAGCGGTTTTTTCTAGACAATTGCGCTCTAAATCTTTCTTCATAATGAGCGGTTTGACCGGTTTTTCAGCGGATTATCTAAAAAAATTTTCTTACATAAACCGCTCAAACCGCTCATTATGAAGAAAGACTTAGAGCGCAATCGTTTAAAAAAACCGCTCAAACTGCTCAAATCTTTTTTCAAATTAGGTGAAAAATCACGACTCGGGGAGAAATCAGGATTCAGCATCCAAATTTTAGAGTTGTAGGAGTTAGCAAAAATCTTTCGGCAGCATAAGTTTATCAATTCATGTGATTGACAGATGTAATTTCGGAAGATCGAAAGCTTTCGGTAAATTTTAGATTCGGATTTAGATTCTGAATTTAAAAAAATGGAACAAAAAAATGTAGTATTCTATTGAAATCTACTTTTAAACGTTGTGGCTGAGATGATAAACTCAAAATGGATGATTTTGTCGAGTTGATCATTTCATCAATTGGTTGGAGGATTAAAAACAAAATGAGTTTTTTTTCAGGACGAAGCAATTAGAAGTCTATAAGCGAAGCTGAAAATAAAAAACGAGAGTCTAGAATCCCTGCAAATTAGTCTGCGAGACTGTCAGAAAAAAAACTAATAAAAAGGCAGCTAAACTAGAGTATGCCCACAAAACCCTAAGCAATCCGAAAGCCAAAAAAAAAACACTTCAATTTCAGGGAGTTCGGAGAGAAAAACAAGGTTGACGAAAGAGGAAACAGAACTTCAGGCAGTTCATTAAAAGGCAAGCTACTGGCAAACGCCACTGATGATAATAAGTCATTTGTTTAAGTGTGTCATTATTGTTAAACTTTGATATCAGTTCTCAGACATCCTAATTTTTAAATTAAATTGACGTTTTAAGTTTGATTTTTTCTTAAAATAGAACTGAGTGGATAGATGAGGAGTTTTGGCTTTCGGTAAGTAAATAGCTAAATCTCAGGGGGAAACACAACAACAACAACAGTTAAAGAGACCGATCAAAAAAACTAAACAAACTATCTGATAGGCAAATTATACCTCCAGGGAAGCAAGGTGAGACATCGGTGGAAGCTTTTAATGATATTGCATTACCAGATTGGGTTGCGCAGATTTTGACATCAGGGCCGAAACATTCGGGCAGGGATAAATTTACTGAGACTCAGTATCTCGCCGATTTTGACATTTTTCTTTCGGATCTTAAAATCTAAAAACCCCTGGTGAGGCTCTTTGTGAGATCCAACAATTTCAAAGGCCCATGCTAAAAGGTTGAGACAAGCACCATCTGAGAGGGGCGTTGAGAAAGCCCGAAAGTATCTGACGAGTACGGGATTGGTTGCGGTACCGTATGTCGAGGGCGCTAGTTTTTGTGCAATGAGTAAGGATACCTACGAAAATAAGCTATCGGATTTATTAGATACAAAACAATTCAGTGAACAGGAACAAATGATTCGATCGATATGAAGATAGAAAAAGACATAAATAAAAAAACTGTTGGATATGAGGAAAAAAAAAACGAAATTAGTGAGAACTTTTACTCAAGGCTGAGTTTTTCTGGGGCAGCCCGCCAGTTTTTATGACTGGGCGAAAGTGCATAAAAAGAATACCCCATTGAAACCGATCCTCTCGTTGCATGGTAGCTCCTATTATAACCTGAACAATATTCTTTAAAAACAAGTTGAGAAAACTGAGGGCGTTATCATCAAAATCAACTCACTGGAAGCGAGGGAAGTCTCAGAGAGCATTAGTCTTGAGCCCAATGAAAATATGATTTCCCTAAATGTGAGAGTTTGTATAGAAATGTACCACTGGAAGAAGCATTAGACATAGCTCTTAGAAATCTGTATGAGCGAGATGAACCACCATCAAATGCTAGAAAAATCATGAGGTAAGACATTACCAAAAATTGTTTTTGATATCACTAGTGCGCAGATGATAATCTCAACGCGGAAGTTAAACATTTGTATGTCCTCGTTGAAATCCTTTTTTTTTTCCGTTGAAATCCTCTTTGAATTGAAATCAAAAATGGTGTACTGACTAAAATTTTGTGGAAGCAAATCGAGTGTTATAACATTTTAACTATCTTGCAATCTTGTTTCGAACAACTATCAGAAAATTGTCCCCGTGTCGAAGAAAACAGCGTTGCTATTTTTAATTTTTTGTTTTAGTTCTAGCGAACAAAGCAAGAGAACAGGCCTAAAACAGCACAATTACGAAAATGTGAAAAATTAAGCACTAGAGACTTAACTTTCAGGAAGTAAAATTATTTTCAGAGTTTTTGTAGGTCCATTCAAGGAACCAAAATTTTCAAAAAATACGATAATTTATCTGCAAAAAAAAGGAAAAAAGTTTTTGTAATCTTTCGATTTTTTTTTTGTTTTTCCAATCATTTTTTAAAAAAAAAAGTCTTATTTGCCTCTATCACTATTAATGTCAATTACGCCGAAAACTTAGGTTTATATCAGACTTCCTAATCATCCCACGCAGAAAAACTAAATTGAATAAAACACAACTTTTTAGTTTTCTAGAGAATGTTGTCGAAACCTTCTGTGCTACTTTACTTGCACAGAACCGGCTATCCTTGTGTTTATTCAATCATTTAAGGCTTCCTCCATGCGTTGGAGCTTATCGTGCAACTAACCGATCTCCTCTGAAGACTTTTTACTTGTTCACCGGGTTGTGCACTGGGTATTCCCTGCTTCTCGTTGTTATCAATATATTTTTTGCTGTCTCAATTTAATCATGGTGATTTTGCAATTTTTCGAAAGATATTGGTGACCCATTCTCCAGATTTGATTGATCCAACTGTTCTAATGGTGTCACAGTGCGGTATTTTATGTTAACACCAACTACACGAACACAAGCATTTTGTAAGAAGGACGAGATTAGCGAAGCGCTGTATACTAGGTTGAGATCACCGGGGGCGCAGCAAAAGTACACAAACAAGGCACACCACTTCTTTCCGTCCTTTGTTTATTTGGTAGCTCTTATGACAACCTAAATAAAACATTGGCAGAGTACTTCGATGAAATTGAGGGGGCAAACAAAGAAACGAACACTCAAATGGCCAGGGAGTTCTTGGAGAAAACTGAATTGAACTCTGATGAGAGTATAATCTCCCTTGATGTAAAAAGTTTGTACACTTTGGTCCCGCTCAAGGAAGCGGTTGAAAAAGCTCTGAGGAGAATATATGAGCAAGTCAACCCTCCGGAAACATCTCGCAAGTCTATAAAAAACTACTGAATTTGGCAGTGAGTAAGGTACACTTTAAATGCAATGGTTTGTGGTATGTACAAAAAGACGGTTTAGCAATGGGTGCCTCCCTTGTAGTAAAACTGGCCGGTTTATTGCTTAAAGAATACGAACCTGCATTGACTGAAATTGACTGTGGTAAATGAGAGTAAGAAGGAGGTCTGCCCTAGATGTCAGAAAAAGGTGACATATCGGACTAAAAGGGTAGAATGCGAAGCCTGTTTGAATTGGCACTAAATAGGGTGTGGTAACATATAGAAATCTGCATACGCAGACATCGCTTAAACAGTATGGTATTGCATTACTTGCAAAAAAAAACAGGAAGCAGATCGGACTGAGAGTGGTATTGAAGTTTTTCAAAGAAAAGTGGACGACATAGTTAGAACTGTCAAGGGCGAGCCTGGGGTAGTTCTCGAGGCTGCCAATAAGTTGCATCCAAACTTGCAGCTCACCAAAGAAGAGCTTAATAGTAACGGTGATTTGGCCTTTTTGGATTTAAATATCAACGTGGACGCAAGAAAAAACGTGGTTGGTAGCACAAACCCACTGATACCGGCGCAATTCTAGATTTCAGAGCTTGCGCACCTTTGCAGTACAAAAGGAACGTTATTGAAGGGACAATTCATAGGGTTTTAAGAAGTACTTCAACATGGGAAAATTTTGACCAGGCATTGGAAAAAAAATCGGAAACATTGGATTGAAAATCAATATCCGAAATATTGGTCGGACAGGGTGGTGTTTGAAACTCTCAAAAAGATCATTGAGGGAAAGAAAAATTTAAAGGTGAAGGCATCAGAACCGAGAAATGATAAATGGTTGAAAGACTCACCCCCTATCTCTTTTTACAAGCCAATCTCGAGGCAATCCATCTCAACTGTTAGCTGCAAAGGTTCGGCAAATACCCTGGGCACGATTAAGTTTTAAAACAAAAAAATTGAAAACATTCTTGCCGTCCCTGAAAACTTCCTTTGCTCAAGATCTGACATCCAAAGTGGTGTATAAACTTACATGTAGTGGATGGAACTCCACCTCTGTCGGCCAGACAGTCCGACATTCAGCCACGAGGCTCGATGAACACCGCAAAGCGGACTCCCCAGTAGGGCAGCATTTGTTAGAATGTAATAAGGAGGTAGGTGCTACTGCTGAGCTGAAGTCAGAGATTATAGACCAAACAGCCAATACTCATAAGCTACTCACACTAGAGGCTTTGCATATTTGGAGGGAAAAGCCGAGGATCAACACACGCGATGAATTCAGGAGCCGCGAATTAACACTAAAATTATTGTGACATTCGACCAGAATGCCTTCAAAATGCATATCGAATTAGAATTTTTATAGTGGCATCTGACTGAGAAGATTGACGGTTTTAACGATTAAGTGGTGCTAATTGGACTTTTGAACGAATCGGGATGGTTATTTTGGCCTGACATGCTGATTTTTAAATTTTCGATTTGGGCGTGAAAGACACGTAACAGTTTCATTTTTCGCGACAACTGAAAACTGTGAGAAAACACAACAACACAGTCGTAAAAACCCGCAAGTCGAACGAGAGTATAACAACAAATTGAGATTGTGATCGGAACTTTTGACTGAAGATATGTAACGATTGTGCTGCTACATTTGTTACAAAGCGATTCCCGAGAACCAAGAAGGGTTTTGGGACATCGTGACCAGTCTTCCGGAAAGAGATAGGACAAGAATCTTTGTCCGATTTCAAGAATCCGAAAGGGTCTCGGGAGAGAACTGTAACTCGTTAATTTAACAACTTTTAGCTTTCCGGAATGTCTTGAGTTGAGTTTAATTAATACCAAATTCATTTTCAGAGTATGAGAAGCTAGGAGTTGAGGAAAAGGGTTTATCTATCTCCGATGGGTATGATGATTTTTATCTACTGAGCAAAAACAATCGTAATATAATAAATAAGTAGTAGTAGCCTTGTTTTTAGGAGTCGTGGTCTGGGGATACTGAGACCCATCCATGAGCTCACTATTTTCGCATGTAATTGAGTTAATGAGAGCGTTCTGGCCAATGCCGGGAACAGTAACGTTTTTGTCGACCCGATAATGAAAGGAACACACAAGGAACTGGATTTGGCAGAGACGGTTATAAGCTTGTAGAGCTGTGTTCAGACGCTAGCCAGTCTTTTTACAACCTAGCTTTATTTTCCGTCAATATGTACTTCCAGGTGAATGTTACATATAATCTTTGTATAAAATGGCTAAACGTTAACAAAAACTGACATGTAAGAATCAAAAATATTCCCAAATCAAATTTTATATCACAAACATGAAAGAACAAAAAACTTAAAAATCTCAGAAATTTACAGGAAAATAATATTAATGATTTTGTAATTTATTATGTAATTACAGTTGGTTAAACTTGATTGGTCGAAAAGTTTTTGAGCATTTTTAGACATGTTTCTCGTTTTTCAGATCTTTGGTCGTAAGCAATTTTATCCCTGATGATGCACAAAATGTGCGAAAACGTTTGAATTAACAATATAAATTCTTGTGTACATGAATATATACGATGGCGCCACCAACTCTGGGAAAACGAGGCACACCTGGGCAATCAGAAAAACTTTTGTTCTTTACTGCTTTCGTTTTTGCCGGATAAACTTCGACCCCGTTTTTCGACAATATGTCCTTGAAAATGAGTTACAGCACAGACTATCAATAGAAACAAAGCAACATTCCGAAATCAAATTTTTGGTTAAAGTATCAAAAAACATTAAAAAAACTGTCATGTTGTAACATTAGAATGTTTCAAAAATTGAAATTAAGAAACCAAGATACAAACCAAAACTCAAAATGTTTGTATTTTGTTAATTTTTTTAAACAAAACAATCAGAGGGTCAAAAGTATCACTTAACCGAATTTACAGTCAGGAGTCCCCTTGATCGCATATTCCAGTCAGAATCCTAGGAATTTTCTAGGTCTGGAATAGTTATTAAGTAGTTTTTTTCATATTAAATGTCTGGTGCTACGACGAGGTCAAGATTGACCTCTAAAAGTCAAGGAGTGTTGCACCATGTGCTCCAAGTCAGTGGGGAAGAACTGGCTGATGTGCGAGGGCTGATGTGCGAAAAGTGGACGCATAGCTCGTGAATGGCATACTCTCATGATATCTTCAAATTTCTGGAGAGGACCGCAAACGTAAAGTTTCTGTGCAATGGGTGCCTAATTGCTAATTTTCGTCCAAAATCTACTCTGGATGTGGGCGAGCTGACAAAAGGCATTGAGGACATCAAAGAGTCACTGGAGATTATAAAATTTCTGCCTATGTGCAATCCTTCTCCTCCCCAACTGGAAGCTAAGTATTCTAGTGTCGTTAAATCTAGTTCCGATATATCTCAAGAATTGCGATTTAGTGGTATGCCGGAAAATAGCATGGGTATTGACAGCAAAAATGATAAATCGAATAGTTTGAGCACGATGAAAAAATGATAAGCAACACACTGAAATTTCTTTGGGCAAATGCAGAGGAAATTTCCTCTTTCCGCAGACTCGGAAATTTTAACGCAACTAATAAAAGACCCAGACAAATTTTGGTGAAGTTTCGAAATGTTCTTACGGCAGATAGATTATTTGCGCGTGCAATCATGTTAAAAAATTACGAACCAAACATCAAGGGAAACAAATATTCCGTTTTTCTATCCAAATCCTTAAATAAAGAGGACCAAGAAAGGGAAAGAAACTTGTTAAAGAAAACACGCGAACTACTCGAAAGCGGAAACGAAGCAAAGGACATAAAAATCAGAAATAAAATATTATATCCGAAAAACCAAGCAGTAAATTGCACTGAATGACTACCAATCAAAACCGGAGAGTTAAGAGCACTAGGTTACAATGTAAGAAATATGTTCAAACTAGAAAGAAGACAAACTTTTTCGAACAGTATAGTTTTAAAGAACTTTGATATTATTTGCCTGCCTGAAACATGGCTTACAAATGAAATCCGCGAATCCGAGTATTTTTCTGGAAATTACAACTGTTTTCTATCAAACAGAAGATCTTCGCTGCAATCAACATCTCACGGTGGAACAAAAATTGGCATAAAGTCAGGCTTACTGTCAGAACCTGCAAATTTTATTTTTAATACCAACGGAGCGGCAGTAGCATGCTACATTAAGCTAGATAAACGGAAATTGCTTGTTGTCTCTTGTTATCTACCGCCTGCAAATAGCAAGTATGCTCTGAAACCAAGTGAAATAAATAAACTGTTTAAAGACATAAATAAATTGCGGAAGAACTGTGATTTGTTTATTTATGGTGACTTCAATTACTCCTCAATAAATTGGTGCAACATGTCATCAATTAAAGAAACCGAAATAAAATTTTTGGACGAAATAGAGAATCTGAAAGTTCATCAAAAAGGTTAAGTTGAATACTGCCTCAACTGGTACTCTCGATTTGATCTTCACCAGCATAAAATCGGATCTTATGCGTCGCAAATTTATTAAAGAATCCATATTTAGTTATTGCAACGGTGATTACGATTTACTCAATGAGAAAATACTAGAAAACCCTTTTGACATTTACTGTTGGTCAAATGTAAATGTGATACCAAACCATTGGTATAACTGGTTATCCTCGCTTAGTAAAAAGTGTATTCCAAAGCGCACTAAACATAAATCATCCTTGCTGCTCTGGATAAGTCAACCGACTTCGAATCTTAGCAATCGTTTACATACAGCTCGAGAGAAATAAACCGAATCTCATCCAAAAGTTTTGCACTTAATTGAACAGACAGAAACGAACGCCGAAATGATCAAAGCCGATTCTGAACAGTCTCTTGCGTCAGAGCGATCAACGGGAAAAATTTTAAAATACTTTAAAGCTTTTCATAAGTCAAGCATACCAAGTATACTGAAGTACAAAAATGAGACCGCCGATACCGATCCATTAAAGGCAGAATTATTTTCGAACAGGTCCCAATCTGTCAAAGTGAATAGCGAAATCCCAGATCCAAAGCCCGTAACAAGCGGAGTGCCCCAAAGCAGCATCCTCGGGCCATTGTTTTTCCTAATTTTTATTAATGACTTGCCTTCTCTTTGCCAAAATAACACATCTTTACTTTTCGCCGATGATGCAAAATTCATCAGCCTAGGATTAGCTAAAGAAGAATTTCAAAATGAACTTAATGTGATATACAACTGAACAGTTCAAATCAATATGCCATTCAATGTTGATAAATGCAGTCACGTGAGCTTTAAAAAAATTTCAAACTAATTTTGCGTCAACAATGCGGAAATTAAATTAGTGGACACTCAGAGTTATAATTTCAAATGACATGAGCTGGATTCTACACATTGACAAAGCAGGCTTAAAAGCAAATAAAACTTTTTTCGTGATCAAAAGAAACATATCGCCTACTTCAGTCACATATGAGTTTAAAGAAAAATAGGCCCTGTAACCATTGGCTCAAGAGTCAGGAACAAACTCTTGTGTTTTTCTACCTCAAACGGTCGGAGCCAATTCGGTTCAATTGCGACATGAGACTAAAAACCCGTTACAGCTTAAAGGCCACTACCAAAATACCGCCCACTCAAGAAATACGCAAACGCCGTTAAAAACAGGGTCGGAATAGTCCGTACAGGTACAGCAGATTGATTTCCAAAATCAATCTGCCATTTTTTACGATTTCTAGATGATCTTGCGGACCAACTAACTTGAGTATTACTGTATCAACCAACTTAAGTATTACCGTACCAACCAACTTGAGTACTTGAGAAATGTCTCCTTTCGAATGTTGCTGACCGTGAACTTTGTTCAAGACCTTCTTTTCTTTTCCAAATGAGTGTGGCTAGGTCGTCAACTCAATTTAACAAATCAATCTGAAAATAAAATCCATCTTTTAGACCAATTTGTTTCATTCCTCACCTAAACCCCCCATTATTGTGGTTAAAACATTATCCCTCTATTTGTTTTACTAAACTAGTTCAATTGGAAGTTTTTTAAGAGCATGCAGATTCATTTAATGTTTTAGCACCGTCAACTTTTGAAATTATAATTGTCATGCCAATTACGTTTAAACCCATTTTCCTGCTTCGAGATCCCCGTGTACCCCTAACTCCAGACCTCCCTTGTCTACCCGTAGCTAAGGCGACGCTCAAGTAGTATTTCGTTGTAGGTGTACCAATATTTCCGTTTCTGCGAAGACCACATGTAGGATAGCGTACAGTTCCCTTGGGCTCAACTTGCCCCTGTTCTGGTCATAGACCGGCATCGAAACCGCCATGATTCCTCTTTCGACCATGAAGTCTCGCAGCCTTGTTAGTGCCAGCATCACGTGATCAGGGCTATTGTGTTCCTTTCATTGACCCTCGTTACCAGAAAGCACAAGTACTTCCCCGGAGCCTGTGAAACTGATGGGGGAAGTGCAGCCATTCCTCCCAACCCCAGTCTCTGTCTGAATAGAAACTCCACCTTCTGGTACTCTCTCTTGAAGTCGGCCTCTAGTCTTGATTTGAAGCTCATGTCCACCGTTACACAGATCGCGCTGGTCCTGTCTGATAGAATGAAGTCGCTGTCCGTAATCAGGATGTTCTCTGAAAATTCATTTGGAATTTTAAATTTTGTTTTGAAAATCCTCCCTATGGTAGGCTCAGCCACCTCCTCATCTAGTTCCAACCCGCTCTTTTCTCTCACTTCTCTGAGTTTCTTTATCATCAAATTTTCGGTGTGGGTAAACCCTACCCCCACTCCCCGTACAAAAATATTTATCGACTTCCCCGTCGATGATGCTGGGTCTATATTGTCTGGTGGTATTTCGAGCGGCCTGTCGGTTGACGTCCAACCGAAGAGAGGATCTTCCGTTTTCACGTGTTTTTCCGCCGAGATATCGACTTGCTCCTCATCACTCTTACTCTTGACATCGCGCATCCTCAAGTTTGTATTTTCCCTCCTCTCTATCTCGCTCTGCTCTAGATCCGTCTCTTGTTCCGCTGTGGAGTAGTCTTCCTGCAGGTAGTGTTCACTATCGTTGATGATTTGCCATTCATCGTCGGCGGCTAGTTTGCCCACACTCAGTAGCTCTTCGCATAATTCATCAGGCTGTATCTCATCAATCAAAAAGTCATCCCCGTACCTATTGTACCTCATGCCTATCCGTTTGCGATTACCACTTCTGGTTCCCGCTGGTATCGGCAAGTCTGGTTCTGTCCATTTTGGCACCTCGTCCTGCTCCGGATCGTTCCAGTCTTCTTCCACAAAAGATTCCGCCTCTGAGTCCGCTTCTATCTTTTCATTATCATCCAAAATCAAGTCCTCGTTGCCATCATTTTTCTCTCTGGTGCCCTTTTCGTTCACCTCGCAAGCTGGCTCCACCAATAGGTACTCGAGTCCCTCCATATTCTGCGGTACGCACCAGTCTTCTGGGGATGGGACATGAGGTTTCAAGTTTTCATAATGCGCTGCACGCCCCGTACTCAAGCGGTAGAACCGTCCTTGCTGGTGCACTTCCGTTATCATGAATGGTCCTCTCCATTTCTTGAGTAGTTTCTTTGTCCCTTTAGGAGGTATAACATTCTGGAAGACCCAAACGTATTGGCCCACTGCATATGGTTTCGCTTGCAGATACGTGAAATATGTCAATCGTTGAACACGAATAAAAGTAAAGGCCTGTACTTTTCATTAAAACACAATCATCTCTATCTCATTCTATCTATCAAATATTTTTTCTAAAACTATTCAAACTAGGCGTTTTCCAGACTACTGGAAAGCAGCTACAGCCCAATTCCTAAAAACGACAATAAAAGTGATATTAAAAATTATAGACCCGTCTCCCGTCTTTGTATAGTTTCAAAAATATTAGAGAGTATAATATTTAGAAGATTATATCTATCACCTATGTTTCATAGTTCACAATATGGGTTTCGGAAGAATATATCCATGGTCATACAGCTATTAATTTTCTTACAGATAGCCTACAAAAATCAGGACGAAGCTAGCGATTTGGAGACCGTTTTCACGGAATTTAGTAAAGCGTTCGACCGTGTTGACCACGATATCCTCTAGATGAAGCTTTTCAAAAACGGAGTAGGTAGAAATTTTATCAAATTATTGAAAACTTATCTATCAAACAAGTCCCAATCTGTCAAAGTGAATAGCGAAATCCCAGATCCAAAGCCCGTAACAAGCGGAGTGCCCCAAAGCAGCATCCTCGGGCCATTGTTTTTCCTAATTTTTATTAATGACTTGCCTTCTCTTTGCCAAAATAACACATCTTTACTTTTCGCCGATGATGCAAAATTCATCAGCCTAGGATTAGCTAAAGAAGAATTTCAAAATGAACTTAATGTGATATACAACTGGACAGTTCAAATCAATATGCCATTCAATGTTGATAAATGCAGTCACGTGAGCTTTAATAAAATTTCAAACTAATTTTGCGTCAACAATGCGGAAATTAAATTAGTGGACACTCAGAAAGATCTGAGAGTTACAATTTCAAATGACATGAGCTGGATTCTACACATTGACAAAGCAGGCTTAAAAGCAAATAAAACTTTTTTCGCGATCAAAAGAAACATATCGCCTACTTCAGTCACATATGAGGTTAAAGAAAAATAGGCCCTGTAACCATTGGCTCAAGAGTCAGGGACACAATCTCTTGTGTTTTTCTACCTCAAACGGTCGGAGCCAATTCGGTTCAATTGCGACATGAGACTAAAAACCCGTTACAGCTTAAAGGCCACTACCATAATACCGCCCACTCTAGAAAATTAGAACGTCCCCATACTTAGGTCTCAAAATACCCAAAATACGCGAACGCCGTTAAAAACAGGGTCGGAACAGTCCGTGCAGGTACAGCAGATCGATTTCCAAAATCGATCTGCCATTTTTTACTATTTCTAGATGATCTTGCGGACCAACCAACTTGAGTATTACCGTATCAACCAACTTAAGTATTACCGTACCAACCAACTTGAGTACTTGAGAAATGTCTCCTTTCGAATGTTGCTGACCGTGAACTTTGTTCAAGACCTTCTTTTCTTTTCCAAATGAGTGTGGCTAGGTCTTCAACTCGATTTAACAAATCAATCTGAAAATAAAATCCATCTTTCAGACCAATTTGTTTCATTCCTCACATAAACCCCCCATTATTGATGTTAAAAAATTATCCCTCTGTTTGTTTTACTAAAATAGTTCAATTGGAAGTTTTTTAAGAGCATGCAGATTCATTTAATGTTTTAGCACCGTCAACTTTTGAAATTATAATTGTCATGCCAATTACGTTTAAACCCATCTACCTGCTTCGAGATCCCCGTGTACCCCTAACTCCAGACCTCCCTTGTCTACCCGTAGCTAAGGCGACGCTCAAGTAGTATTTCGTTGTAGGTGTACCAATATTTCCGTTTCTGCGAAGACCACATGTAGGATAGCGTACAGTTCCCTTGGGCTCAACTTGCCCCTGTTCTGGTCATAGACCGGCATCGAAACCGCCATGATTCCTCTTTCGACCATGAAGTCTCGCAGCCTTGTTAGTGCCAGCATCACGTGATCAGGGCTATTGTGTTCCTTTCATTGACCCTCGTTACCAGAAAGCACAAGTACTTCCCCGGAGCCTGTGAAACTGATGGGGGAAGTGCAGCCATTCCTCCCAACCCCGGTCTCTGTCTGAATAGAAACTCCACGTTCTGGTACTCTCTCTTGAAGTCGGCCTCTAGTCTTGATTTGAAGCTCATGTCCGCCGTTACACAGATCGCGCTGGTCCTGTCTGATAGAATGAAGTCGCTGTCCGTAATCAGGATGTTCTCTGAATATTCATTTGGAATTTCAAATTTTGTTTTGAAATTCCTCCCCATGGTAGGCTCAGCCACCTCCTCATCTAGTTCCAACCCGCTCTTTTCTCTCACTTCTCTGAGTTTCTTTATCATCAAATTTTCGGTGTGGGTAAACCCTACCCCCACTCCCCGTACAAAAATATTTATCGACGTCCCCGTCGATGATGCTGGGTCTATATTGTCTGGTGGTATTTCGAGCGGCCTGTCGGTTGACGTCCAACCGAAGAGGGGATCTTTCGTTTTCACGTGTTTTTCCGCCGAGATGTCGACTTGCTCCTCATCACTCTTACGCTTGACATCGCGCATCCACTCTAGTATCCTCAAGTTTGTATTTTCCCTCCTCTCTATCTCGCTCTGCTCCAGATCCGTCTCTTGTTCCGCTGTGGAGTAGTCTTCCTGCAGGTAGTGTTCACTATCGTTGATGATTTGCCATTCATCGTCGGCGGCTAGTTTGCCCACACTCAGTAGCTCTTCGCATAATTCATCAGGCTGTATCTCATCAATCAAAAAGTCATCCCCGTACCTATTGTACCTCATGCCTATCCGTTTGCGATTACCACTCCTGGTTCCCGCTGGTATCGGCAAGTCTGGTTCTGTCCATTTTATCACCTCGTCCTGCTCCGGATCGTTCCAGTCTTCTTCCACAAAAGATTCCGCCTCTGAGTCCGCTTCTATCTTTTCATTATCATCCAAAATCAAGTCCTCGTTGCCATCATTTTTCTCTGTGGTGCCCTTTTCGTTCACCTCGCAAGCTGGCTCCACCAATAGGTACTCGAGTCCCTCCATATTCTGCGGTACGCACCAGTCTTCTGGGGATGGGACATGAGGTTTCAAGTTTTCATAATGCGCTGCACGCCCCGTACTCAAGCGGTAGAACCGTCCTTGCTGGTGCAATTCCGTTATCATGAATGGTCCTCTCCATTTCTTAAGTAGTTTCTTTGTCCCTTTGGGAGGTATAACATTCTGGAAGACCCAAACGTATTGGCCCACTGCATATGGTTTCGCTTGCAGTATTTTCTCATCGTAATTCTTCCGCTGTCTCATTTGTGCTTGCGCTGTGTTCTTCCTGCAGAGCTCGTTTAGTTCCTGCTGTCTCTTAACCGCTTCTTTCACATAAGCTTGAGGCGATGTCTTCTTCCCTTCGTACTCTGGGTAAAAAAATGTTAGAGCATCGCTCTTTCCCTGCCCGTCAACATCATGAAGGTACTGATTCCTGTTGTTGAGTGTTGCGTACTGTTGTATGCCCCTACCACTTGCGGCAGATATTTATCCCAGTCTGTCATATATCTTGAGCAGTATACCCTCAGCATGTTCACCAACGTTCTATTCTGTTTCTCCACTAACCCGTTGGTCTGGGGATGGTAGGTCGTTGAGTGCGCTTGAGCAATGTGTGACCTCTTCATCAATTTTTTCGTCAGGTCCCCCACGAAGGCTTTGCCATTGTCCGACTGAAATGTCTTGGGACAACCATATCGTGATATCCAATCTGTTATCAGGTGGTCACAAGTCTCCTCTGCCGAGGCTGTCTGACACGGCACCGCTTCTGCCAACTTTGTGAAATGATCTATTATGACCAGTATCTGGTTATATCCCGATTCTGTCATACAGATCTTTTGATGGTCTATCTGCACAACCTCGTTAAATTCCGAGCTTTCAACGGACTTGAGTGGGAACTTCATCTTCCTTGGGTCTTTCACTTGCAGGCATGCCAGGCATGCATTCACAAATCTCTCGCAAGCTTTCCTTAATCCTGGCCAATCAAACCTGTGAAGTATTTTTTGTTGCACCTTGTCTATCCCCTGGTGCCCCATTTGATCATGCGATCTGAATAACACTTCAGTCTGATACAACTGTGGCAGTATGATGAGGTTATGCTTGTGTAATATCTTCTCCTCATCTTTTCTCTTGCATGCTACCACCCCATCAGCTCTGTGATAGAGTAAACCTTTTCTGTCTTTGTAGAACTGGCTCAAGATCTTGTAGCTGTCTTCTTCCAGGTCCCCCTTCTCTTTGGACCCCGTCCAAATCCATTTGGAGAGGTTACTTGTCATCTTGTCATTCTTTTGGGCCCGTATTAGATCCGACAGCCTATATCTCGCCTTGACGTGTTCTTTTAGTGCCATTATCTGACCATTCATTTCTCCAGGGTTGTGGATGTCATCCTTCAGCTTTACGCATACTATCCTCCTCATGATCTTCCTGTCATCTTCTGGCACCAGATTTGTTCTGACATTTGAGTTGCACGATAGCTCCCTAAATGGTTTCCTCGACACTGCAGTTTTCGCCAGTTCTTCACCTCCTCGCACTTCCTGCTGATCCAAGTTGTAGGTTCCTGAGGAGGGATCCGTCTGTAGCTCCCTGTTGCGTTGTCTCATCTTCTCTTCCGCCAGTATCATGCATAGACTATCTTTGTCATCGCTGCTCTTCTCCGAATCTTCATCCCACTCTTCACACTCCCCGGACAATTTTTCTTCTCCAGCATCTTCTTCCACTGTGGGCCACTCCCCGGACTCTTGTCCTAGTCCAAGGTGTTCAGCCTCCTCCTTAAATTCCACTTTCTTCTTCCTAACTCGAGTCCGCTCAAGTGTGTCATCAGGAACTTTATCAATCAATGACTGCACGACTTCCTTCTTGTCAGATTTTTCTTTTAAGCAGTCCTCGCCACCACCCGCTTCATTCCTTCTCAATATCGTGACTTCCGGTTCCTCCTTACCCTTTTCTTTGATCACGGGTTTATCGTCTGCCAGTTTCTCGAGTAATCTCCTCAAGGCTTCATCTATCCTGCCCTTCCCGTCTCTACTTGGTTCAGGTCATAGCCTTTCGCCTTGAGTGTCTCTCTCACAATTTTTGACTTGAGTATTATCTCCATTGGCATCCCTTGGGTTCTTCTCAAGATTGTTTTCTCTGGAGGCTCCTTTGGTAATTCGGGGTGATCTTCTATTGGTTTGGCTGACTTGTCGAGCCATCTCGTGAGTGGAAGACTATCATACGTTTCCTTATCCATGAAGGAAAAACCATCTTTGATTTCGGGCCTATCTGCCTCTCTTTGTTCTTGCCTCTCGTAGAATTCCGTCTTCTTACTCAAGCTATCGGCATTTTGTGGTTTGTCTCTTGTCCTATGCTTAATTATCATGTTGTATCCGTCCAGGCGAACTATCCACCTTCCAATGTAGCTCTGGTCCATTGAGTACGTTTTCAGCCAGCTGAGTGCCCTGTTGTCGACTCGCAGCTTGAATGGCTCGCTGCTTAGGTATACTCTATGTTTTTTGACAAAGGTAACCATCGCGAACATCTCTGCTTTTGGCGCCCCGTACTTCATTTCCGTATCACTCAAGTTTTCACTCCCGTACGCTATTGGTCTTAAGACTGTCTTCCCGTTCCATTCCTGTTCTTGATGAAGAATACCAGAAATTGCGACTACAGACGCATCCATGTCCAGCACGTACATTCCTTTTTCCGTTGGCATCCCTAGCTCCGGTGCCTCGCACAACTCCTTCTTTAATCTCTGGAATGATTCTTCCGCCGCGTTGTTCCACGTGAACTTCTTGCCTTTCTGCCTCATTAGTTGTTGCATCGGGTATACTTTGTCCGCGTAGCCCTTGATGAACTCCCTGTAATAGTTCGCAAAACCCAGGAAGCTCATCAATTGATGTTCCGTCTTTGGCGATTTCCATGTCAGAACCGCTTTTACTGCATCTGGGTCTGGTCTGATGCCATGCCTGTCCACCATCCTTCCCAAGTATTTGATCGAGTCCTTGAGTATCTCGCACTTTGACGGTTTGCACTTTTGTCCTGACCTCTTCATGCATGCAAACACCTCGTCTAGTCAGTTGATGTGGTCCTCCAGTGTAGGCGTTGCAATTACCACGTCATCCACGTAGCACATTACCAAGTTACCGTATTTCTTTGTCACACATATCAATGCGTGTGCCATCAACCGTTGAAATGTAGCCGTGGAATTGCCAAGACCAAACGGCATCCGTTTCCATTGAAACAGCCCCAGCTCGCATGCGAACCCTGTTTTATCCCTGTCCTGCTTCCTCAGTGGGACCTGCCAGAAAGCCGATCCTAAATCAAGAGTCGATAAACATTTTGCATCACCTAACTTCGAGAGGCTCTCATCAATTCTAGGTATGGGATAGGCATCCTTCACCGTGACGGAGTTCAGATACCGAAAGTCACAACAAAACCTCAATTGGTCGCCTTTCTTTTTGGCCATCACTACTCCACACGCCCACGGTGATTTGGATGGTTCTATCATATCATACTCTAGTAAGGTCTCTATTTCTCTTCTACATGCATCCGATTTAAGCGGGGTTATGCGCCTCGCCCCCTCCCTGTGCGGTACCGCAGACTCCTCAAGCTCTATTTCATGTTCAACGAAATTACAACATCCAATGTCTGCCTTATGTTTCGAAAAAACGTCCTCGTTCCGCTCTAGTACGTCCTTGATGGCCTCGAGCTGTTCATCCGTTACCTTACCCCTCAAGTGCTCTATTTCAGGTAAAACTGGTTTATCCATTTCCATCTCCTCTAGTGTGGGTCTTTCTGGGAAAATTGAACAGCTCGAAAGTCCATCGTTTGTCTCTGACTCAAGTGGTTTTACAAGACCTGATAAACCTTTTATTTTCTTCAATCGTCTCAGGATACAAATTTTGTCCCTATGGTTGGGACAATCAATAACTTCATTCTGTTTTGGATTTTCAGTCATTTCATATCGAGTTTTCACGGGTAAAGCGTATCCCAGTTTCCTTCCCCTCTGGATTGTGATGGGTATATCACGAGTATTCAACAAGACACTGACGCAGAGACCGCTCTTGGTTATCGAGAAGGATCTTCCTAAAACAGCAGCACTTTGAATATTAGGATTTGGGACTATGCATGTTGCTTATTGTCACTTAGCTCAGTATAGTTTTTCATTCGCAAGCTTACAATAGCCGCTTCGTTCGCTTTCAGCCTCACCCTCCTACTCAAGAATACCGGTGCTTTATTTTCATTCGCCATTATTAAATTTACCGGTTTAATTGCGTACCTCCTATCCGGGTTGCGTATCCTGAACATAGCATTGTTTAAATCAATCGTTACGTCGAAGTTCCTGATGAAGTCTCTGCCTAAAATTAATTGGTCAGACTCATCTAGGTTTTCTACCACGAGGAAGCTCATCCACAGGTTGCGTTCCCCCAGGTTTAGGGCTATTATTGGTGTTCTGCCTAGCACCCGCAGCGCCCCTTTGTTTGCAGCTGACAGCCGTATTCTCGAGTCTATCAAATCATCCTTGTTGAAACCCATTCGCTCCCAAGTTTCAATTGGTATAACACTCAAGATTGTTCCCGTCTTTTTGCCACTTATGTCGAGCACGTGTGCTGATACGTCTGCCTCCGTCCCGATGTGCATTGTATCCTCTTCCAACATTGCGCAGTGTCCAATCGATCTTACTTTCAATTCTTCTTTGCCCACGTAGATCTGTCCGGCTAGGTCCTCATCATATGTTATCATGGTTTTCGTGTAGATGTTTATCCCATCTATATTTAACATCACCTCATGCGGACCAGAAGCTTCTGTGTATCTATTCTCAACACGGACTGACTTGCTGCCACCTCTTGTGAGTAGCGCCCTCAAGGCTCTAGATGTCGTCTGTGGACTTATTGCACTTAATTACTCTGCGTACACATCAATGTGCATTATTGTCTGGTCGCTGCGTTCGCTCAAGTTCCTCGTTACTTCATGGCCGCCCACAGTGATTATCGACATTATCCTGGCTCCGATCTTTGTTATGCCGAATGGCTTTCCCGTCACCATTTTCAGAGTGTTGAGATTTCCACTCTTTGTCACTCCCATTTTGGCTTCTGGCTTTGGCACTAAACCACTCAACGTCTCGTTCAATTGCTGCCTTTCGATCTCCTGTTTCAACCGTTGCTCGATTTCCTTCGTGGCTAGGTCTTGTTTCACTTTGTTGATGGCCTCTGCAGCTGCTCTCTCATAATTTATCTCCAGGGAATTCAGGGCCTTGGCCTCCATGGCACTCCTGACTTGCGTTACAGCCTTCACCGTCTTGGTCAGTAGTTCCGCACTCGGTGCCTGCGATTTTTTTGTTTCAAACTCAGTTTGTCAGTTTTTCTGGTTCTGCACCGCCGCTAACGCCAACTTATGCTTGAGGTGACTGTGGTTCTTGACTGCTTCCCAAAACAACGGACAGTCCATCCTGAAGTGCCCCTCTTGATTGCAGAAGAAGCATCTCGCAACTATTTTGATGATCAAGCCACTATAGAACTCGTGTTCTTCCATCTGGCTCATATCTTCCTCATCCGGTGCATATCCTAGGCTCTTCATGCTTGTACGTCGTGCAATCCGCCACGTGATGATCCGCTGACCCGCAATTTGCGCATGATCCACGTTTGTCCATGTCATCTCTAGTTTTGTACCATGACGACCTTTGTGGTTGACTCCCCCCTTGCATATTCCTGTTCTCCGAGTACGAGTACTTCTTCGGCTTCATCAGCATGTACTCCCTTGACTTTTGTCTCATCTCTTCTGGTGTCGGTGCATTATCTTTCGACAGTGTATAGTACGTTGCCAACATTGTTCTCAAGTCGTCACTTTTTACCCCATTGATGAACTTCGAGGCGATGCTAAAGTTCCTTCTGTTTGTTGACTCTTCAGGATCACTCCTTCGTCTCAAGCTCTCAAGATCATCCAGGAACCGATCAATTGATTCATCATCCCTTTGCCTTCTCTTTTCAAATCTCATCATCGCTTGGTCGCCCTTCATGCTTGACCCGAATCGATTCAACAATATCTCGAAGATCTTGTCCGCAGTGTTGCGTTACTCCTCCTTCTTCGCAACTACACATTTTAACGCTGTGCCTTCTAGGTTGCTCAATATCGCCGTGCAGGCCTGTCTCTCGTCATTCAAGTTGTCTTGTTCCAGGTGTAGTCTCATGACTTCTACCCATGTGTCGATGCACCCATCTGAGTCATCTTTAAATTCTTTCGGCTTCTTGAAGGTTTTCCTGGATTTGCCACCTCCTCTTTCACTTGAGTCAGTGTTCCTAGTGGCGAAGGCCTCCAGTGTCCTGTTCATCGTTTCCCAGGTGCTCGCCCACATCATGGTATCCGGTACCACGTTATTGTTCGTCGTGGAATCCCCTGGACCACTCGTCGTATTTGCGGTTCCACTCTTCATAATTGTCTTGCCCCCCCCCCCCCAGTGCTGTGCTTGCTGCATCCTCGGTTAACGGTAACGGTGTTGACTCCCGTTTGTTCCGTTGTGGTTCCACGAAATCGACTCTGTTGCCTTGTGCTCGATATTTGTTACCAGATTGTCTTGTGTTATAGAGTTTCTCAAGATGGCATCTAGTTTGGACTGTATGGCACACGAACTCTCCGCCTGGTCTCTGCTCATAGTGTCCATCCTCGTTTCCAAATTCCCTAGCTTACTGTTCACGGTGTCATATCGTTGCTTCATTTCTTGCATGTCTTTTTTGATGTTCTTCTCTCGGTCTTTGTCAGTGGCCTCTACCTTGTCTGACATCTGCTGAAGTTTTTCCTCCGTCGCCCTTGCCAGGTTAAAATAGTTGTCCAGGTACTCATTTTTGTCGTATCTTATTTCCTTCTTTTTCACTTCTCGATCCTCCTCGCTGCACTTTGGTTTTTTGTCGATCTGATCTAACTCGCCATTAAATCGCCCAGCTCAAGAGGAGTTGTTGTTTCATGGTCAGCTGTTGCCCCATGACTAGCTGTTGCCCCATGTTTGACCTGATTGTCGTCTTGGTTGGCCTCTGTTGTTATCGTGGAAACTGTTCCAAACGTTTAGCCTTTCTCGGCTTTCGGTTCTTCCTCCACTATGTCTCTTGATTTCATTCCGACCATCATTGCGAACCTCCCTGTGAGTGACGTTCTTTTCGTTTGAGACTCGTCCTTTGTGGTTTCTGGCGTGTTGCCCGTCGTGTCCTCCACGGTGTCTATCGGCGAGAATTCTATCGACTTTTGCTTTTGTTCTTCTGCATTCGGCATCGGTGTCGACTCCGTTGTCTTCTTCTCCACCTCATCAACACTCTGATCTGGTGTCTCAAGATCAATTTCTATAGCAGGTTTTTGTTCATCCCTCCTCAGCGCTTCCTCTCGTCTTGCATTCCTTTGCGCTTCTTGTGTTGACCATGCTCACTGAAAAGTTGTTCCTTATTACTTTTTGGTCCGATGGCATCGCTTTTCGTTGCGACGAGTTATGTTTTGTCTTTGACTCCAGAACTCTTTTTTCTGCTATCGGTACCCTACTTCGCCTCATGATTTTTATTTACCATTTTTTCTATCTACAATATTAATATTTACAAATTTCTCTTCTAAGGATAAAAATTCTAAAAATATTCCTAATTCTCTTACAGAATAAAAGAAAACACTTTCAATTCGTGATCTTAATAGAACGGATCTTTCGCGATTTAATCGTTCGGTCCGGTCCTTTTGCTCCTAATTGAGCGTTGAACTGTTTCGCACTGTCCCTAGACCTTTTGGTACTGTCACACAACTTTTTTATACCGTCCCAAGACTTCTATGTACTGTCCCAAGACTCTCTCGTGCTGTCCCAAGACTTCTCTGAACTGTCCCAAGACTTTCTCAAGCTGTCCCAAGACTCTTAGGTACTGTCCGAAGACTTCTCTTAACTGTCCCAAGACTTCTCTTTTGTTGTCCCAAGACTGTACTGTCCCAAGACTGCACTGTCCCAAGACCACTGTCACCAGACTGCACTGTCGCAAGACTACCGTCCCCAGACTGTACTGTCCCAAGACTACCTAACCCAAGACTACTGTCCCAAGACTGTACTTTCCCAAGACTGCACTGTCCCAAGACCACTGTCCCAAGACTGCACTGTCCCAAGACTACCGTCCCAAGACTACTGTCCCAAGACTGTACTGTCCAAAGACTACACTGTCCCAAGACCACTGTCCCAAGACTGCATTGTCCCAAGACTACTGTCCCAAGACTGTACTGTCTCAAGACCACCGCCCCATGACTACTGTCCCAAGACCACTGTCCCAAGACCACTGTCCCAAGACCACTGTCCCAAGACCGCACTATCCCAAGACTGCTGTCCCAAGACTACTGTCCCAAGACTGTACTGTCCCAAGACTACTGTCCCAAGACTACTGTCCCAAGACTACTGTCCCAAGACTGCCTTGTCCCAAGACCACTGTCCCAAGACTGTACTGTCCCAAGACCGCACTGTCCCAAGATCGCACTGTCCCAAGACCGCTGTCCCATGACTCTTCGGTACTGTCCCAGGACTTCTCTACCAAGTGTTGGGATAGTGGGAACTCTTCTCTTTCGTTGTCAGGACTCTTGAACCACTGTACCTGGTACCACCACTTGAGCTCTAGTAAAAAAAATTTCCCAAAAAACCCAATTTTACTGGCCAAAACTTACCAACCCCCCTGTATTTATCTCCCTTTTGATATTTTGATGCAAGTTGAAACCCAACTTTTTCACCTGTTTGTCTTGTGATCACCTGTTTGTTCAAAACCGATTCAAACTTTTTAACCAAAAACGTGAAAATTTGAGCTGGGAAAAAATAATAAAAACAGAAAGATAAACCCACCTAAAGTTCAAAGGTGACTTGTGACAACCTTTTATTAGAAAAAACGTCTGGTACCTGATTGCCACGCGTTTTCCTCCCCCCTGCTAGCAATCTTACGGGGTATCACAAAAACTGTCTGCTTCCGTTCCCCCCAACCAATCCAACCAGGGTTCCTTCCTTAGTTCGATCTTAAATTTGGATATCCGCTTCTTATAATCAACGCGTGTAAGATTCTAATGTTACTAAATCGACGATGTCGATCAATTAGTTACTCTAATGTGTCCCCCCTTTTTATAATTTACAACCGCCAACCTCTAACCTAACCAGCCCCCCTTCTAACCTCCCCCCTCTTTAGCCCCCCTCTTAAGCCGAAAATTACATTCAGCGCCGGGTGCTAAACCCCTTGAGTGAAAACCGTAGAACCTGTTTCCATGCCTGCTTGAGTAAAAACGTTCCTCAAAACAGTGGGCTTCCGCTTATCGAATTTTACACTTATCTCCTATTATGTATTGTGGATTTTAACGATACCCGTATGACCAACTTGAGAACACCCCCGTCCTCTCTTGTTAATCTGATTCCGCGCTGGTTGTCTCCTTGACGTGTCATGCACCTGATCACCAGCACCACTTTTCCACTTGGCTGGTCACCTGTTCCAGTCAATTCTCCTAATGGTCCAGCTAAGTCCCTGTGAACCACTTTCCTACTCGAATGGTCACCTCTTCCAATTAAGTCTCCTAGTGGTCCAGCTAAGTTGCACGCTATCTGAAAACCCTTAAAAACAACCCACATTCGTACCTTATTAAATTGCCGAATTGATCGAAACGATCGGTCTTATAAAAACAGTATGGGTATACTATTTAATTAATATAAAGGTGTGATCCAACTAATCTGGTGTCAAAGTCACTGTCAATTTTTTGTTTTATGGTTTTTGTTCCTTTTTCTATTTTTTTTCGGTTTTTGTTTTGCTATTTGTCTGTTGCTCGTTTTTTCGTCACCCTAGTTACCCGACCTTACTCGGTTAGCTAAGCCTCGTTCGGAGAGCGTATCAGGAAGTTTTCTCGAGTTTTCTCAAAAAGCGATCACGGTACAACCGGAAAGTTTACACGTTCCCGCTGAACCGTACCACCGGTAATCTAGAATGGGCATGTAGCCCGGAGCTGTGTCAAGTGGGTTCGACTTCGTAGTCATGATGTCGTCAAAAAACACCCTGGAGCGCCATCAATGTGCCATTCTGCCAGATAGGCACAGCGCAACCTTCCGGCGACACGAAAGAAAACGAATAAAGGCCTTAGTAATGAAAAAGCATTGCGAAGGAGGGTAGGAATATTCTAGAATTTTTATTTTTAAAATTTCGATCAAAGAGTGAATATTTCTCAGAAATACAAAAAGACGGCCATTTTGACTGAAAGGGACTAAAAAACAGAACAAAACAAATATTGTGGAAAACGGTCGCACAAGAGACGAGAAGTACGAAGCCTCTTATCGTGGCAACAACACACGATAAGACTCTTAGCAGTGGATATTAGTGGAGAAGGAAGCTTCAGTGGGGAAGGAATATTCCACGGAACACTCCCGTGCCACAAATTGGGAGAGATAAGAACGTTATCTCGGGAAGATTACGGGAGCGGAGGCTTGGTCCCCCAGAGACTGTTGTAGGTGAAGGGACTATATAAAACTGACTTTGTAGCTACTTGGATGTCGTAGAACTCTGAATAAACACCGGTATAATTTGATATTTTAGAATATGAGTAGCTAGAAAGAGGAAAGGGTCAATCCATCTCCAATGGATTTAATATAGAACTGTCACACAAAAACATATTAAAATAGGTTGTTCGAGCCGTGTTTTTAATAGCAATCACGTAGTCTGAGGATCCGAGACTCAGCTATGTGGTTGTGTTCGCATGTAAACGAAAGCTGATCAAAAGTCGTTTGACTGATGGCCTAAAAATAGTAACTTTTTACTTAGCCCTAAACAGACCAGAAAATCAACTGGCAAGGTCGAGACGGTGAAAAACGAGTAGGATTAAGGTAACTGACGCTTGCCAGTCGTTAATAGGTACTTTTTCTACGCTCCGTCGCTGTGTAGTATTTGGGCGAATGTTACATAGACGTTTTTTTGGCGCTCCTGGGTGGGCCTGTCAAAGGCATAAGACCATCATGATCAGCAAGCGTTTCAGCGACGAACCCTCCGCTCCGGGCGTATGCCCGAGTTAGAGGCCTTAGTGACCGTTATTGTACTAGGGGGAAGGTGCGTACCCTCCGTCTAGTACTATTTAGCTTTTCAACTTAGTTAACACCGAAAATTCCGGGGGCCGGAGGGTTAGGTGGGAAATCTAGAGCCCGCTTGTCCCGAGGTCCCAGGACCAAAAACAATTAAAGAGAAAGCGTAAAACCAAACAAAAATAGTGTATAACCAAGAAAAAGCCAAAAACAAATTTATTTGAAAACAAAAAAGTACAAAAAACAGTAAAAAATTCCAAAAAAGACCAAAAACAATAAAAAACATAAAGTGACAATTTATATGTTATTTCCGGACAAGATGTGATCTGACCTTCCTATTTGTTGTTGTTTCAGATTGATCTATATCATTTCTGATAGAAAGATTGTGTGTTTTGGTGAAGGGTTGGATACCCTCCCTTGAGTGTAATTTGAGTATTTAAGCACGTTATTTGCCGGTGACCTGAGGGTAGAGTGGCAAGCTGACCGACGTGTTCCACACTCAACAGGGACATAGGGACAACATCCACAACGACTGTTGGGTATCGTTGAAACAATTTTAGTATCGTTCGGGTACTATTTCATTAAAACTTAAGTGGTGGGGGGCACGATTGGCGCGGTCCGATTGTACCCTCCGTCGATCACAAATTTCCGAGTTAAGGGTCTTTATTCGGGTATTTTGGTGCAAAGGAGGGTATAGTACTATTCATTAACGACTACTAATAGGTTATTATCCTTATTACCTATTACTTATCTCCTAATTAGACCCAAGAAACACCAAAACTTTGTCGAAAATTATCGATTTTCGACCAAACTGTAGACCCCCAAGTTTTTGGATATCCGAGCTTTTCCGAACAGCAAAAAGTTTTTATATAGGGAGAAGCTACGTAGTTCGATCCCCCTAACTAAAGAAACCGCGTGAGAAAAGACTCAGTAAAAGTTGCAAAAAACCAAAATTTTTCGATCAAAATTTTGATAATTTTCTGAAATTTGTCAATCTGTTTTGGGGATCGAGTTTTTGAGTTTTTAGAGTTAGAGCAATAAAATTTTGTGTGTTAGGAGCGTGCTAGCATAATGTGCTCGACTGCCAGAAAAATTCTTGAGTAACCCTCCGATTAGCTCCGTGGATAGAGCTAACGACTTAAGAATTGGAAAAGGAAGGAATCGGAGGGTCCAAATTTGATAGTTATTGGCCAAATTTTTGTCTCCAAACCCATTTTTGGTCCGGTTTTTTGCATAATTCCAGTGCCGTACAGGGCTACTACGCTCGTTTCAATTTTTTTTAGGCACTTTCAATAGGAATTGCGGAAAAAGTTTCTCAGAACCTATATAGGTGGTGAAAAAAGGCCATTTGGACAAACACGTGTTTGGCAATTTCTCAAAGACTAGCCAACCGATCGGGATAATTTTGGTACCAGAAGTCGACGTTTTGGACAAATTTTCCGGATCGCAACCGTTTTTGAGTTGATAATCTCGGAAAAGAAAAAAATTTTAGAATTTGTTGGTTCGGAGGGTCCAAATTATAACTAACCCTCCGAGCGGCAGAAAATTTTATCAAAACACCTTTTTATCCAACTGGGAAGGTTGATCGTGTCAGCTAACCTAGTTTTAAGTCAGGTGGACCGCTTTTGGAGATTTTATCGCGGTAACATAACCTTTTTTCTTGATTTTTTTGGGAACCCTCCGAAGTAACCCTCCGGAGTCAGCCAAACCCCTAAGCAACCCTCCTTAGTGGAAATTTTCCACGAGATCATTCAAAGAAGTTAAAACAGTCCGCCATAGAGAATTTAGCTTGTTTTGACGCTTCCTGAAGTTAATTGAAGGCCCTTCTAAGTGAGGTTCAGAAATTTGAAAATTTTAGAGGTACCCTCCGAAGTAACCCTCCGGAGCATATTAAGCATCCTATTGACCCTCCTTAGTAAATTTAGGGGGACCCTCCGAAGTAACTTGGGTGATTAAGGTACCCTCAGAAGTAACCCTCTGAGGTAGGCCAAGTGTCTTAACAACCCTCCGAAGTAACCAACCGGAGTGACTTAAACATCTTAGCAACCCTCATTGTTAGAAACTTGAGGAAATCCTCTGTGGCAATTTGGGAGACGGGAAATATCCATTTAATAAAGATCATATTAGGATATTAGGCGTGCTTACTAGGATCATAGGAGCCCATTTTGACCCGGAAATTTGTGATCAACTTCGGGTGTATCAGAAGTACCCGAACAAAATTTTTTTTTGATTGTGATTTTGGTGTTGTGGTTGCCTTGAGCTACTTAATAGGAAAGTTCGGGCAATCCGGGAACAAATAAAGGAAGACCTCGGTGAGTGTATTAAGCAAATACACACTCACTTGAGAAGAAAAGTTGTTCCCTACTCTCGTGCACTTGGAGCAGTCCGGGTGTGGGGGAGCTTTTTCTTAGACTATAGAAATTTTCGATCAGAGGTTGCCTTGAGCTACTTGGTAGGACTGCTCGGGCAATCGCAGGGCACCTAAAAGAAGACCTCGGTGGGTGTATTAGGCAAACACACACCCACTTGAGAAGACTGTGTCCTGGGCTTTGTTCTTTCGGATCGTTCCGATTGAGGGAAGTCTTTTTCTTTAAGACTAAGATTTATTGATCTGCTTCTGAATCATCACTGCTTTTTACCAAAGATTGTTTGATTTTAACAAAGCAGTGACTTGATAAATTGTGTGGCAAAAAATTGATACTGACGAGAGGTCGCTGTCACCTGTAGGATATTCTCATCTGACTATCGATTGTGTTTTGTGTGTTGATTATATCTTGTGAAAATTTTGTGATACTGTTATACTATACAACAGGGTTGAGTTAGCATTATATCAATACTGAGTAGGCCCTGTGTGTAACTTTAGCTGAATCGCTAAGATTGTCATTGAGAAGTCTAAGAGACATTTTTGATACCTACGAGATCGAAGAGGCAGCGTTAAGTAATTTAACTTGAAATTGTTGCGGTACGTGTGCATCGCCATTAAATAATAAGAATATTGTTATTTGTCACAAAGTATGCAGCGCAGGGACTCGTTAGGATCGACTACTAAGATTCCCAGGCTGAGCAAGGGCAGCACGCGAAAATTTAAAACTAGGCGTAGCCAGTCCTCGTTTAGCAGCGCCTCCGACGTGTTTGCTGAAAACGAATCGACTAAAGGTCAACCTGATCTTTCAGTGAGCGAAATGAAACTAAGGAGCGAGAAAAACCTCAATGGCGATCAAGGGCGGAGCGCCGAGGCCGGAACCGCGAGCGAAACGCTTGTGGACCCCTTTGACGAAGGGGAACGGACGCTCATTCGACCCGACTTTGAGCTGAGCGAGGACCTCGAGCGGGAGGAAGTTGAGAGGACGGAGGAGATATCGGAGCGTTCCGAGGTCGAGCCGCGAGAGGAAGTGTTATTCAAGGGAATGTCCAAATCGGAGACCAAGAGTCATAGGTGGAGGAGAGAAAATTCACATTCAGCTAATACCCACTCATCCCTGGCCAAGCAGAGCAACAACGCGATGATGTCGAGTATAAGCCCGAGTGAAAACCAACTAGGTTCGAAGGCCAAGAAGAGCTGGAGGTCTTTGTACGATGAGCGCATCGCGTCACTATGAACTGAAGGTTTATCTTCCAGTTATGACTACCCGGAGATAACCCATCCGGATGTGAACTTCACACCGTGCCCAAGGAACGACATGAGCAGGAAGGCAACGTCCGCCTCGCTGACCAGGCCCATATCAGATGGGATAACGATGGGAGCGTCATCAACGTTCGACAGATTGATGACGTCGATGAGCAAGCAAAAAGGCGGTGCGTCATCAAGCACCAGGCTACAGCCGCAGTTGACCTCATCTTCTTTGGGACTAACACCGCCATTTGGGGACACTGGCGATATAAGTGACATGTTCGCTGGCGTAATGAATGGTCTGGATGAACTGAGACGGGACATGACTAAGAGAATAGATCAGGTTGACGAGAGAGCTCACCAGGGTCGAGAGAATCTGATAGATGAAGTAACGCACGTGAAGTCGCAGGCGAGGGTTGATCAGGCTCAATTGATTCGCAACACCGATCAATGCCTGGCGGAGAGCCTGGCACAGGCGAACAAGGAGTCACACGAAAGAGAGGCTAGGATGACGGGGGAGATCGAGCGATTGTTGAACGATCATGATAGTACCTACGCCCACACGATGACTAGCCTGGAAAAAAGGTTAGATGCCAAATCTGACTTAATGATGCGGAAGCTTGACGCGATCTTGAACGGGGGCAATTGGGAGGAGCGTTCCAACCCAAGGGAGCGCTCACGCCATGCGAATGATGGAGATGGTACGGGCATCTATGCCAGAGCCCAGCAAAGCTCGAGAACGAACTACGAACCTAGGAATAGGGAGCGGCCAAGGGCAGCCCCGTCGAGGCCTGGCTGGACGAATCCAGTCCCGCCGGAGGCAGATGCTACTCCGGAGACAAGGTTGCCAATTGTGCCACAAGTCAGTTCAGTGCCAGATCTGACTACAGTCTCACAGGACACGACGATGTATGCTTCGATGTTTGAGCCTCTGAACAGATCTCTAGAAACATTCATCACCAAACTCTCGAAGTCAACCGAGAGAGGATAGAGGTCAAGAAAGACACTGAAAAAGCCGAAGTCATACAAAGACGAGTCCGACGGCTGCATTGATACTTGGATAGAGGTGATGAAGTTACACTTTGAGGAAGAGAGTCTCTCCAAGAAACAAGAGTGCAGCGCGCTAACGAGCAACCTGGAGGGTACTGCACTAAATTGTGTAATGGCGAAAAGAGCCAATGAGAGAGACAGCGCTCGCAAGATATTCGACATCCTGCTGAATCGTTTCGGCTCTGGAGTACAAGGGCACCAGACTATGGTGAAGTTCGAAAAGAGGCGTCAAAGAGATGACGAATCCATAGACAAAATTTTGGACGACCTTGAATTGCTTAGGAGGAGAAGCAATCCCGATGAGAGAATTTCCGAGCGAAACTTGGCGATTGCTTCGAAGTTCATGGACGGAGTAAAGAGTGAGGAGTTGAAGATGATGTTGGCCACACACTTCGCCCTGTCACTTGACCAGGTACCCACGCCCGATGATTTGCGTATGAAGTCACGTGAGTATTTACTCATAAAAACCAAGGGCGCAAAACCGTTACAGCAATTACGGTAACTACAGCGGGACAAACACTGGTGCGAACTCCAGTTGGTACAAACCTCGCGATGACATGGATAAGAGGAGGTCGTGTGCGAATTGTGGTTCGATGGACCATCACGTTTCCGCGTGTTCTGCATACAAACAGAACATGAAAGCAATAGGCTACTTTCTCGGTGACGTCGACGCGACCGACGAGGATCACGAAGAGTACGTCAGAGGGCTCATCATGAAATATGGTCCGAGGTGTTTCTTCTGTAATTTGGAGGGACACTTCAAATCGGATTGCACTCAATTTTGGGATGCAGTGGCGGACGCAAAGCATCCCCGCCACGAAGAGGCGCTTTCGGGTGTCAAGGCCAGTCGAGCACGTCTGATGAACGAGGCCGAGTCTCGGAGAAAGGAGACGACACCGAGCACCTTTACGACTAAGAAGGTAAAAACACTGCCTGACGAGGTGGTAGCCTCGAACCTGGAGGCAGAATCGGCTAGCCCACTTAAGGTGGATTACGGTCTGGCGGCAAGGACAGCGTTGCAGAATGTCAAACAGGAGCTAGCCACGAAAGAAGTGGAGCAGTGGGTAAGGTCGGAGCTGGAGAGCACGGATCTTTGGGAAAATTTTTAATATGCTGGGTAAAACGACGAAAATAGAAGACAAAGAGGAAACCAGGAAGCAGGGACTAAAACTGAACGTTATATCTGGGAGAACTTTCGGCATGACGAAGGAGGGGACGAAAATAATGTCTATTATCTCAGTCGCAGGGCACCAGGTGGTCAAGAACTTGAGTGAACCATCCGAGATTACACTAGTCCACCTGGACATCTATGCCGACTACCTGAAGGAGAAAGATCCCAAACTGGACTCCAGGGCAGTGCGAGCGCTGCTCACAACAGGAGGTCCGAGGCTGATGAAAGTGGATGGACATTACATCGATGTCCATGGCCCATACCCGATTCTAATGAATGTAGATGGCATCATTATCTACACAAAAGCTCACATAACTGATGCGAACGATCAGATTGGCTGGATATACATTGGTCAAGAGGAGCTGAAGGTTAGACGAATCGGACACAACGCCATGCTCGAACAAGATGCGGTGCACATAGGTTGCGAGGCCGATCTGGCCGCACACGTGCTGGACGTGCAAGGAAGACAACTTTCAGTAAAGGGCCTGCTGGACACGGGAGCAGTGGTTAGTGTCATGCCAGTCAAAATTTGGACCGGCATGGGTTTCGAGAGGTCGGATCTCATACCGACAAACATCAAGTTGGCAGCTGCCAATCAGGGAGCGATCTATGTGACTGGACGAACCCCGATCATTTCACTGCAGCTCGGAGGAAGACATCTCTGGATGAGCTTCCTAGTAGTGGAGAATTTGGACGAATCCGATCAGTTCATCTTAGGGAGGGATTTCGTACGCAACTTTGATGTCACGATCGATCTCAATGACGGGTTGATTAGGATCAAGGATCCTGAGAGAAAGTGTGAAAAAAAAACCCTTAATAAGATCTTAATTAACCAGGCCAAGGTGCCGATTTTTCTGGATCGAAAAAATAGATTAAAACCAAACCAAGCAGTAGTAGCGACGTTTAGGATGAGGAACTTGAATGAGCTCAGCAATGACAGACAGGTGTGTCTGGTACCAAATCCAAACAGTAAAAGCTCGGCTATTTTAGGAAGAAGCTTCTCACTCACTCAGAGCGGACTGTGTATGAGTGTGTTGTTGAACACAGAAGCAACAACAGTGACAATACAGAGGGGAAAGAAACTTGGCTATGCTTTGCCTCTGAACACAGACTTTCAGAGTGTGGAGAACTTGAAAAAGTTTGATGTAACTAAATGTCCATTGCATGCGAACCAAGAATGTATAATGAAGAGGGTAAATGAATTGAAATCTTCTAGGAAATTGTTTTCAATGAAGTCGGAAACAGATGATGGGCTGTCTAGTTGTTCCAACTTTCCTGAGAGGCCGACAGAGACAGAGTTAGCAGCGAATAAACCGGTTAGCAGCGAAGTTAGCAGCGGGAGATAGAACATTTGAAGGGTAAAATATCAGACAAGGAACTAGATTCGCTCAGAGCGGTGCTAATTCGGAACGCAGACGTTTTTTCGAAACATAAGGCCGACATAGGTTGCTGTAATTTTGTAGAACACGAGATTGAGATAGAAGAGGGCTCGGTACCTCATAGGGAAGGGGCGAGAAGGATGACCCCTCACAAGTCAGAAGCGTGTAGGAAGGAAATCGAGATGTTAATGGAGTACGACATGATCGAGCCGTCAAAGTCCCCGTGGGCTTGTGGCGTGGTCATGGCGAAAAAGAAAGGGGGCAACTCAGATTTTGTTGTGATTTCCGTTATCTGAACGCAGTGACTATAAAGGACGCATACCCGATTCCCCGCATCGATGAGAGCCTATCCAAGCTGGGAGACGCGAAGTTCTTCACGACGTTATATTTCGGCTCTGCGTTCTGGCAAGTGCCACTCCGAAAGCAAGATTGAGAAAAAACAAGTTTCGCGTGCGAGCTGGGATTGTTCCAGTGGAAGAGGATGCCGTTCGGATTGTGCAACGCGACGGCCACATTCCAGCGACTGATGGCCCAGGCACTCACGAGCGTCACTAAGAAATATGGGAATCTCATCATGTGTTATGTCGATGATGTCGTCATTGCAACACCAACCTTAGAAGACCATATAGAGAGGTTGGAGGAGGTGTTTTCTTGCATGAAGCAGGCGGGTCTGAAATGTAAACCCTCTAAGTGTGAAATCCTCAGAGATTCCGTAAAGTATCTGGGCCGCCTGGTGGATAAACATGGAGTGAGACCAGATCCTGAAGCGGTTGAAGCGGTGCTGACCTGGAAGGCACCTAAAACAGATACACAGCTATTGAGTTTTTTGGGATTCGCTAATTATTATCGAGAGTTCATCAAGAAGTATGCTGGCAAAATATACCCCATGCAGCGGTTGATGAGAAACAAGGGCAAAAAGTTCACTTGGACTGATGAGGCACAAGTTTCATTTGAGAACATCAAACGTGAACTTTGCGAGGCATCGGTCCTCGGCATGCCAACAGAGAAGGGGATGTTCGTGCTGGACACGGATGCATCAGTGGTTGCGATATCGGGCATACTTCACCAGGAGCAGGAGTGGAACGGGAGAACAGTTCTCCGTCCGATTGCCTACGGGAGTAAAGTCCTGATTGATACTGAGATGAAGAACGGCGCACCAAAAGCGGAGATGTTCGCGGTGATCAATTTTGTGGAAAAATACAGGGCCTACTTGGGGAGTGCTCCCTTCAAGTTGCGTGTGGATAATCGTGCCCTTGCCTGGCTGAAAACCTATTCGATGGATCATAGTTATATTGGTCGTTGGATCGTCCGCCTGGATGGATACCACATGATCATAGAGCACCGTACCCGTGACAAGCACCAGAAGGCAGACAGCCTCAGTAAAAAGACAGAATTCTATGAGCGCCTCGAGGAGAAGCAGGCTAATCAATCGGAAATCAAAGACGGGTTTTCATTTCTGGACAAGGAAACCTACGACAAACTGCCACTTACTAGGTGGTTAGATAAGTCAGGGCATCCTATACCCGAACACCCTGACCTTCCAGTGGAGACGGCCGCGGAGATAAAGGTTTTAGCCAGAGGCGAGCCCGTTCCGTTGGATCTGCTCGTACGATCCAACTTGGTACAGCAAGAACTAACCAGGCTGGGTATAAACAGCATGGCTCTATTGAACAGGACGGTGAACGTGGCGCCAGACGTCATGGGAAAGCTCCGTGATTTGTTGGACAGGGAAGTGGATAGGCATGATCGTGAGTGGATGGAGACCATGCAGCGGTTGACTGTCACCGAGAGAACAGAGAAGAGGCCAGTGTCCATTCGCAGCCGAGGCGTTGAACGGGATTGTAAGTCGATAGTCAACCAGCTGGTGAGCTCGATGCCAAAGGAGGTCTTGTTGAGAAGTTCGTTCACTGAACATGGACACTGAATCAGACCCAAGCCACTGAGGGAGTCAGGATCAAGTTGAAATCTAGCTTCGCGAGGAGAGTGCATTTCACGGATGCAAAAGAAGAATACGAGCCGAGCCCAGATTGTTCGTCCGGGGACGAGACAATGTCCGGGGAGTCTGATACATTCGAGCCAGTCAAGGACGACTTGTCTGAGGAGTCAGACACCTTTGAGCCCGTGCAGGACGACTTTTCCGGGGAGAGGTTGACGAGACCACCTAGGGGCAGAATTTTGTCCGGGGAGTCAGATTCAAAGCGACCAATGGACAGAGTTTTGTCCGGGGAGTCGAGTAACATCTCAGACAACGTGGAATATGATGTTGGGGAATCGGTCGGCTCAAGTGTTGACTCGAGGCCCCAGTCCTGGGACAACACATCTGAAACAACTTCCAACTCCGATATGTCAGAGATCGCAATCCACTCCTTGTTGGTAGACTGGAAGCCGCGCGGGCTGGACCGAGAAACGCATCAGGATCCAGACAGGGACAGATACACCTCAGATGAAGAGGGCACTGTGGTAGATAATGCCGCAGACGAGCTCGAGCTGATAGCAGTTTCGAAACGCCCAACCAGATTGCTGCCACATGGTACGGTCGTCCGTACCAATCTGGAACCATCTGTGCAGGAAGCGACGCCTTTGAAAAAGATATGGTGTGTCAAGTTGATGGACGATGCTCATGCTCCGGAAATAATGAGTGGGCAAATGAACGCGGTAAAGACGTATTTGAAAGCCAGGTACAGGCTGTCGGATCTCCTAAGTGCTCAACGAAATGATAGAATGACGAGCAGTCTGAAGAGATGGATCGAGAATGGAGCACCTGACAAGGGAGACTTGGAAGAAGACAGCTACAAGTTTTTGAAGCAATTCTACCTGAAGAGAAACGACTTGTTGTACCTGAACAAGGACGGAATCGTAGCCTGTAAACGCAAAGAGGAAGACAAGGTCCTTTATAAATACAATTCAATAGTGTTACCATACTTGTACCAGACCAAATTGCTCTTTCGCTCACATGATCAGATGGGCCATCAAGGCGTGGACAAAGTGTACAACAGGATACAGAAACAATTCGAATGGCCGGGATTGAAGAAGCCTTGTGAGAAGTGGATCGCCGCATGCCTGTCATGTCAGCAGGCGAAGGATCCCGGGAAACTTAGGTTCCCCCTACAGTCAATAGAGTCGTCGGGTTTCAACGAAGTGGTGCAAATTGATCATCAGAAAATCTGCATGACAGCAACGTGCTATAATCAGGTGCTGGTAATGATCGACCATTTTACGAAGTATGCGGAGGCAGCACCCTGCATGACAGCATCGGCGAAAGAAAAATGCAATCATTTGATAGATGTGTGGATAGCGAGGCATGGCTGCCCCATCACGTTCCAATCGGACAATGGCAAAGCATTCGTGGGTGATCTCACGAAGGAGTTAATGAAAAGGTCGCAGGTAGCGCAGGCCCACTCGACCACTTATCACCCACAAACGAATGGCCTAGTCGAGAGGCAAAATCGCACACTGGTATCCATGCTGAGAGTCTATTGCTCGCGTTACATGGATGACTGGGACAAGTAATTGCCGCAAGTGATGGGTGCTTACAACAGCACGGAGCATTTTACTACGGGAATAAGTCCGCACATGATGCTAACGGGTCACGAAAAAGCGCTCCCGTTGACGTTTTTCTACCCTGAATATGAGGGGAAGAGGACAGCACCGCAAACGTACGTGCGGGATGTTATTAGAAGACAGCAGGACCTCAATGACTTATGCAGGAGGAACACGCAACAGGCGCAAATTAGACAAAAAGGAGATTTGATAAAAAGGACAGCCGATGCGAAAGCCTACTCAGTTGGCGACTACGTCTGGGTGTTCCAGGAAGTGGTTCCACCAAAAGGAACCAAGAAATTATTAAAGAAATGGCGTGGTCCATTTCAGATAACAGAGGTGCACCAAGGAGGTCGTTTTTATTGGCTGAGCACTGGAAGAGCAGCTCATTACGAAAATATCAAACCACACAATGCCTCTTCAGAAGACTGGTGCATCCCAGCGGACATGCAAGAGGGAGACTATTTGATAGTGGATCCCGCTTGTGAAGTGAATGAAAGGGGTACTCGAGACAAAAACGACGGGAATGAGGTGGTGGACGATTGCGACCTACCGTTGGATCTGGAGTTGACCGAGCGAGTAGAGGTGAACGATGAAACTCTACCTTATGCCGAGGAAGACTGGGACTGCCCGGAACAAATCGAAATTGACAAAGGAATACAGCCTGATTTTCCTCTCACCATGGAAACACGCCAGAGCAAGAGAGGAAAAAACAAAAAGAAATATAATCCGTACGGCGAGGATTTCGTCGTAGACAGGATAGTTGTAAGTGATATGATGGACTCGCTGGTAGGACTGGACGAAATGGCGGTGCTAGAAGAAATCGACTTGGTGAATGACATGGATCAGGATTGGATCGACGATCGATCAGAACCGGAAGTGGAGTTCGAACCAGAAGCGGAACAGACTCATAAGCAAGAACTAACCAACTTGCGGGTGCTCGAATGGCTCCATGATCTGCCGACAGATCCAAAAGAGACAATCTTGACGATTCAGGACGTCGATAAAGATGGCATCAAATACGTCAGTCATGACAATACCGAGTCCAACTGGGTCGCCCCAGATGGTCCTCTACGTGTTCCACAATCCAACCTCGATCTCCTAGACTTTGGGCGATCGACGGGGACGTCGATGGAAATTTTTGTCCGGGGAGTGGGGGTAGGACTCACCCACACCGAAAATCTGATAATAAAAAAATTGAAATCGGCAAGAGAAACCGGAGAACTAGAGACAGAGGGCGAGAATGCTAAAAAGCCACCTTTTGGACGAATTTTTGAATCGTATTTTGACCTACCGAACCATTATTCAAACAATATCGTCATAACGGACAGCGATTTCTTACTCACGGAACGCACGTGCGCTATAGCGATAACCGCGAACGTAAGCTTCAAAACAGCACTAGCGGCTGATTTCAAAAGAGAGTATAAGAACATCGAATTTTTATGGAAACAGAGGCCTGGTGTGGGAGGGATGATAGCGCTGCCCCCTGTTGCATCACAGATACCAGGGAAATATTTGTGTTTCCTGGTTACCAAGGCCACTGATAGACAACACGTAGATCCAAAGAGCTTGGTATTGGCCTTGACTCGACTTAGGGATTTTTTGGTTGAGAGAGGAGTGACCTCTCTCTCGTTACCAGTATATGATCCTAATAGGGGAAAGCTACATCCGAGAGAGTTGTACGCACTTGTACATGTGATATTTTCAGAAACTGAAATAGAGGTTTACTTACATAAAAATTACTATCTGATGAGCATATGCTAGGAATTGCGTTTGGCGATAAGTGATTTTTATTAAGTTCACTTGATAAAAGTTAGTGTCAAGTTTTAGATTAGGATTAAGTTTTAGGTACAATATTAGGGATTATGTTTTTATGTGATGATATAGATGTGTGATGTTTATGTGTTTATGTGATATGTTATTGTTATGATATGTTTTACGTTTTATGTCATAAAAGACCCAGAGTACTCCAGGTCATCAAGGTGACAGCGCTCATTGTGCTACCCTGACGCAGGTACAGGTAGACGATCCACCTTGGTGCTAAATTTTTAAATCAGGATTGAGAAGAGAATTTCAATGAGGAGTTTTAAAGAGTTGAATGATGTTTTATCCAAAAATGATGGTTTTAAGTCGCGACTTGTTTTTTAGATTTTGATTGATTAGAAATTGTTTATTGAATTCATTGAATCAAACGAGACAGGAAGAAACTACACGACAACAAGAAACAACGCGATAAGAAATGGGTGACACAAACGAACTTATGGAATTCCTCTCAGCGAGTCTAGGAGCGACTCTAGACGAGAGAGGTCGAAACCGACTGATGAAATGGCGGCGTGGAGAAATGTCTGGCCACGACCTGGCTCGTGAGCCAGGACTAGGTGAGCAGAGGGACCACCGGCTAGGTGAGATGCCCTTACCGGTCCCACCTGCGCAGCCGCTCATCGGAGCGAAAAGACAACGTGATGGGCCAGGCCAGTCACATTCGGTCGACTCTCCAACAGCTGCTCCTCCTCCGAAGAGAGTGAGGATGAGTGAAATAGAAATCCAGACGTCGGAGACGATTGAGACGTTGGAGAAGAAAGAGAGATCAGAGCGAGCTGTGTGCCAAACTCCAGGAGTATAGAGCGATAGCTCGAGAAAGAGACGAATGGAATAAGAAATATAAAGACCTACAGGTGGCCTACAAGGAGGGTGAAATAAAGCACCTGAAGGAGCTGTATATGGCAAAGGTGAGCCAAGTGTCACAGGAAGTTCTGGCGACAATGAAATCCTCGGAGGGATCCAGCGACACACGCCCCAAGACAAGAGTACAGGAGCTGTGTGCATCGAGAGGGCCCGAGGCTCCTCAGCAGACACAACAGTCTGCTTCCAGTCAGAGTAATACGATACCAGATCCTTCTGACACCTATCTCGCTCCTCAGTTCCAAGAATCATTCAACCAAGTGGCCAGAGCAACAATGGATGAGATCAACAGAACCACTGGGCGGACATTGGGTAGGATCGTTCCTTCCCAACGTCGTGATCTTTCATCCAATAGCTCGGAGCGAGCACCCCGCACGGTAGCGTCCTCGAAGACTGCGCATGGCGGAACCTTTCAAAAGTCCCGCGTGGTAGACATTAGGAAGAATCTGATGGCACGTCACCAGTTTACGCAAGTGGCTGCGGAGCATCCTCGAGCCTGCCTGAATGACATGAGCTGGAACCCCGCTACGAGTGACCAGGTAATTACCCCAGGGAGTCGCCACTTGATCATAGGAGACAAATTGGTGAGGGATCTGAATGAGATCTTCGTCTATGGTCAGACTACCACTCTGACCTTTGGAGGAGCCTCAGTGGCTCAGGTCATCAAGATGATGGAATTCCAGAGCGAAGATCACCTGGATACACTGGTAATAATGCTGGGAACCAACGACGTCTCGAGAGCCCCAGTGACTCCTGAGAGCATGTGGGAGCCTTTATTGGTATGCCTCTTGAACGAACTAAAGGAGAAGAACAGGCCCAGGCTTGTAGTGCTGTGCACGATACCACAAAACCCGCTGGTGGGCTCCACAGTGGCAGATTTCATGAATGGCAACGTGACACGGTGGAACGAAATGATCCGCAGTCTGGTGAGAAACAACCCTGGCGAGCTGCGAATTCTGGATCTCGAAAACATGCTGCTTATGATTGATCACATCGCGCTTACCAGAGATGGAATACATTTCAACACCCAACGAGGGAGACACTGGGTCAATGATGTATTTCAGACGCAATTGAGGGAAGTGGAGCAGGAGTCGAGGGCGACCAGTGCTCTGGCTCGGAGCAGCTCGACCGGAGGAAATAGAATAAGGGCAAGCGTGCCCAAATCCCTCGTCAACCGCCTAGGGCCCTTGGCAATGGAGAAGGCTGCAGCCGCACCTGTCGCTCCGAGCTCAAACGTAAGAAAGAGGCTAGGGACTGCTCCTCCTCCCAGAACACAACCGCTTGAAAGCCGATTCGGGAGAGCAGTTGATCAGAACAGGAGTAACTCCCAGACCGTGTCTAGGAGGAACGACCCGCCTGCCATGGCAAACCCTGCTTCAGCGGCCGGACCGTCTACGAGCGCCGTGCCAGCGGAGGGAGTTGAACCAGGCAGCGTGCTGCTTTGGAACCAATCAGACCCTAGTCATTGTGGACAGTACAAGACGGACATGTCAACGAAGTTGAACATGAATACCTTGACGTGTCGGGAGGACACAATGAAAATGATTGGCGGAGAAAGTCCCACAGTGTCGCGACTATATCGGATACCGGGCGTGGATTGGCTGCTAGCAGAGCAGGAGCAGTTCAGTTCCACGACTACGCTCCGGCACGCAGACTTGAATGGGTTGCCTCAGGACAATACCTTTGGACCTTTGAATACCCGGTCTCTTACGGACGTCCGACAGAGAGCCCGGGAACTGACGCCACCTGCTCGCAAGGGCAAGTTTCAGGCAGATAACAAGCCTAATAACAAGCATCACAAGATGTACAGGCAGTTTGCTAAACCACCCGGTCAGACGCCTGACGAATTTTTGCGGGACTACCCGCGAACGACCACGGTGGGTGGAGATGACAAGAGATATGGGAAACTGAAGGCCCCAGTAGGCGACGGCCTGTTTGCCGCTTATGATCCCTTAGATATGAAAGCTGCCAAGTATCTGATTGTGGCCAGTTCTTATTATCTCTATACGCCCCGTTCTTTCTTTTGGCCCGACGTGATTTTCTTGACGGCGCCTAAATTGGACTGGGGACATGCAATAGGCATGATGATAAGTGTGCGAAGGGTGGTCAGCATGGAGCCGCAGGTGATAGTGGTTGCAGGCTCAAATGATCATCTGCAAAGCAGGGGCTTGTTGACACGTCTGACGGATGGGTCGATCCCGAGCAACGAGGTCATAGGGGAGGCGATAATGACATTGCTCTCGGCGATGGCTGAGGTAGAAACAGCAGCAAAACAACGTTTCACCCAAAATGTAGTGAAGGTGGTCTTTGTGTTGTCACCAGGGTACGCTGCATTGCCAGAAACCCTTCAGTTTGTGTACACGATGGTCACAACGATAGCAGAGGGACGGTTCAACGTGATAATTCCTGCCCCGAACAGAGTGGTAGACCCAGACAATTATTACCCATCCCGATCTGAGATTCCTGCCGTTTGGGCTGACATTTCCAATGCCATACAGGGACTCAAAGATTGTAGCACAACTCGGTTGGTGCTAGATGAGGTTCTGGGGTTGGAGCTGTCCAACTTTGCCAGATTGCCGAAGTTAAGACCAGGGGTAGATGACGATCATCTGTTGGTACAACAGGTGGCTGATGATTTCTGGTTCAGACAGATGGATCATGCAGAGAATGAGCAGGGAAGGACAGTCAGGAAAAACATGACGTCAGCGGAAGAGGATCTCATGGCAATGGCTTAGCGCACGAAGCCGCACAACAACGTATAATTGTACTTGTCACCAAGGCTGTGCACCTTGGGTGAGGACGCGTTCGAGCATGCGCCGGCAGTGATCAAAGAGATACACGTGTATCTGAAGAACTTGTTTGATGCCCGGGAGTTAGCTGGGGGTATGATGTTGAAATTGATGCAGGACGTAAACACGATGTCGTTGGACAAGTTCTAAGCTGACGTGCTAGCCACGAGGGCACAGTATGAACAATCGGCTGCCATCTTGGGTGGAATGGGAGTGGGATGGACGCCATCCTTCCTGTCGACGTGCTATCCGATGGCATCTCAGAACCTGATCGCGAGTTTCGTTAAGGATATCAGGAAGTTGTCGATTGGCCTGATATTAGCCCTATACGTGACATTTGGTCATGAAAATTTCGTGAAAGGGCCGGCGAACCTCTTCACCCAAGCGTTGGCAGATTTGAGATTGGATGGACTCCTGACTCTGATTGCCATGACCTACGGTCGACTGGGTGATTTGCTTGTGCTGTTGCGTTACCCTGAACAACTCCAGGGAACAAGTCGTGAGTTCAACGCGCAGTTGGAAACCGCCTCGCTCAGGAAGATGAAAGACTGGAGGACTCTCCTGCTCCAATATCTCTTGCAACAGAACAGAAGCGTCAGGGGAGAAGATAAGGTGGCGACGGATGCGGGTGAGTGTAAGCAGTGTTGTGGCATACCCTTGCTGACAGATTTGGCTATTATGATGCGGATCGATCCGTTGGCTCTGATTCACGGACTGCGGGAATTCGTCACGGTGGTGTATGGACCGGTGATGTCTTTCGCGTTTCCGGACGTGCAGGTCAAGGCATACAGGAATTCTGTGTTGTATGTCAACCTGGTCTCAGTCGTGGATTGTTCCGTGCTGAATTGGGTAGAACAGAGGGAGCTGAGGGGGCTGGCCAGCGAGGATAGGCTGTTCGGAAGAATAGCGGAGCCAGGTTGGGTGTTGATGGATTTCAACAACCACTTCAAGTGCCGAATGGGCCGTGAGGACCTTTCCCACATCCAGTTTAACCCGAAGCTTTGGAATCTGAGACCAGTAGTGAAAGATACAGGAGCGGCAATGAGAGTCCCACTCTTGCCAGAAGCCTACGCACACGCGAAAGAGAACCAGCAAGCGTGGCTTTCCGGGTCCAGGCCGCTGCCGGACCAATGCCCTCGATATCCACCTATAAGGAGGATGTTGTTGGGAGTCACATCTCCCGTCATTGCCCCTCGCATCGGAGCAGCTCGTGACGCAGAGAAGAGAATGTTGAAGTGGAGTGAAGGGATGGAGTCGGGCATAGACATACGACAAGGCCCTTCAGGACCCAAACCGAAACCTGATGCAGATGACGATTAATTGATGGATCAGGACGATAACGATAACGACATCGAGGGAAAGACGGGAAAACCGGGTGAGATGGATCTAGGAGCGTTGGAGAGAGACTTGCTAGAATACAGGTTCAGTGAAGACGACGATCGGGAATTCGATGGGAGTCTATTGCTGATGACGCCATCGTCTTTCATGTCCCCTACAAAGGAGGCGTCGGCCGACTTATCCCCAATGGACCCAATAAGTCAGGCGAGAGAGTGCCGAAGCAGGGATCCGCAAAGATTGCTCCATGAGTCACCGAGGAGGAGAAAAATCGAAGAGTCAATAAGGGTATCCTTCCTGAGTACGCTACCGGAAGAGGAATGGGAGAGATATCAAAGTGAACTAGAAGGCAAGACAGGGGCAACCTGGAGCCGAGTGAACTTCATGGAAAAGTCATGGGACGTGATACGAAGATATGGGACGCAGTCCATAATGAAGGTGGGATTGAACCAACCCATCATGCGTGAGGTCCTGGAGAAAATAGTGAACTCCATGGAGTCGGATTTTCTGACCGAGTCAGTTACAGAAGACAGTGCCAATTATCAGCAGGTCACAAAGAAATTACCCGTTAGACGAGCCAGAAAGGGGCTGAAGCGACTAAAAGGGAAGACAGGAAGTCGAACCGTGAACCCGAGAGTGGTGAAGTCGAAAGCCAGCGCAGTGGTGGCCTCTCTGACGAGCGCAGGTCGTTCAAGCGAGAGCGGGCAACGAGATGGTGCGACACTGATCGGTGAAGAAAAAGAGAATCTGATACCCCCTATGCTCTTGGCAGGTCTGACCATGACAGCCATGAAATCAAAGAAGACAGCACGAACCCTGGCAGACACTAAGCTAGAGATGGAGATCATCAGTCAGTGTGGATCTGGAGGACTTGAAGATTACAGGCCCTAGCGAAACAAACATAGCCAAGTTGAAACTGGAAGGACAACTCGACGTGGTCGAGTACAGTCGAGTTACTGTGCCGGAATCGGTCCACATGGGAGATACAGCAGGGGGTTATGTGGAGATGTTGAAAGCGAGGAACTCCGCGAGAGGGCACCTGATGGCTTGGAGCGAGAAGCGAGCCATGCAGGAATATCTGAAAGGGCTTACGGAGAATTCTAACTTAAATCGGAAAGAATACGGCACGGTAAGGTCCTCGGAAGCGAAAGAAATCGGTTTGGAAAAACTACTAGAAATTTCTTGGAGGGCGGCCCTCCAGAGATACTTCGACGAGATGATGCATGCACCTGCGACTGTGGCAGCGTACCTGGCTCATCCGTGCACGAGAACTGACCTGCAAGTACGGTTGGCTTGGTGCTTGATGGGCATCAAGAAGGCGGAATATGAAGCCAGTAATGATTCGAAATCACGGGAACAGGAGCTGGAGTTGATGGAAGCTCTTCGAGCGTTGATTTCAAAAGACGATTCTGCGATAGCATGGGCTAAGCGTAAGGATGCCCTTTGCTTTGTCAGGTTCGTGGTGGATCGTATCCCCACTCCTGTTTTGGGAGAATGCATAAAGATCATTCGGCAAAAGGGAGTTGATTGCGAAAGAAACTTCCTTAGGGCACTCCTGGAACTATATCAGGATATGCCGTTGACTGTACCAAATAGGGAGTCGAATGACATGGAGAGCTATCGCAAGTTGGAAGAAGTGAGAAGGTATTCCAACAAAGAATTGAAAGTGAACCGGGACTTGATTGAAGCAGTCAGGGGACAAAAAGACTTTGCAACACTAGGGAAACTGAAGTCGTTCCAATATGTGTCTGGCATACCGGGGATGGCGTATAATCCCTTCGTGAATGAAGAAGCCAGGGAAGCGTACTTCGACTATGAGCAAGCCATAGTACTCAATTTCTGGGTTGAACGGATTAAAGAAACTGGAATGCTGATGGTGGAACAACCCAAGCTGGGAATTATCTTAGAAGAACGAGTGGTCGAACCCTCGGTTCCCGAGCTAAAGGGGCAAGTGAGTTTTGATTGTGGTTCTTGGGACGGTCCCTTGAAAACCAGTCTAGTAACGATGTGGGAACTCATGAAGCCTTCTTGGTGTCCCCATCCTAACGCCGGTTTAATCTGGGACATGTCGGCGGATATCACGTTAGACCTGGATGATGACGCGAGTCTACATGATCTGCCCATGATACACCATCTGCTGGCCATGAGGATGACGAAGCGGAAGAGCAACCCGTCCACGGAGCTATCCGAGGAAAGTCCATTGAGCAATTGGTTGAAGCAAGGCACATGCTTGGCTCAATATAGTGGGATGGAAGGATATGTTTGCAACTTGGGGCACTGCCTGATTACGCTGAGCGAGCAGCGTCGACAACTGGCACGATTGTACGGAAGATTGAGCATGTCAGATAAGAGTGGCATGGAGTTGGTCGCGGACTGTCATGGGGTGACGGATGTAAACTTGACCACAGCCTTGGAATTTTGTAGCATGACGAGTTTGATAGAATCGCTTGAGCGCCTGGAGCGTGCCCATGAGCTAGTGACGTCCCTCATCAGCGTGGAAGTATTCCCTGGAGCATTGCAGACAGAGCAGAAGATCGGAGGCTGGCGAGAAGCTCTGGAGAACGAAATGAATCTGAAGGATAGTGAAGCCTATCATAAACCTACTGGTTCAAAATATCTGGTGGGTTCAAGCTCCGCACCATATTGCAATAGTAGGTATCCTACACACATGGTGGTAATGGATGCGAGGACGCAGCAGGTGTTGATTGACAACTTTTCTCTGTGCCAAAGTGCATGAGGTTGGCCAGAATGTCGGAGAGGTCATATGATTTGTTGGCGAAGATCTTTCGGGCAGTCCCGAAGAGATCTGAAGGCGAGTTGCAAGACGTAGTGGGTGAAGAGTTCCTGAGATTGAAGGAAGGTAATGTGAGTGAGTTCCAGAAGCAGAAAGCGAGTGGAGCGTTACCCACTGAATTCCCCACCATAGAGGAGAAAGACAATTTACACAGAATTCTGATGGAGGTGGAACCGTTACTGGGAGCCTCAGGGTACCGGACCCGAAGGAACATAGTGAGGACCCATGGGGATTATCCTTGCCACTGCTTGGCGCAGACGTTATGGTACCCCAAACGCGGGAATCTGATGCTAGTATGGGACGTGGAGGAGTTGTACTCTACGGGGTTGCCAGATCAGAATCAGCAGGTGTCAATCGTGGTGGTTAGTGCCATGCTGGCAGTGAGATGGTTGGAGGCTAACGCGGACACAAGTGAAAAGGAGACGGCCGTGCCGACTCCTGAGCAGCTGAGCAACGTGAAGATGAGTCGTGAATTGGATCTTTTCAGGACCACCTGCAAGGTTCTGAGAATACCCAAAGCCATTGAAAGAATATGGTCAAGGCAAAGATTGATGCCTTGGTTCCGTGCAGTGATGACATTGTGGATGTATGAACGCGCGAAGCGTCATATGTCGAGCAACACGGATGCCTATCAATCTTTCCAGCTAGATATAGGACCGGGAGCCTATACGAGAGCATTCCTGACGCACAGAAACGCGGTCACCACGGCGGTGAAGCGAGTAGCTGGAGCGCCTTGTGTAACTGAAGATGAGAAGAAAGAGGTCTTAAGAGCTGACCTAGAAAGAAATGTGAGCCTATGTCTTCACAACAGCTTTTGCAGGAACCGGGAGCAAAAGGTGAATGTGAACCTGCTACCTTGTTGCAAACCGAGGCTGTTGGAACAGGAGAGTTGGGGCACGGCCCGCAACTCCATGGAAATGCTGGAGAAAGTCCTTGAAGACAGCGAAGCTGAAGATCAGGATGGAGAAGCAATGGAATGAAGATGATGGAACGAAGAGGACAAGTGAAGACGTGAGCAAGAAAAGAAGAGAAGGAGAAAAAACTTGATTGTCTTTGTGTGTTAAAACTTAAACCAACCAACCAAGTTTGATTATTGAACTTGTTAAACTTTTTGTTTTGATTTAGTTTGGTCAAACCAGACTTTGAAAATTGTTACAATTGTTAAAATTGTTGAAAGAAAATTTTAGTTACACTACTTATGTATATATATAGAACATAGGTGAGTATATTTACCTATTCAAACACGACTGAAGTTTTTAACCTGTGTAAGACACAATTTCACTGTGTGGCGACATGGTAAGTTTGGGTAAACTCGCTCGAGAAGGGTGAGTAACTCAATAACTTTCCTAGCCACAGAGTTTCTTAGTTTAAATATTGAAAGGACTGCATAAATAACTGATTATACTTGGTGAGTGACGTTAAGTTAATTTTAACGGGTGCGTGGCCATGCCACGTCCCAACTTTTTAATCACGAAGAGCGAAAAAAAGTTTTATGGCAAGTGACGTAAGTAGTCAGAAAAGAAATTTTATCTAGGACACTCCTCATGGTGCAAATTTTGTGAAAATGTTGAAAGGCAGTGAGATGCAGTACGATGCCATTTGTGAACACTTAGTGAGTTGAGGTCGAGTAGATAAATGTCATTTTCTTATGCTATTTGTAATATTGATTACAGAGAACTGGAACACTACTTGACGATAACCCGGTGTTATGCGATCAATAGGGACATTGATGGGGACTTGTCCGGGGAGTATGTGCCATTCTGCCAGATAGGCACAGCGCAACCTTCCGGCGACACGAAAGGAAACGAATAAAGGCCTTAGTAACGAAAAAGTATTGCGAAGGAGGGTAGGAATATTCTAGAATTTTCATTTTTAAAATTTCGATCAAAGAGTGAATATTTCTCAGAAATACAAAAAGACGGCCATTTTGACTGAAAGGGACAAAAAAACAGAACAACGACAAATATTGTGGAAAACGGTCGCACAAGAGACGAGAAGTACGAAGCCTCTTATCGTGGCAACAACACACGATAAGACTCTTAGCAGTGGATATCAGTGGAGAAGGAAGCTTCAGTGGGGAAGGAATATTCCACGGAACCCTCCCGTGCCACAAATTGGGAGAGATAAGAACGTTATCTCAGGAAGATTACGGGAGCGGAGGCTTGGTCCCCCAGAGACTGTTGTATGTGAAGGGACTATATAAAACTGACTTTGTAGCTACTTGGATGTCGTAGAACTCTGAATTAACACCGGTATAATTTGATATTTTAGAATATGAGTAGCTAGAAAGAGGAAAGGGTCAATCCATCTCCAATGGATTTAATATAGAACTGTCACACAAAAACATATTAAAATAGGTTGTTCGAGCCGTGTTTTTAATAGCAATCACGTAGTCTGAGGATCCGAGACTCAGCTAAGTGGTTGTGTTCGCATGTAAACGAAAGCTGATCAAAAGTCGTTTGACTGATGGCCTAAAAATAGTAACTTTTTACTTAGCCCTAAACAGACCAGAAAATCAACTGGTAAGGTCGAGACGGTGAAAAACGAGTAGGATTAAGGTAACTGACGCTTGCCAGTCGTTAATAGGTACTTTTTCTACGCTCCGTCGCTGTGTAGTATTTGGGCGAATGTTACACAAAGCACTATGTAACAGTCACTTACAACCATTGGCTCAAGAGTCAAGGACACTATCTCTTGTGTTTTTCTACCTCGAACGGTCGGAGCCAAATCGGTTCACTTGCGACATGAGACTAAAAACCCGTTACAGCTTAAAGGCCACTACCAAAATACCCCCCCCCCACTCTAGAAAATAAGAACGTCCCCATACTTAGGTCTCAAAATACCCAAAATACGCGAACGCCGTTAAAAACAGGGTTGGAACAGTCCGTACAGTTACTTTTTATTAGACAGTGGAATTTTGATCCATTTCAGATGGATCAACCTAAAACTCTCCTTACCTCAACATAACAATCATAAAACACACTCAAGAAAACTAAATTGAGTACTCACATTTCGGTACACTCGAGAATTTGAGGTAACTGAATTGATAACCAATTTGAGAATAAATGGGGAATTAAGTTTGATTCAATAAGTTTTAATCGAACAAGTTCTAGCTTGAGAATTGAGTTTTTGGTCTGGACCATTGGGAGACCTCGTTTTTCTACCTTGCCACTGAAGGCTTACTCTGGTCCAACTGAATATCGATGTTCTTTAGCTCGCGATTACTTTCTGTCTCCTGTCACGAATAAGGGAACTCTACTCTCTTCAAATTAAGTATCGGAAATTGCGAGTAGGAATTTCCCGCTGCTAAATTTGACCACTTTTCCTTGTTTTTCATTCGGTCGTTCTGATCTTCTATTTCTGAGATTTTCAGTTTTCGCGAGAAAGTTGAGCATGACAGGCTCAATTCGAATTTTTGAAAAATTACATTTCACCCCAAAATTATTACGTTGACCGTATTCCTCAAGGTCAAAACTTCCAAATATGACCGACTGGCACAGAATTTGAACAGAGTAGCGAAACTGAATTTGTTCAAATCCATGATAATCCCCGTGATTTTTTATGCAAGTCCGTGTTTTGGTTTAAATAAGTACAAATGTGCCAGTCGGTCATGTCTGGAGGTTTGACCTTGAGAAACACGTAATTTTGGAGTGAAGTTTTAATTTTAAAAATTTCGAATGGAGCCTGCCATGCTCAGTTTTCTCGAACCAACTGAAAACAAAAAGTGAAAAATCAGAACGACCGAATTAACAATTGCGGGAAACTACTCAAGAAAAAGGCAGGAAATTGCTATTCGCAATTTCTCGACACGAAATAATAAGAGAGTAGAGCTGTCTTATCCCGAAAACAGGAGAATAGAACACAGACTTGAGAAAGGACGATTATTCGAACGGAACAGAGTGAACATTCAATGGAAGAGAGGACAACTCAAGTGTCCCGATGGTTCATGCAGAAATTTTGATTCTTGAGACAGAACTTACTTCTGTTGTTAAAACTAATTAGCATCAAATTATTTAGTTATATTATTTGATTCTCGAGCTGCTCATCTTTTAATTACTCCTCATACTCAAGCGCATCGACATGTAAGTTCTCAATTTAAATTTCTCGAGTGTATTTTATGATAGTTATGTTGAGATAAGGCGAGTTTTAGGTTGATCCATCTGAAATGGATCAAAGTTCCACTGTCCAATAAAAAGTAACTAAGCGGATTGTTCCGACCCGGTTTTTAACGGCGTTCATGTATTTTGGGTATCTAGAGACCTAAGTATGGGGACGTTCCTAATTCTAGAGTGGGGGGATATTTTAGTAGTAGCCTTTAAGCTGTAACGGGTCGTAGTCTCATGTCACAAACGAACCGAATTGGCTCCGACTGATTTGAGGTAGAAAACACAAGAGATAGTGTCCCTGACTCTTGAGCCAATGGTTATAGGGCCATTTTTTTTAAGCCTCATGTGTGACTGCAGTAGACGAATGTTACATAGTGTTTTTATGGCGCTCCTGGGTGTTTTTACGACATCATGACTACGGAGTCGAACCCACTTGACACAGCTCCGGGCTACATGCCCATTCTAGAGTACCGGTGGTACGGTTCAGCGGGAGCGTGTAAACCTTCCGGTTGTACCGTGATAGCTTTTTAAGAAAACTCAAGAAAATTTCCTGGTACGCTCTCCGAACGAGGCTTAGCTAACCGAGTGAAGGGGGGCAACTAGGGGGACAAAAACACGAGCAAAAAAGAATACAAAAAGGAACAAAAACCATAAAACGAAAAAAGACAGTGACTTTGATACCAAATTAGTTGGATCAAACCTTTGTATTAATTAAATAGTATACACATACTGTTTTATAAGACCGATCGTTTCGATCAATCTAGCAATTTAAACCAGTTACTTCAGCAAGGTGCCCGAGTGGGGGGCGTTGTTAAGGGTTTTCAGATAGATTGCGACCCAACCGGACCACTAGGAGACTTGACTGGAAAGGGTGACCAGTCGAGTGGGAAAGTGGTTCACAAGGATCGAACCGGACCACTAGGAGACTTGACTGGAAAGCGTGACCAGTCGAGTGGGAAAGTGGTTCACAAGGATCGAAACGGACCACTAGGAGACTTGATTGGAAGAGGTGACCAGTCGAGTGGGAAAATGGTTCTGCTGTCAAGTGCAGAACAGAGACAACCAGCACAGGACCACTACAAGAGGACGCACAGGGGTGTTCTCAAGTCGAGCAACGGGTATCGTTAGAATCCACATTACATTACAGGAAATAAGTGTAAAATTGGATAAGCGGAGTCCCATTGTTTTGAGGCAGTTTTTACTCAAGCAGGCCTGGAAACAGGTCTACGGTTTTCTCTCGAGAGGTTTAGCACCCGGCGCTTAAGGGATTTTTCGGCTTAAGAGGGGGGCTAAAGAGGGGGGAGGTTAGTAGGGGGGCTGGTTAGGTTAAAGGTTGGCGGTTGTAAATTGTAAAAAGGGGGGAAATTAGAGTAACTAATTAATCGACATCGTTGATTTAGTTACATTAGCCATCAACACGCGTTGGTTATAATAGGTGGATATCCAAAATTTATTTCGAGTTAAGATTGGTACGCTGGTTGGATTGGTAGGGGGGAACGGATATAGACAGTTTTTGTGATACCCCATAAGATCGCTAGTGGGGGGAGGAAAACGCGTGGCAGTTAGGTACCAGACATTTTTTTCGACAGAAGGTCGACATTTGTCTCCTTTGAATTTTAGGTGGGTTGATTTCTCTGTTTTATTATTTTTTCTGGTTTAAAATTTTTTTTTTATATATTGTTGCATTTAGGCGAAGATTTGCGATTGGTTTTTATACAAACAGGTGATCACAAGATACCTGCGCACAAGTTTTGGCTTTCAATTGCTGGGAACATTGAAAAAGAGGTAACTAAAAAAAAAAGGGAGGGTCAGCATTTGGCCATCAAGAGAGGGTTTTTGGGAAAATTTTCACTAGAGCTTGAGTGGTGGTACAAGGTACAGTGAACCAAGAAGTCCCTACAACGAAGAAGAAAGAGATCCGATATCCAGACACTCAGTGACGAGTCTTGGGACAGTACCGAAGAAGTCTTGGGACATTGCAGTCTGGGGACAGTCTTAGGGCAACACAGTCTTGGGACAGTGCAGCCTTGGCAGTCTTGGACCAGAGCAGTCTTGGTACGAAACAATCTTGGACCAGAGCAGTCTTGGTACGAAACAGTCTTGGGCCATTGCTCTTGGGACGTTAGTCTTGGGACGTTAGTCTTGGGACGTTAGTCTTGGGCCATTGGTCTTGGGACGTTAGTCTTGGGACGTTGGTCTTGGGACATTAGTCTTGGGCCATTGGTCTTGGGACGTTAGTCTTGGGACGTTGGTCTTGGGCCATTGGTCTTGGGCCATTAGTCTTGGGCCATTGGTCTTGGGAGGTTAGTCTTGGGACGTTGGTCTTGGGCCATTGGTCTTGGGACGTTGGTCTTGGGACGTTGGTCTTGGGCCATTGGTCTTGGGACGTTGGTCTTGGGACGTTGGTCTTGGGACGTTAGTCTTGGGCCATTGGTCTTGGGACATTAGTCTTGGGACATTAGTCTTGGGCCATTGGTCTTGGGACGTTAGTCTTGGGACGTTGGTCTTGGGCCATTGGTCTTGGGACGTTGGTCTTGGGACGTTGGTCTTGGGACGTTAGTCTTGGGACATTGGTCTTGGAACGTTGGTCTTGGGTCGTTGGTCTTGGGACGTTGGTCTAGGGACGTTGGTCTTGGGACATTGGTCTGAGGATACCAATAAGAAGTACTGGGACAACACTGAATAGTCTTGGGACGGTAGAGAGAAAGTCTTGGAACAGTATTGGGAAGGGGGTACTACAAGAGTACTAAGTTAGGTTGAAGTAACCAATTATAACAACACATTCCCTATCCTAACCTAACACATAAGAGTTTTCAAGAAATTAAGAAAGATTGTTTTTAGCGAATTGTCAATTTCTTTTTACTTAGAGTTTTAACCTTAGAGTAGAAATTTTGTAGATATTAATACTGTAAATAATAACAATTGTAAATAATGAGGCGGAGCAGGGTACCGGTAGCTGAAAAAAGATCTACCGAAGCAAAGACAAAGTATAATTCGTCGCTACGCAAAACAACATCGATGGGTCCGAAGATAACAAAGAAGAGCTTTTCAGTTAATATGGTCAGCACAAGGAGTACAACGGAGAACAGAGCAAAAGAGGGCACGGAAGGGGAACGAGTAGAACCCACCATCGAGATTGATCTAGAGACACCTGATCAAAGTGTGGATGAAACAAGGAAAATGGCGACGGAGTCAACTCCAATGCCCAATGCAGAAGAACCAATTCCGAAACCCATAGAGTTCTCACCAATAGACAATGTGGAAGATGCAATAGGCAACACCGAAGAAACGGTGAAAGAAGACTCTCAAGTAAAAAAGACATCTTTTACAGAAAAGTTGGCGATGATGGTCGGAATAAAAACGAAAGAAAACATGACTGAAGAACCAAAAGCTGAAAGAGCACTGTATTTGGGACAGTGAGCACGAAGACGACAGAAGCAAATCCAAGAGAGGAACAAACTAAAGCAGAAGCTACGGCCAAAGACAGACCGACGGCTGACCATGAAGAGGCTACTCTTGAGCTAGGTGACTTGATGGCAAAACTGAATCAGATCGACAAAAAACTGAAGCACAGCGAAGAGGACAGAGAAGTGATAAGAAAAGAATTAAGATACAACAAACACGAGTATCTGGATAGTTATTTCAACCTGGCTAAGGCAACAGACGAGAGACTCAAGGAGATGACAGATAAGGTAGAAGCCACCAATGAAGAACGAGATAGGAACATCAAAAAAGATATGCAACAGTTGAAAAACCGATATGATGATGTCAACAGCCAATTAGGTAGCCTGGAAAAAAGAATGGACACAATGAGCAAACATCAGGCCGAAAGTTCGTGTGCAATACAGGCGAAATTGGATACAATCTTGAGAAATTCTACCTCACAAGAAAGACCGGCAGCGGATCGCACGCAAGGCACCAGAGTTGACTTTGTGGAACCACAAAGGAACAAACGGCAATCGACACCGTTGCCCTTAACCCGGGATACGGTGAGCATAGCACCAACAGCTGCTAAAACAATCATGAAGAATGGAACGTCAAGTACAACGACTGGTCCGGGGGACTCAACAGCTAACAGCAACGCAGGTCCGGATGCTATGACATGGGCAAGCACTTGGGAGATGATGAATAGACCTCTAGAGGCCTTCGCCACGAGGAACACTGACTCGAATGATAGAAGAGAGGGAAAATCCAGAAAAACATTCAAAAAGCCAAAAGAATTCAAAGATGACTCTGATGGATGCATTGATACTTGGGTGGAAGTGATGGGATTACACCTAGAACAGGACAACTTGAACGATGAAAGACAAGCATGCACAGCCATACTCAGCAATTTAGAAGGCACGGCATTAAAATGCGTGGTTGCGAAGAAAGAAGAAGAACGCGATACCGCGGACAAAATCTTTGAAATACTGTTGAATAGATTCGGCTCAGGCATGAAGGGTCATCAAGTGATGATGCGATTTGAAAAAAGGAGACAGAGAGATGACGAATCGATAGACAGGTTCCTAGATGATCTCGAGAGCTTGAGAAGAAGGAGTGACCCAGAAGAATCTACCAATAGAAGAAACTTCAGCATAGCCTCAAAGTTCATTGATGGGGTAAAGAGTGATGACTTGAGAACGATGTTAGCAACGTATTACACATTGTCGAAAGATAATGCGCCAACTCCAGAAGAGATGAGGCAGAAGTCAAGAGAATACATGCTGATGAAACCTAAGAAATACTCGTACTCAGACAACAGGAACACCCAAGGGGGGAGTCAGCCACAGAGGTCGCCATGGTACAAGCCCAGAGATGACATGGACAAACGCAGGTCGTGTGCTAACTGCGGGTCAGTTGATCATCATGTGGCGGATTGCACGACATACAAACAGGGCATGAAGAATGGGATATGCACCTGATGAGGAAGATATGAGTCAGATGGAAGAACACGAGTTCTATAGCGGCTTGATCACCAAAATAGGAGCAAGATGCTTCATCTGCAACCAAGAAGGGCACTTCAGGATGGACTGTCCGTTGTTTTGGGAAGCGGTCAAGAATCAGAGTCATCCGAAACACAAGTTGGCGCTAGCAGCGGTGCAGAACCAGAGAAACTGACAAGGTGAATTTGAGACGAAGAAACTTGAGGGACCAAATGTAGAGCTACCAACGAAATCAATGAAAACTGTAACACAATGTGGTAGTGCAGCAGAGGCCACGGCGAAGAAAGCCCCAGAAATAGATTACGAGAAGGCGGCAGCGGAGGCCATCAACAAAGTGAAGCAGGATCTGGGAGCGAAAGAAATAGAACAACGACTAAAGCAGGAGATCGAAAAGCAGAATTTCAACGAAGCATTAACTGGATTGAAGCCAGCACCAGAGGCTGTATCGGGCTCGACAAAGACTGGAAATTGTAACACTGTAAAGATGGTGACAGGAAAACCATTCGGCATATCAAAAATCGGGGCTAGAATAATGTCGATAATCACAGTGGGCGGCCACGAGGTAACCAGAAACTTGAGCGAACCGAGCGACCAGACAATAATACACATTGATGTGTACGCAGATTACTTGAGTTTAATAAGCCCACAATCGACTTCTAGAGCATTGAGAGCACTACTCACGCGAGGGGGTAGCAAGTCGGTACGTGTTGATAACAGATACACAGAAGCTTATGGTCCACATGAGGTGATGTTAAATATAGATGGAATCAACATCAATTGGGCAAATCTACGTAGGGAAGGAAGAGTTAAAGGTGAGATCGATTGGACACTGCGCCATGCTTGAAGAAGATGCGATGCACATCGGAACAGAGGCAGATGTGACAGGGCACGTGCTAGACATAAGTGGCAAGAAGACTCAGTTACGTGGGTTACTTGATACGGGAGCGGTCTTGAGTGTCATACCAATCGAAACTTGGTAACGAATGGGCTTCAACAAGGATGATTTGATAGACTCGGGAATACGGCTGTCAGCTGCAAACAAAGGGGCGCTGCGGGTGCTAGGCAGAACACCAATAATAGCCCTAAACCTGGGGGAACGCAACCTGTGGATGAGTTTTCTTGTAGTAGAAAACCTAAATGAGTCTGACCAATTTATTTTAGGCAGAGACTTCATCAGGAACTTTGATGTAGCGATTGATCTTAACAACGCAATGTTCAGGATACGGAACCCGGATAGGAGGTACGCAATCAAACCGGTAAATTTAATAATGGCAAATGAAAGCAAAGCACCGGTGTTCTTGAGTAGGAGGGTGAGGCTAAAGGCGAATGAAGCGGCAATCGTAGGCTTGCGGATGAAAAATTACAATGAATTAAGTGACAATAAGCAAGTGTGTATAGTTCCGAATCCTAATAGTCAAAGTGCTGCTGTTTTAGGAAGATCCTTCTCGATAACGAAGAGCGGCCTCTGCGTCAGTGTCTTGTTGAATACCCTTGATATACCGATCACGATACAGAGAGGGAGGAAACTGGGATATGCTTTACCGGTTAAAACCCGATATGAGATGACTGAAAACTCAAAACAGAATGAAGTCGTTGATTGTCCCGATCATAGGGACAAAATTTGTATCTTGAGACGATTACAAGAAATAAAATATTCATCAGGTCTTGTTAAATCACTTAAGTCAGAGACGGACGATGGACTGTCGAGCTGTTCGAACTTTCCAGAGCGGCCCACACTAGATGAAATGCAAATTGATAAACCGGTTCTCCCGGAGATTGAACACTTGAGGGGCAAACTGACGGACGAACAGCTCGAAGCCATCAAGGACGTACTAGAGCGGAACGAAGAAGTTTTTTCGAAGCACAAAGCGGATATCGGGTGTTGTAATTTCGTTGAGCATGAAATAGAACTTGAGGAGAACGCGGTACCGCACAGGGAGGGGGCGAGGCGCATGACCCCGCACAAATCGGAGGCGTGTAGAAAAGAGATCGAAACGTTACTAGAGTATGACATGATAGAACCATCCAAGTCACCGTGGGCGTGTGGAGTAGTGATGGCCAAAAAGAAAGGCGACCAGTTGAGGTTTTGTTGTGACTTTCGATACCTGAACTCCGTCACGGTGAAGGATGCCTATCCCATACCTAGGATTGATGAGAGCCTCTCGAAGTTAGGTGATGCAAAATTTTTTACGACTCTTGATTTAGGCTCGGCCTTTTGGCAGGTACCACTACGGAAGCAGGACAGGGACAAGACAGAGTTTGCCTGCGAGTTGGGTCTTTTTCAGTGGAAACGGATGCCGTTTGGACTTTACAATGCCACAGCCACGTTTCAGCGATTGATGGCACACGCGCTGATAGGCGTGACAAAGAAGTATGGCAATCTGGTAATGTGCTACGTGGATGACGTGGTAATAGCAACGCCAACACTAGAAGACCACATTGAGAGACTTGACGAGGTGTTCGCGTGCATGAAAAGATCGGGGCTAAAGTGTAAACCATCAAAGTGCGAGATACTCAAGGACTCAATAAAATACTTGGGCAGGATGGTAGACAAGCACGGCATCAGACCTGATCCAGACGCCGTGGAAGCAGTCCTAACCTGGAAGTCACCGAAGACGGAACACCAGTTGATGAGCTTCCTGGGCTTCGCTAACTACTACAGAGAGTTCATCAAAGGCTACGCGGACAAGGTGTACCCGATGCAACAATTGATGAGGCACAAGGGCAAAAAGTTCACATGGAACAACGCAGCAGAAGAGTCATTCAAGAGGATAAAGAAAGAGCTATGCGAGGCACCAGTACTAGGTATGCCGACTGAGAAGGGGATGTACGTGCTGGACACGGATGCATCGGTAGTTGCGATTTCAGGAATTCTCCATCAGGAACAAGAATGGAATGGGAAGACAGTCTTGAGACCAATAGCGTACGGGAGCAAAGTCCTAAGTGACACAGAAATGAAGTACGGAGCACCGAAAGCAGAGATGTTCGCAGTGGTCACCTTTGTCGAGAAATACAGGGCATACCTAGGCAGTGAGCCCTTCAAGCTGCGAGTCGACAACCGAGCACTAAGCTGGCTGAAAACGTACTCAATGGACCAAAGTTACATTGGGAGGTGGATAGTTCGCTTGGACGGATACAACATGGTAATTGAGCACAGAACACGGGATAAACATCAAAATGCCGACAGCTTGAGTAAGAAGACGGAGTTCTACGAGAGACAAGAACAAAGAGAGGCAGACAGACCTGAAATCAAAGAGGGCTTCTCCTTCATGGACAAGGAAACGTACGACAGTCTTCCACTCACAAGATGGCTGGACAAATCAGGCAAACCGATTGAAGATCATCCCGAATTACCAAAAGAGCCTCTTGAAAAAACCATCTTGAAGAAGAACAGAAGGATCCCGATAGAGGTAATACTCAAGTCGAAGATCGTGAGGGAAACACTTAAGGCAAAAGGCTATGATCTTAACCAGGTAGAAGCGGGAGCTGCACAGATAGATGATGACTTAATGAGGTTGCTCGAGAAACTATCAGATGATAAGCCCGTGATCCAAGAGAAGGGTCAGGAGGGACCGGAACTAACTATACTTCGGAGAAAAGAAACAGCAAACAATACTGACTCCTCAAAAGGAAGCGTCACTGATAGCAAAGATGTCGTGCGATCACTAGTTGACAAAATCCCCGAAAATATTCTGGAGCAGACAAAAGTCAGGAAAAAGAAAGTGACATTCAAAGAAGGAACTGAACACCTGGGACTAGATCAAGAGTCCGGGGAGTGGTCCAGGTTCACAGAAGAAGAGGAACCCGGAAAAGGAAAATTGTCCGGGGAGCGTGAAGAATGGGATGAAGACTCGGATGAGAGCAGCGAAGGCCAAGACAGTCTGTGCATGATATTAGCGGAAGAGAAGACAAGGCACCACGACAGGGAGTTACAAACTGACCCATCTTCAGGAACGTACAATCTGGACATACAAGAGATAAGAGGTGGTGAAGAACTTGAGAGAATAGCGGTTTCAAGAAAGCCATTCAGGGAACTATCGTGCAACTCAAACGTCAGAACGAATCTGGTACCAGAAGACGACATGAAAATCGTGAAAATGATGATATGCGTGAAACTGAGTGATGACATCCACAGCCCTGGTGAGATGAATGGACAGATCATGGCGCTAAAGGAGCATGTCAAGGCAAGATATAGGCTGTCAGACCTAATAAGAGCCCAGAAGAATGACAAAATGACAAGTAACCTCTCCAAATGGATCCAGTCGGGGGTCAAGGAGAAGGGGCAACTTGAGGAAGACAGCTACAAGATCTTGAGCCAGTTCTATAAAGAAAAGAAAGACTTACTTTATCACACAGCTGATGGGGTGGTAGCGTGCAAGAGGAGAGATGAGGAAAAGATATTACACAAACACAACCTCATCATACTACCACAATTGTACCAAACGGAGGTGCTTTTCAGATCACACGACCAGATGGGCCACCAGGGGATAGACAAAGTACAACAAAGGATAATTCACAGGTTTGATTGGCCAGGAATGAGAAAAGCTTGCGAGAGATGGGTGAATGCCTGCCTGGCATGTCTCCAGGTAAAAGACCCAAGGAAGATGAAGTTTCCCCTCAAGTCCGTTGAGAGCTCAGAGTTCAATGAAGTGGTGCAGATAGACCATCAAAACATCTGCATGACAGAGTCGGGATATAACCAGATACTGGTTATAATAGATCACTTCACAAAGTTGGCGGAAGTGGTCCCGTGCCAAACAGCCTCGGCCGAGGAGACATGTGATCATTTGATAACGCATTGGATATCGCGGTATGGTTGGCCAATGACTTTCCAGTCGGACAACGGCAAAGCTTTTGTGGGGGACTTGACAAAAGAATTGATGAAGAGATCGCACATTGCTCAAGCACACTCGACGACCTATCATCCACAGACCAATGGGTTGGTAGAGAGACAGAACAGGACACTGGTCAACATGTTAAGGGTGTACTGCTCAAGATACATGACGGACTGGGACAAATACCTGCCACAGGTAGTAGGAGCCTACAACAGTACACAGCACTCAACGACGGGCATCAGTCCTTTCATGATGTTGACGGGCAGGGAGAGGGCGATGCCTCTAACATTCTTCTACCCAGAATACGAGGGGAAGAGGACGTCGCCTCAGGCATATGTGAAGGAAGCGATCAAAAGACAACAAGAGCTAAACGAGCTATGCTGGAGGAACACGGCGCAAGCGCAAATGAGACAACGCAAGAAATATGACGAAAAAATATTACAAGCAAAACCATATGAAGTGGGCCAGTACGTGTGGGTCTTTCAAAATGTCATACCGCCCAAGGGAACAAAGAAACTACTCAAGAAGTGGAGGGGACCATTCATGATAACGGAAGTACATCAACAAGGACGGTTCTACCGCTTGAGTACTGGGCGAGCAGCACATTACGAAAATCTGAAGCCTCACGTCCCGTCCCCGGAAGACTGGTGCCTACCGAAAGACATGGAGGGTCTCGAGTACCTGGTGGTAGAGCCAGCGTGTGAAGTGAATGAAAAGGGCACCAGAGAGAAAAATGATGGCAATGAAAACTTGAGCTTGGACGACAATGAAAAGATAGAGGTGGAGTCTGAAGCAGGATCGTTTGCAGAAGAAGACTGGAACGACCCGGAGCAAGATGAGGTGCCGAAGTGGATGGATCCAGATCGACCAATATCACCGGGAACCAGAACTGGCAATCGTAAACGGACGGGTGTGAGATACAACAGATACGGGGATGACTTCTTGATTGACAAGATACAGCCAGACAAATTGGGCGAGGAATTACTGAGTGCAGGCGAACTGGAAGCCGAAGAGGAATGGCAGGTCATTGATGATGGTGGACACTATCCGCAGGAAGATTACTCGACACCAGAAATGGAGACGGACCTCGAACAGAGCGAGATAGAGAGGAGGGAGAACACGAACTTGAGGATACTAGAGTGGATACGCGACGTCAAAGACGAAGGCCATGGAGGACAGAGTATCCAGCAAGTCGACGTGTCAGCGGAAAAACACAAGAAGTCAGAAGACCCTCTCTTCGGCTGGACGGCGACAGACAGGCCGCTGGACATTCCACCGGACAATTCAGACCCGACAACATCGACGGGGACGTCGATAAATATTTTTGTCCGGGGAGTGGGGGTAGGACTTACCCACACCGAAAATTTGATGATAAAGAAGCTCAAGGATGTGAGAGAAACAAGCGAATTGGAACTGGAAGAACAAGAGCCAGAGCCTAACATAGACCGGAATTTCAAAACGAAATTTGAAATACCCAATCAGTACTCGGAAAACATCATGATAACAGATAGTGACTTCATCCTGTCAAACAGAACGAGCGCGATCTGCATCACGGCAGACATGAGTTTCAAATCAAGACTGAAAGCTGACTTCAAGAGAGAATACCAGAACGTAGAGTTTCTGTTCAGACAGAGACCAGGACTGGGAGGGATGGCAGCGCTCCCACCATCAGTAGCACAAGTCCCGGGGAAATACCTGTGCTTCCTAGTGACGAGGGTCAATGATAGGAACACAATTGATCCCGAACACGTAATGTTGGCACTAACAAGACTACGAGACTTCATGATTGAAAGAGGGATAACAGAGGTCTCAATGCCGGTGTATGACCCAAACAGGGGCAAACTGAGCCCAAGGGAATTGTACGCTATCCTACATGTAGTCTTTGCAGAAACTGAGATAGTGGTGTATCTTCATAAGAAGTACTACTTGAGCATCGCCTGAGTCGGGTACACGGGGGTGTCGAGTCGGGTGTGAGGGAGGAGTCTTGAGCTAGGTACTGGGGTACAAAACAGGTAAGGGATCTTAGGGGTGATTGGCATGACAATTATTATTTTAAATGATTGATGGTGCTAAAACATAAAATGTATCTGCATGTTTTTAGAAAATTTCAATTGAACTATTTTAGTAGGGCGAAAAGGAGAGGGTTTTTAATCATAAAAGTAATGGGGTTTTCTGGTTAGGAACACAGCTTGTCGGTCTAAAAAATCGGGTGTTATTTTCAGATTGATTTGTTGAACTCACATTGACTATTCAATTGAAGGAAGAAAACGATATCTCAAAAAGATAACTCAAGTTGCTCAGGTAAAACTCAAGTTGCTCAGGTAAAACTCAAGTTGCTAATACTCAAGGACTCAATTGAGATCACAGAAATGACAGATCGATTCTGGAAGTCCATGCCATCCCCATGCCATCGGCTCTGGAAAAGCCCACACTTGACGGATTGTACAGGCGGCTGAGGGACCTGGATTATACTCAAGTGGACGAGAGAATGGCAGTGATGCTGAATGCCATCCTCCAATTGGAGGAACAGGGCGAGTGTCGGGAGTCTGCGACGGAAGCGGTTTTGATGGTAGGCTACACCACTGATGGAGTGTCCAATCAAGAACAAACCAGATGGCTGTCCTGGAACGTGGATGGGGCGATAAGGGGGTTCGATTTGGCGAGGAACCCTGGCCTGAACAACAATACGGAGTATGGCGCGGGGGAATTCCCACTGCCGGTCAGACCATCAGTCAGGTCCACGAGCCAGAGTACGAGTAAAGTACTATCGATAACACGGGCACAGCAGACGGGGGAAGTTTATCCGGACGTCAGTGCTATGAAGAGAGAACTCGAGAGGACCCAGCGGGAAAGGAACAAGGCGAACCTCGACCGGGATCAAGCGGTGCTTGAGAGGGATCAAGCGCGGAGAGAACTGGACATGATGAGAGCTGAACAGCTACAGGCAGAAAGGGTGCGGGAGAATGCCGCGAATTGTGAACAGCTGAAGCAGGCTCTCGAGAGAGATCAGGCAAAACTTGAGAGGATCCAGCGACAACAACGCGAGCTCGATATGCAGAAAGGGGCTAGGCCCAAAGAACGGGTAGTGACTGGCTCAAGGCCAGAGTCACGCATGGAAGTAGATGAAGCTCCTAGGTCGAAGGGACGATTCAACCTCGATCGTGCGGCTCAGGAACATATGAACGAGGGGCTGGAGGTATGGATACCGCCCGAATCAGCGTCCTCCCTGCGTGGTTTGGAGACTCAAGTAATACGACCATTGATGGACGTCGCGTTGCCTGGATATACACCGAGTTCGACCCCGGGTAGTAGTCAGGTGAGTGGCTGCTCGTCACGATTGAAAGAGTTGCACAAGCGGCTACAGCTGAGGAGTCGCGAGAGTCCGGCAAGAGCGGACTTACCCTCGACGTGGGGGAGCAACCTGTCAGGAGTGTGGTGATCTCGAGCTACAAGAAGAATACGGAAGGGAGATATCGCAAGCACAATCGGATAGACTGGAACGCGGCGCAGAGGGAGAGGAGAGATTGCTTCCACGACGCGACTTGGGTGGAGTACTTCACGCATCCGCGAGTGCCTGAAGGCGTGGTTCACTTGATCATTGGGGACAGCTTGCTGCGGGTGCTGACCCGGATCCAGTCCCATTGGCAAACGGGAATCTTGAGCTTCGCCGGAGCCGCAACGCCGCAGATGTTAGCGACACTTGAGATGTTAAGGATGGTAAGTGCATACACGGTCACCCTGATGGTCGGGACGAACGACGTGTCCAGGGGGGAAGCAAGGAAGCTGACAAGGCTGCACGACAAGATGAGCCAAATGGATCCGGCCAATCTCACGGTATGTACCGTTCCCTACAACATGGGAGCGGATCAACATGCAGTGGAGATGAACACAAAAGTGCGAAGCCTGAACGAAACAATCAGGAAGATACATCAAAGGAGTGTCCTTCCGCTTCGGCTACTGGACGTGGCTGAGCAAATGGAGCTATCCTCTTTTCCAGACTGAATAGGACAAAAGAAATTTTAAAATTACCAGCTTAAAAAGCGGGGATTCATGGGTGCAGGTGTGTGCAGATTTTGATTGCTGTTTAGCGATAGTGTGAAAATTTTATATGGTTGTGAATTTTGGAAGGTAGATAAACTTAAGTCCGATGCAAACTTCTGTAAATGACCACTGGCACTGTATCTTGAGCAACACTCGGTTCTCTGGGACTCACTGGCAGATGACAACACGCGATGAGGACATCGATCTCCAGTCCGGGGAGTATGTGCCAGTCGGTCATGTCTGGAGGTTTGACCTTGAGAAACACGTAATTTTGGAGTGAAGTTTTAATTTTAAAAATTTCGAATGGAGCCTGTCATGCTCAGTTTTCTCGAACCAACTGAAAACAAAAAGTGAAAAATCAGAACGACCGAATTAACAATTGCGGGAAACTACTCAAGAAAAAGGCAGAAAATTGCTATTCGCAATTTCTCGACACGAAATAATAAGAGAGTAGAGCTGTCTTATCCCGAAAACAGGAGAATAGAACACATACTTGAGAAAGGACGAAGAAATTTTTGCTAAAAAGTAAATTTCAAACGTTTTCGCAACTATGTGCATCGTCAGGATTTTTACAATAAACTACTCTAAATGACGATAAAACATCAATTTACAAATGTTATTTACAATAAATCCTCTCTTCCATTGAATGTTCACTCTGTTCCGTTCGAATAATTATTGAGAAAGGACGATTATTCGAACGGAACAGAGTGAACATTCAATGGAAGAGAGGACAACTCAAGTGTCCCGATGGTTCATGCAGAAACTTTGATTCTTGAGACAGAACTTACTTCTGTTGTTAAAACTAATTAGCATCAAACTTATTTAGTTATATTATTTGATTCTCGAGCTGCTCATCTTTTAATTACTCCTCATACTCAAGCGCATCGACATGTGAGTTCTCAATTTAAATTTCTCGAGTGTATTTTATGATAGTTATGTTGAGATAAGGCGAGTTTTAGGTTGATCCATCTGAAATGGATCAAAGTTCCACTGTCCAATAAAAAGTAACTAAGCGGATTGTTCCGACCCGGTTTTTAACGGCGTTCATGTATTTTGGGTATCTAGAAACCTAAGTATGGGGACGTTCCTAATTCTAGAGTGGGGGGATATTTTAGTAGTAGCCTTTAAGCTGTAACGGGTCGTAGTCTCATGTCACAAACGAACCGAATTGGCTCCGACTGATTTGAGGTAGAAAAACACAAGAGATAGTGTCCCTGACTCTTGAGCCAATGGTTATAGGGCCTATTTTTCTTAAGCCTCATGTGTGACTGCAGTAGACGAATGTTACAAAATAAGCAAATTTGTTTTCAGGTGAGACGTCCAAGGAAAGCCAAATGCGAACAGAACTTCAAGTACCAAACCTGTCGACTTGCGAATGTGTCATCAAGATTAAAATTTTTTACAATATTTACAAAACGATCAAAGATCTGAAAAATGAGAAACATGTCTAAAAAGGCTCTAAAACTTCTTAACCAATCAAATTTAAACAACTGTAATTTAGCCACATAGATCAAGTCGCCTATAGACATTTCCAACCATTTATCATTTGGTTGGAAATGTCGCAGATGATTTCCAACCGTCTGACAGTGTAGAGTCAGATAATTGGAAATCAATCCAGCCAGATTGAAAAAACTAACACCTGCGCAGAAAAAACAGGAGACTACTGTAGCGGAAATGCTTGAGACTACTTTAGCGCGTATTATATTTGAATTTGAAAAACAATTTAAATGTTGAAATTTGTTTAATTCCTGCTTAGCCGTAGCACGGACACTCGCCTAGTCATACCCGCGTTGTATTACACTTCTGATGATAAAAAGGTGGGTATTCGGATGAAAATAGGCTCTTCTTTTGGTTATCGATAACTACGTTGATAATTGATTGGGGTCTGTTGCATAAGAGTGCGTATAGGCTCTTTCCTGTTGTACTTGTAGTTTCAATAAGTTGTAGACAATTTGAAACGCATAGCTCATTGAGCATCAGTTGTTCTTCATGCGAAGAGGATGTCATTGCTGGCCATCCTAAGGTTTGTCAGTAGCTTCGGTTACCATGATACATTCTGACCTGATTTATTTGACTGCATTTGCCTATGTCCACTTAAGAGACAATTGCAATTAATCGTTGCAGAGACTGGTGGTAATTTCAGTTCTAAATTGTACATGCAAGGAGTAATGTTAAACAGTATTAAAGCGAGCTGAGACGCGCAATGCTTTGAAGAACGAAATTTACGATGGGTGCAATGGAGTATCCTGCAGCGCTGTCTTTCAATGCAAGCCTTCTTAGTGTAGCTAATGAGGGATCAGGTGAAGTTAAACATAATTTTGAGAGGTTAGAATCATTTTTTTCAATCAACTCAACATTTTTCAGGCACTGCATCAGATAGGAGCGTACAAGTCGGGGCCGAATTTCAAGCGACTGATTCAAATCTTCATTCACCAGAGACCCTTCCAGAATACATAGGTGACTTGATTGAAACATGATTATTTCTCATAAAATTATGCTTGCGCTGTTTTCAAATTTTAAATTTTTCAGAAACTGTAGACCTGTGCCAGCCCTTGTGGTCCCCCTCGTCGCATCATTTGTCAGACCCAGAAAGTGAGTCTCTCTTAGCAAAAAGTGTTTCAATGATGCGGTTATGTGATTGCTTTTTTGATTTAGTTTTTCAGGATTTCATTGAGTCTACCGTATTTTGCTTTTAATGTTTACTGTTTTTTTTAGTAAACGAGTATCTACAAGGGATTTCCAAGTTCGGCCATTTCACCGAAGAACAAGCTCTAGCCATGCTAACTTTCCACAATTTTGATATCAAATTAGCCACTGAAGACCTTAAGAAGTATCGTCCGATAGACAATAAATGGTGCGACAATGACCGCGTAGCTTTCGAAAATGCATTTAAGTTGCACGGAAAGAATTTTTCGAAATTGCAAGAAGCAGTGAATCATCGGAGTTTGGCAGATGTGATTTCGTTTTATTATCGTTGGAAGAAACAGAGTATTAAAACTACAGTTATGACAGAATATATAAACCAAATGACAAACAAACAAGACGGATATGTGAGGTCAGTTTCATTTATCATGTCGCTCAGTGAAGGATATTTTTCTGAGATGTTTTTCTGATACTTTTTGAGCAAAGCGATAATTGTTCCGACTTTTGAAAACGGAGAGGATTTTTGTATTCGCATATTATAGGTTTTTTCTCTGTTTTCCACGCAAAATTAGGTGCCACAAGCATTTATCGGAATGGGTCGAGTTAATATATATAAGTTCTTAAAAAGTTGTCCCAGTGCCGAGATCGAACAAACTTGAACGTTTTTGAGTTTTAGTCCAAATTTGAGCGCGTAAAGCTCTTTCTTAATCATAAATAAAAACATTTTAATTTTCCTATAATTTATTCATTTTATTAACCCGCATTTAAAAATTAAATCACCTTTGATTGAATTGTGTTCTGATACAGTTGCTTTCCAAATAAGCATTTCGAGAACTTATGAAATACCGTTCTATAGACAATAAATGGTGCGACAATGACTGCGTAGCTATCGAAAATGCGTTTAAGTTGTACGTGAAGAAATTTTGGAAATAGAAGAAGCAGTGAATCAGCGAAATTTGCTAGATTTGATTTCATTTGATTATCATTGGAAGAAACAGATAATAAAAACTATTTGTGACTATATAAAAATCAAATGACAAACAAACAAGAAGGAGACGGGTCAGTTTAATTTATCATGTTGCACAGTGAAAAAAGATTTTCCGAGAGTTTATTTTTTGGAAAGAACTTTGTATTCGGGGTGCTTTAGGCTTTTTCAGCATTCCATGCTAAATCACATACCACAAGTCATTATAGGAATGGGTTTAGCAATAATCTTTTAAACTACATAAAAGTTTTCCGAAGTTATGTCTCAGTGTCGAGAAAATCTTGTTTGAAAACTTTGATTCTTTCTCATTTCGTACGAGTAAAGTGACTTTGTTGGAGCAAACAAAGCTCGCGTTAATTGATATGGTTATTTGTTCACATGTAAGCCTAAATCAAAACGTATGTTAAGTGTCTCAAGAATTTTTTTAATGTCACTTCCCTGCAAATGTATTAACTCATTAATTTTTGTTCAGTTTTTGGTTGGATACAATTGCTTTCCGGCTATCGCGAAGTTTTCAGTCTGGTCCGTTCCATAACCTAAGCTCACTGTGTCAGCCTACTACAAAACGTCAATTTCAAGAGTCTCAAAAGGCTGGTCGCCAAACTTTACATGCCGCAAAGAGAATTATAGTTGAATTGGATCAGCCTATCAACTGTTTTGCAACTAAGCAGATCGAACCTACAAGCATCCCACCAAGGTTCTCACAGATCAATATTTCTAGCTTGAGTGACGATTTCGCTGCTTGGCCAAGCTTCATTGATCAGTTTTGGTCAACTGTCCATGAAAATGAGAAGCTGTCTACGGTTCAGAAAGTCATGTGTCTCAGTGTTAATTGACGAGCCATGCTTTTAAACACACCATGAGCTTGGAGACGACAGAAAATTTCTGCTAGTTAGCGCCATACATGCGTGCGCAGGTACATAAAAATGATCGAGTTATCATTCGGAAGCTCTTTGTCAATGAGTCACGTATTTACTGCAGCTCGAACGGAGACCGTTTCTCAGCTCCGTCAGCTATACTCAATCATTAATTTGACTTCGCAATCGATCAAGACACTCGAAAGATTAGTTGAAAACGAATTGTGGCTTTTCTACTTCGAGATTCTGTATCCTGGGATTGTGTCAAGCTCTTGACTTTGTTCCACTGATGGTATTTTTAGACAACCTGGTCAGGTCTTTGGAGGTTCGAGGATTTCATGCTAGACCTCACAAATCTGAGCGTGAGCTGCACATAATCTTGACAAAAAAGATTTTATGTCAGAAGAAAGGCTCTTCGTTGCCCTATTTTAAAATCTAATATGCTCTGACAATCTAATCTTTCGTTCTGATTGATTGCACCATCAGAACGAAAGATTTTTACAATAAGATGTGCTTCAATTGTTTTTCTGTTAGTCACGGAATCCAGCAATTTCCTTCAACATCCCTGTGGAAGACATGTCAAAAGAAGCTTCAAACAAATCTTCATGTCTGTTCTATGTAATCAACTCCTCGTCTAACAGCGACAACAGATGTTCTTCAAGCAGCTGAATTTCAGTCATCACAATTCTTCCCCAAATGTCTATGAGTTTTTCCGTGAACTTCAGTCATCACAGCGAACGTCAAATTTCGATCTCCGAACGGTCGAGCTCATCACTTCAGGGCGCATAATGGTAATTGCGCTCAGCTGAATGTGATAACCCTACAGGCCATGCATCGTCTCAGTATCTAATCAGCAGAATCTCCAGAGCGCATATCTGGAGTGATTCAGAAAAACGCAATTTCTACTCATGGTGGAATCATTGTCACAATTCTTCCTTATCAAGCCAGCCAAATTCTTGAGCGTTGACTTCGAAGCATTATCAGTTGCTGCCAAAAATTTCAAAATGTGGCCAATTTCAGCCTATTTAAGGACATGAAAACCCTAACTTTAGGGAATCAGGACTTGATGAATTGTGACCATGCAGATACTCAATGAGTCGCCTGGATTTGGACAAGAATCAAACAAGTTAAGAAAAAGTTTTCACTAAATTCCTAATGAAACTCCCGACGCTTTAGTTAATTTTTTTTTGTTTTTTCAGTTTCGAGAACTATTCTTAGCTCAAAAGGGGCTAATTTTGTGCAAATGTTTCCAACTGTTAAAAAATCCACCTGAAAAATTATGATAAAACCAGGTCCCATTGAGGATTTATCGAGTTTTTTATGGTAATTTTTTTTAGAACAATCAGGCTGATTCCACACAAGACATATTTTGGTAAAAATCGTCTGAAATTTAGTGAAAAATTCAAAAATCAACTAATGAAAAGAGCCAAAACGTGTTTCAATCTTTTCCGATCGGTTTTACGAACGAAAGAGATTAACTTTCTTTCAAGTTTGTTCATTTCCTTTGTCATGCTAAAGCGCAATAAAAAGTGGAGACAAATTAAGAAGTTCTTCTAAATTGATTGAAACCAACTCAGTGAATGCGCCCGAAAACATTCGATCACTTACGATCACTTCCCGGTTGATAGAAAGCAATTTAAACGAGTTTTGATCCCTTTACCAGTAAATCCTGTAACGATAATGCCAAATCTTCTTCCAAAAAAGGCGATGGAGGTTCGGAATGAGATGGAAATTAAGATTTCCCAACATTGGGTAGACAGCTCAAGTCTTTTATTTTCCATAGATATGCCTCGGTACTTAGCTATGGATACCTCTCGGCTTGTCGTTTTTCATCATTTGTGCGATGCATTGGAGATGGCCTTTGAAGCAGCTATGTATGACTAGACAACCAAAGAAACACGTTCCTACTCATTGAAACAGCCGAAATTAAACTCGACCAGTAACTGCAGCTGAAATGCAAAGCTTGCAAATTATATGATCAGGACCGACTTAGTTGCAGACAAATCAATTTTGTTTTCAATCTTAACCTACAATTATTGAAGCAAATGAACAGAAGAACGAGTTCAAACGGTCATTCGACGAAATCACCTTGTCAATCGGGTAGCTAGTGAAGAGGAAATTATGCAAGCAGCAAAAACAACGAGGACTGAATGCCGAGTCCGACAAAAGGGTGAAACGGTGGTCTTGGGGTACAACTTTGCGCATCGGGAAAGTTTGATTAAGATCGGAATCAGCTTCGAAAATTAGGACCGAACCTTCTTGTACGAGAGGTTCAAGAGCAGCATTTCAACGAAAAATGATCCAAATGAACCCAGTCATTAGCCGGGCATCAATACTTCTTCAGCTATATGCATTCATTTAGACGAGGGGTTGCTAAAAGTTGGCTGATCACTCGCATCGAATGACTACCTAAACGAGAACATTTTAGATGGCTTTGCGTCCTCACTCTACGATAGAAAGCCTCCCTGATTATGTTCGAGGCTTAATAGGACACCTTTATCGGCAAGAGCAACAAGTTTCGAAGGTATATGGGGAGCTGCTGTTAAGTCAATTAAATTTTATATCAGAAAACGAAAGACAATATAATTGGATAAGATGCACACTGATTTGTCACATACAAACTAGGCTCAAATCAAGGCCGATAACAGCAATTTCGGTTGATGCTGAAGAAGCTGTGCAGCTCACTCCATTGATGCTTTTATATGGTTTCAAGTCTAGTCAATTGCTTTACTGTAGCTGATCCTCCCACTAATGAGCTAAATGAAGATGAAAAATTACCCCTAAAAAGATTCAACTACTTGCACAAACTGATTGCAGAATTCTGAAAAAAGTGTAAAGCGAGTATTTTACTGTTATGAAACAAAGAATTTAGAACCTTGTAGAAAACAAAAACTTGAAAAAAGCAGATCTATCGACGACACTCACTGCTCCTTCACCAATTTCTACCGCACTAGCTATTTTCCCGCATCAACCCCTTCAGCATCAGAAATACGCGCCTTCTGAAAATATACAAGGATTGGTTAAAGATCATTGGGGAGGCAATGTTGGAGCGAACAAAGCACTTTTTCATCTATACAATTATTCAATGATACGATTATAATACCTTAACTTCTTTTTTTCTTTACCCGCAGTTTCTAAGTAAATCATCTGCAATTCAACTCTGGTTTGAAACAGTCGTTTTCCAGCTACCGCAGTATCTTCGCGGCGTTTTCGGCAGTATTATTTTTGATATAAATTAAACCACTGTGCAAAAAAAAAATAAGAAAAAAAAAGTTCGATTTTGAATAGTTTTTTTTCTTCTATTTCATTTTTGAAATCAACCCCTGTCAATTATGACCAGTTAGGTAAATCTCTACCGGTTGTGTTATTTTTTCTACAACATTACTTACAAAAAACGAGTAATTTGAAGATGAAATAGAAAAGTTTTTTTTCTTCTATACTTTTCATGAAGGTTGTCGGATCGGACCATTCTGTACTACTTGCACAGCAACCGGCTATCATTGTTAACTTTCTTGTTTGGTTTTGTAAGTAAGAAGCTGTTGTGTTATCAGTTGGTGGGATTCTGAAGACGACGAATATCTTATTGCCCTCAAGCGACGAAGACTAGACACCGACCAGCCTCAAACGTCATCAGGAGTAACAAAACACGACCTACTAGAGTTCAAACCCAATCACAAAAACTCCATGTTTGACCTTAAAAACAACAGACACCTGACTTTAAACCGAAAAGTCACAGATTTGATCGTAATAGACGATGACAACGAAGAGGACGAAAAGAATTCTTTGGACTCGAAAGGAAGTATTCTAAATGGGCAACAATCGGCTACAACGTCATCCAGTGGCAATGTTTCAACCAATAGTTTCGCTAGTTTGCCAGCTCATATGTCTTTAAGTACGAAGCAACTTACAAAACTAGTAGCTGACGCACCAAATTGGACTAAAATTAAAGATGAAATGGAACGCAGGAAGATTCAGTTGCATCAGGAAGTTGGTTTGAGTACATTTATTTCTCTGCCATTTGTTTTTTTTCTAACAATTTTGTTTCAGTATCTCAATAGCTTAACACATAATTTTTCGGAATATTGAATCAATTGTTAACTATTTCAGTCAATAATTTGTTAAGTTTCTCCTAGTAGATGGTAATTTAATTCAATAATAGTACAATGACCGAATAGCCTCTGAAAGATGTTTGTCGTGTTTAGTTGCAGCAGTTGAAACGAGACACTACTGAGGCGCTCACTAAGTTTCCCAACGACAAGAGTCACTTCAGAGACTCAAGATTGGTAGGTTTTGACTAATGCGGATGGTAGTGATCTTTTTCACCCTCACAAACATTCAAAATTTTATATTTTTACGGAACTTGTTTATGCGATAAAGTTTAAGTGCTCGATATTAACGACGTAAATCTCGAAAAACATGTGTACTTAATTTGCGTACTATGAAATGTTTCATTACATTACGAAAAATTTTGAGTTCGTTTTTCACAATTGAGATTCAATTGTGTGCGCTTCGAATTGGAAAGGACCTTTAGAGGTCCTTTCGGCTTTTTTAAAATTCTGTAGGCGAAGTTAGCTTAGCCTATGATCTAAAAACGAAACGTTTTTTGAGTCATAGGTTTAAATTGAAGCGTATATGCATCATAAAGCAAAGGTATCAAACAATGCATTGTCAAACAAAGTTATTCGATCAACAAAACAATCATCACTATTTAATAAAAGCATGGTTTTCATGATCTTGATATAGTCTTTTATTCACTTTTATTTTACGGACAGAAAGATGAAGTAAGTCGATTTATGCGCGCCGCCCTTTTTTTGATTTATCGGCTAGCAAAATTGCTCAAACAGTGACATATTTGCAGATAATCGTATGAGAATTCTATCTGTTGGTAGCTTTCTTTTTTGAATGTAGAAGCGAAAGTTATGCTAATTACAGTCTGTTTTGATCCGAGCGTTAATCTTCCAAAGTCACTAGCATAAACCATATATCGTGACGTCACATCCAAACTTTCAATATTTAGCTATGTCTCCATGTTTTGTACATTTGATTATTGAATTTATACGCAGTCAGGTATCTAAGTCGCTAATGACGAAATTGATTTCAGTGAACTATAAAGTTTTGGGAGGAGAAGCAATTTTGGGTGGTATATTTCAGTGCAAGCGCCTTTTTGAAACCCTGCAACGACAGCAGAAAACACCAAAATGGGCGCCCAGAGAAACTGAATTCTTCCTAGTCTCAGTTCGGAAGCTGGGAATAAGTGATCTGGAACTACTGGCTGGAATCATGGGAACTAAGACCGCACAGCAGATTGAACAGTTTCTTCCAGAGGCTAGAATCAAGTTTAGACTGGATGATTTATTGGATAAGGAAAAGTTGGAAAGATATGCGTCTGGCCTGGTTAGTATTTGGAACTTGAAATTATGCATATCTTTTTAAAAGTGATTTGTATTTTCGCTATTCATATAAATGAGCTTGGTTAATTGTTAATTTGCAAGAATTTGTTTTTTTTTGTGGAAAATCTCAAACAATGTTACTTAATTTGCTTTTATGCGATTTGACTTGGTTTTTAAAAGTGTCAATGAACGAAGTGAAAGACACTTATTTGGTTGTGCATTTTTTCAGTTTCAAGTTCAATTCAAATTCATTCAATTGCTTAAAGGAAGGCAAATATCGCTCTCCGATACTGAAAGCGCAAGTTGCTAGAAAAACTGGGGGACTTCTAGTTTCGAAAGGGGATTTTATTGAGCTAAAATCCTAATTGGGCTAATTATTGGGCTAATCTCTAATTAATGGATTGTATTTTTGGTAGATAGTATTTCTGACGAGATTGTATTTCTGACGAGATTGTATTTCTGGTCATAATTTACTCAAATTGAACATCATAAGAGACAAAATTATAAAGTTTCTGTAATCATTTTTTCTGCAAGGGTATAGCAAACGGTTACTTGAGTTTTTTCCCGTAAATATCTTTGTTCACGGAATGAGTAAATTAGAAGACACTTGAAAATGTATAATTTTTTAATATAACCACCAATAGCTTGCATGTACTGATTTTCTTTTCTGGTGTATTTTTCTCTGTTTATGGGGTATCGGCCTTAATTCTGTCGGCTGATTCACCTTATTTTTATCTAGGTTATTGCAGCGACAAACGGTTGATTAATAAGGAGTGAATTAATGAGATTTGAATGATAGTTCTAGTAGCAATTCAGATCAAATTTATATGGCAAATCACCCGCACAAAGTTGCTCGAACCAATGACTAAAGGTCATGTTTCACCAGCTAATGTTAACAAAAATCGGGAAGTGATCTTTAAGTTTGAACCGAATAAGAAAGATCAATTCCAGTTCAGTTAGGAAAAATCACCAATACCCCGCCTTTCAAATTAGGTGGTTCCTAGTAGAATGTCTCGGAAAAATGCAGTTTTGCATCTTCCCAAATTTTTCGTCAATGCGTCTGCAGGCATGTTAGCTGTTAGTAAAAAAGTTAATGTCACTTTCTTCTGTTCAACTAGCTCTCGAAGGAAGTGTTGTTTTATGGCAAAATGCTTCGTCTTTCCGTGGTTCATTGAGGGTTTACTAAGGGCAATACAAGCTTGGTTATCAACGAAAACTTCTAAAGGCCTATTACAAATTATGCCTAAGTCGCTAAGTATGCCCTGTAAATGAATTCCTTCCTTTACTGTTTCGACCACAGCATTGTGTTCTGCTCCGGCTGTTGAAGTTGATACACAACGCTGAAGTCTGCTAGAACAACTTATTACACCTGAGTTTAAACAATAACTGTCACTGAGTTTAAAACAATACCCTGAGGTACTTCTCCTATTGTCTATATTTTTGACTCTGAGAAATTTGCATTGCTAAACGATTCTTTGAAGTTCTTATCTAACCTAACAAACATAACTCAATCCTTAATCATATTACTGGTAGCTCCGGAAACACTAAGTTCTAGCCCGGAAACACTCCACTCAGGAAACTAAAATTAGCCTCCGTTTCAGCTGCTAGGTTCTGCTGTTCTCGCTTAGTCTTACTAATGAACTTTTTCTTTGCTTGGCAATATTTTGCAGTATGTCCAAACTCCTTGCTTTCATAGCACTGATTTTTTCCAGCTCTGTCTACACTATCTCGTCTGCTGCCTGTCCTCTCTTATGACACTTGAAACAAACTCTATTCTCGCTATTAAAAGCATGCTCTTTTTCAATTACTTGTCTCTCGCTGTCAAAATTCACTTAATCTCTTTTCAACTCATCTAAACTTTCCTCATCTCTACTAAACTTAGCTATAATAGAAAAGGTTTCAAATTGTTTTGGAAGTCCTTTCAAAATAATTGAAATTAACATTTTTTCACTCACTCCTTCGTTCACTTGTTCTAAGTTATACTGAATCTCCTCTGCTCTAGTCAAATAATCTATCACTGTTTTATTGCTATTCTTTTTCAAAGTTGTAAGTTCGGAGATTAGTTTTTGCAGCCTGGGCTTTCAAAACTCTTGAACCTTTTCCGTAAAACATCCCAAGCTTTGCTACCATTGCCTTTACAAGGTCTCAAAAACAAAACTGATTTCTTATCTAGAGCCTGCACAAGTTCGTACCAGATATGCAACTGTTTTTCTTCAGAAATCTCTTTTCCTTTATCTATCGCAGCTTGTTTTTGATCACTGCTTGCATTCGGTCTTAAACTTGGCATGAAATTTCTATAATCAACTGTCTCGTCTAAAATCTTGTTTAACTTCAAGTGAAAAATTCGTGCCTCGAATTGCTCTTCAAAGTAGGAAAAATCTTCTTTTCCCGAAAAAACTATCCTATCAGTTTTCGACATTTCTTTCCTAGTCCAAGTTCTTATTTTCGACTTAATTCTCACACAAAGGTTAAGCTCCAATCCAAACATCAAAAAGTGAAGTATTGCCCTAGGTAAAGTTCAATGACCCCGCATCAAAATCATATACTATAAACATCAATATCGCCCGCTTATACAACTATTCAAGTATATTTGATTACCTAAATCTGATTTGGAACCTAACGGAGTGCGTACCGAATAACACATCAGCAAATTAGCAAAGCTAAGGTCCCTCCTCAGATTTCATACTAGGTAATATATATATATATATATATATATATTATTAGCAAAATAGAAGTTCGTCTTTTTATTCTGGGGTATCAGTTTCTTTTTCTTTAAATGACAATGTATTCTTTGGATTGATTTCGTGTCGGATTCGAGCAACCGCGTACGAAAGAATTTATCCTTCTGCAAAAATTGAGTATAAATCAGCAACTTTTACAAACATGTAATTTATCAGTTTGTTTCAGTTTTCTTTCACTATCAATAGTGTAGTGCTTCTTCCACTGCTGTGCTCACTCAGTGCCCCTTCGTGTAGCTTTTGACCGTCTTCTCTTCTTCTCTGTTGTGCTTCCCTGCTTCTATCGCGAGAGTTGTCCATCTCTAGAAGTTGTGTTGCCCTGCTTCTGTCGTCAAAGTTGCCTGTCTCTAGAAGTTGTGTTGCCCTGCTTCTGTCGTCAAAGTTGCCTGTCTCTACTAGTTATGTTGCCCTTCTTCTATCTTTGCACTTCTCTGTCTGATCAATCGTCTATCTCCAAGTAGTTTTGGCCTGCTTCTCTTCTCGCAGTTCTCTAACTGATCAGTTGTATATTTCAAGTTGTGTTTTTTCACTGTCACAACTCCACTGCAAATCTCAGCTGTTTTCCTTATTAGTTTGACCAAACAGTCAATCTTGACTCCTGACTTCTCACTCGTGATTGGGCATCTTGGCTCATAGCCTATCAAGGTTATTGCAGCGACAAACGGTTGATTAATAAGGAGTGAGTTAATGAGATTTGAGTGATAGTTCCAGTAGCAATTCAGATCAAATATATATGGTAAATCACCCGCACAAAGTTGCTCGAACCAATGACTAAAGGTCATGTTTCACCAGCTAATGTAAACAAAAATCGGGAAGTGATCTTTCAGTTTGAAACGAATAAGAAAGATCAATTCCATTTCAGTTAGGAAAAATCACCAATAATTTTTTTATTAGTTAAATTCTATTAATATTTTTCTCGTGTTAAAGGTTTCTTCGGTGTCAATGGTTTCGGCTTGTTATATCGAATTATTTGATTATTTTAACGTCGTTTGAGCGTCGCAACAAGGTGTGTTTTGTGTGCGTACTTCTGGGAGGACGTAAAAGCGGGCGTCTAGCGAAACTTTTTCTGCGTGGTAGCCCTTCGATGAATTTTTTCTTTTTGCTTTTTTAATACTAGCAAACATGTTTCGCGACAGGTTGTCCTCGAATCGAGACATAAGTCAATTTTAAGGTGGTTTATTGCATTTTTATTTTTTTTCGACTTCTGGCTTTCGGCTAGCTCTGCAAATTTTCGTTCTCATTGTATCGCAATGGTGCGAATCTCTGCTTTGCCCATGTGCCTTTTTTCGACTACATTTTGTTCCATTTTTTGTCTGCTAGCTTGCATTGCTATGTTTGTACGGTATCACAAGTTGAGTGTGGTATTTAATGGGTGCTTAAAATAGTATCCACCAGGTGAATACGCTCCTGGTGTTATCTCAGATGTTTTCATTTATGAATGACTTTCTTTTTGATGAGAGTAATTTTCATCCAGGTATTGTTTGTCGCTGTGAAACAATGCTACATGCTCTTTTTAGCTTTTTAAGCTTTAAGATCTCTTGTACGAGCTAATGCACGTAGTGAACAACAATGTGTTCGTTTTAAATTTATATTGAACTTGGTCTGTGGCGTGTGCAGAAATTTTTCAGGGGGTGGGGCGGTTTTGAAATTTTTTATTTCCCGAGCGCTCCGAAAAAACTATTTGCCGAGCTTTCCATTTGATTTTCCGAGCATTTTTTGGGCCCCCCTCCCCCCCCCATAAAAGTCGCGCGCTCACCCCTAAAAATTGGCTATATCGGCGCCAAAGGCTCCTACTTTGGCACACTACTGAGCGTAGTGATCCACTTGTATAGGTCGTGTTGATTTTTTGTCGTTTTTTTTCAGCAAAATCACGCTTAATTTTGACTTTTCGCGGTTTGACTTTCATTTCTTTTTTCACTTGCAAATAGCTCCAATAAATTGCGAAAAGTTGAGAAGCGTTCACTGTTCCGGAACATTTTTAAAGTTCGCTAGCGTTTCTCGGGCTCATTTAGATGAAATAGCTGTTTTAAAATGGCTTCGTTCAAAGAGTTGCTAAATTATTCAAAACCAAGTTGAACAGCAATTTTATTTTCAAAAACGTTTCCGACGAATCTAACTATGACTCTTTTATGGTTCGACTTGGTTTTGAGACAGAGATTAATTCCTGGGTCATGCACATTTAACGGGCACTTCTGAATAAAGTATAATTAGTTTTTGTTCGCTGACTTTAGTTGCGGTTTTTCAACTGCGTTTTTTCTATATTCAGCACCGTTAAAATCGATTCCGCAGTATTTTTCTACAAAGTATTTTTGTACATTGTAACAGTTTTCTTTTTGAATGAATTGCTCTAGACTAGCTCAAGCTTGTATTTAAGTTACAGTAAAAAGTATGGAACGTGTAGGAAAAATTTTCTGCCCCATTAATTTCAAGAGTTCGTCCCTCGAACTCTGTTTCATATGTATGATTGAACTGTAATAAAGATATTGTGAAGTTGGTTGGATTCATTTTTGTTCATAATATGAGTTTCAGCGACGTAACTTTCAATTTTCATGATGTTTCAGTCCTGCGCAAGTTCTATCTCGAGTGTAGGCAACAGCAATGTACAATTAATTAATTCAAATCTTGTTAACAATGCAACCGCAGAGCCTTCAGGTATCAATCAGCAACCATCGAGTGCAGCCAGGCATAACACACCCCCACCACCTTACGATTTCAGCGTCCGGAATCGAAGCAGCTTAACCATGAATGGATACCACACGAATGGACACTCGGCCAAACCTCCGAATAGCACAAACGGTTTTGTACGCTTTTCTTCGATTAACGGAATGAGAAATAATTTAAATCATAATCAGCCGAGTAGTCAGTTTGCATCGAACGGAAGCAGAATAATTAATGGAACTATTATGTCTAGTCAAGTCAACGGAAATGGAAATACAAACTACATCGCGGAACCTGATGATGATATTATGGAGATTTTCCCGACCAAATCTTGAATCAAAAACAGAACTCTTTGATTGATCCTTCCTGATTTTAAACTGAAAACAGTTTGATATTTTAAGGCTAACTTTAAAATTGTTAAGTGAAACTTAAATGAGAATATAATTATATAATGAAATAGTGCTTTGATTTGGTATAATTAAGCAAATTAGCCTATAAATTTACACACTTTAATTTACTGTCTAGAACTTTGTCTTTAGAAAGCCGAAACATTCTCAACTTTCGTAACAATTTGGCCAGCAAATTTGAAAACAAAGAACATCGAATTGACAAGCAAAAATAATTGAAAAGCAAGAATTCAAAGGGCATCAAAATTCAAAAAAAATTATACACACATAAAATAATAGCAATCAGTTGTTTTAAGAAAAACCTCGGAGTATACTGCCTACAATTTTTGATTAAGTGTTTAGAACAAGGAATTTTTGTGCAGTGCTTTGGCTCAATTTTTTGAATTTGCATATTTAAATAACCTTGCAAACAATTGGAACTGTGGTTATTGCTTTAGTTTTTGTAGTTTGATAAATGACTGGGCAAGGACTATAAAAAATAGTTTAAGTACCGATAAAAAGGAGCAAATTTTTGAAATGCTAAGTACTCTGCTCAGGCGCGGATCTAGGAATTTTTCGAGGAAGGGAGGCGGATTTTCAAAAAAATTTCGAAAATTTTGTCGACCTTTTTTTTCTTTTTAGGTCTACCAAATTGATTTCCCGAGCTGTTCCAAATCAATAAATTTTGGTCAAATATTCTGCGCCGCAGGAAAAATTGTGTAAAACAGACCAATCGCGTTTTTTTGGGTCGAAATTTTGTTGACCTTCTTTTTAGGTCGACCAACAAATTGATTTTCTGAGCTCTCCCAAAACACTACTAAGACCCTAATATGACAATATTCTCTGCGCCGCAGGCAAATTTGAGAAAAAACAGGCCAAAAAGGCGTTTTTATGCACTTTTTTGATATTATCGACTAAAAAATTGCGTTTTTACGGCGCGCGCTCCCACCTCAAAATTAGTATAGATTGGCGCCTTTAGAAAGTTTTTAAGGTCAGTCGGCCAAAAATGGATATCGCAGAACTTCTACAAAAACTTCAAAGTACACATAAATTTTTTTACTTTTTGGTTTTGTCCTCGTCACAGAAATAACGGAGGATTTTTTACAACTGATTGCGAATTTTTATATCGTTTGCATGTTATCTGTAAATTAGACCCTTGCAGGTTTCTAGTGCATACTTGTTAGACCTCATGGACCTGTTTTGCTTAATATTGCATTTGCATATTGATTTGAAGCGAACTGCCAGCTTGTATAATTTTTTTCCTACAATTGTCGTTAAAAAGAAATGTAGATTACGTCAAAAACATAAATTGTCTTCTGAAATCAAAACAACCAAGAGACGTAAAATAAATTCCTCGGCAGCAAAAACAATATTTTTGCCCTTTCTCAAGCGCTTCAAAAAATGAAACAATTTCAAATTTATCAGTCATTACAATACAGTTTTATTACAAAAGTTAGAGAGCGCGACTCGCCAAAAAAACAAAAGAACGAAAAATGTTTAAAAAAAAACCCTAACCTTTTTGGACACATGGAATTTGTTTTTAATGGATCTACTAATTGAATTTGATTTCAGCGCCAAGGTTTAATTATAATAACAACGACCACTAATTGTATGTAATTACTCTTATTTTATTACACCAACAGCAAATTTTCGTCGGAAAAAATTGAAAAATCAAATTCAATGCTAAAATTGTAATTTTAAATCTATTTTTAATGATTTCCTCTTCAGTTTTGTGTCAACAATAAAAAATATATACATTGAATGTCAAAGCTGCTTTTTTTATAGCGCAGATAGTTTTAATCAGTACCGCATAAGATCATGTAATTTGAAAGATGTTGATTTTATTTCTGAAAGCTAAATATTGATGTAATTCTGAGGATTTTTGATAATCGCTTCTGATTCTCCGATAAGTTTTTGAACTCTCAAAACATGCTATTCAACATTATCTCTATATACCTCATGCCAGTTGAAGTTTTCGGTGTTCGAGAACATTTAGAAAAGAAAATGCTTGAAGACAAAATTGTAACATATTTATGACTAGGAAGCATAAACATATACATTAACAAAAATTATGATGTTTTTCTTCAATAGTAAAACTGTGCATAACATACATCTGTTCTTTTGTAAATAACCTTAATAAAGCAATTTTCACCCTAACAATTTAAAATTAATCAATACAAGAACACCATCAAATCTTTGAATTAGAAATTTGGACAAGAACTAATGTGGTTGAGCATCGGTAAACAGAAACAAAAAATCAGATTTTACAAGCAATATCACCATAAAAAAATCACATCGAAAACAAACAGTTCTGTAGTTTTACCTAAAAAATTGTATGGATTTGGTTTTTTTCGACGCATTAACAATTTTTTTAAATCTTTATTGTAATACTGTTGTCAATGTATTTTAGCATCAAAATAATTGTGTTTTCTGATATAAATTTTCAATAGTTATACTGTAACGGCATTTTATTTTTGATTAGAAAACAAGTGCTGTCATAAAATTGACTGGTTGTTGGTTGTTTGCCTGTACTTTTTCTGGCTTTCCCTTCCTGGAAACAAACTTACACTCTAGGTTTAACATATTCAAATGGGTAGTATTCAAGGATTCAAGTATCTTAAAGGGTAACCCGATGCGTGAAAACTGCTATGTTAACAATCCTGAACCAGGAACTTGCTCTCGTCATGATTCTTTATTAACTCATGAGTTCGTGGTAAAATATTCCCTCTGCTCACGAGAATACGCTCAAATGTTTTTCTATTTTGCGCAATCGTTTCTGAAATAACTCTCTTTTACATAATGGATAATTGTTTTTAGAATCGGATTTTTTTTCTTTTTAAGAAGAAAGAAAAACGCTAGAAAATTAGAGCTAATAAAAACTCAAAGATACATTTTTTTCTGTTTTGCGCCGCAAATTCACGGCTAATTTTTTCTAAGCCCGATTCACCGATTCAGCAGATATAGAACTGTTACTTTAAAAGCTAGGTTACTTTTCTGGTTACATTGTTAGCAAACTCCCTATTTTATCGTATCGTGGGGTTTTGAAATTCACTTGCTGCTAAAGATTAGCTTCGCATTGAACATATACTTTCAAAAATATCTGAATTCAAATTTAAAAAACTATCTAGTTAGTTCACTTGGTCTTCTTAACTTTTTGTTCTAATTTTTAAACTTAACTCATAGTGGCGAGAAAATTTAATTCTGTTTTTTTTTTACTTTTAAGGTAAGGATATTAGAAAAATCAGCACAAAAAGGCGATTCTGTTTCAAATGGCAATCCAACGCGATTCTATTGTTAGAGCTCACATTCCTAAGTTGAGAACGTGCCATCGTTATGGCCTGTTATTTGTTGGAGAAAACAGAGTTGAGGCGCTGTTATTAGTTGGCGCCTCTCAATAAAAAAAAGTAATTGTTATTCTATTTTGTACAATCTTGTCTGAACTCTTTTTTATGTTAGATAATTTTTAATTATTCCAAAATAAGGTTCAAATGTTTCAAAGTTCTTGCGGAAATAAATGAAAAACGGTAGAAAAAAGATGCAAGCACAGCTTTCATGACACAATTTTTTCTTTGCTGTATTGCAATATTACTGTTTTTTTTCTAGAGCCACTTCAGCGAGATATACAAGAGTTACTTTGAAAGTTAGTATGTTTTTTTGGGATTAATAACATTGTTAGCACAACCCCTAATTTATCATATCGTGGGATATTGGTGCTCACTGAGGAAATTTTGTAGTGAAAAAGGCATGTTCAAATTTTTCTAAGTGCAAAGGAAAGTTTAATAAAATATCTAGATAAATAAATTGCCGTTTACTAGAAAAGTTAACGGGAAATTTTTAAAATAGTTTTAAAAGTTTTGGAGAATAACTTTCTTAGAAGTTCTTAGTTATTCTTAGAATTTTTTTGAAATGTTTTTTACGTTTGATATTTGCTCATAACTCTTAGTAATAGTTGTCGGAACATCCAATTCTTTTGTTTTGCTTAGTGATTTTTTTTTGTTTCTAAGGGAAGGGGTCATTGGGGTGCTGAGAGAAGAGAGGGACGGGACTGCGCCCTCCTAAGTCTGAAGAACGGCGGGTGCGCAAGTAATTTTTTTAGGATTCATTGAAGAATTGTTATCATAAAGATCTCAACGTTTTTCCAGTATAGATCCTAGCAAAATTAAATAGAAATTTTCCAATGAATCTAAAGCTGTTTGATCATTCTGATAATTGTTAATCATTTTGAAGTACGGTTTGACCAATTTTGTACAACACAAAAAACATGAGTACTTTACGCGTAGAGCAAAAACACGTTGATCTGCAGTCACGTTTAGAGTCACGTTTTTGTTGTGCAAATAATAATCTATTCAGAAAGACATAATATTTTTTTCAAACTTTTGTCAATTAATAATTTATAGCCAATACTGCTGGTATCATTTTCTACAATTATAGAAATGAACTTCGTTAACCAATTTCTGCTTAGCTTTGTTTTCTTTTTCTAAATATTCTTGATTTTAAAACAAATACTTAATTTTTGACGCAGTGTTCATGATAATTCATTATTATGCAAATCTAATAAACTTCCAATTTGAATATTTTTTTGGAAATCAAATTTTTTTGTTATATAATTTTTAATTAGAAATAGAAATACATTTTTTCATTAAAAACAATTGTTATGATGGAATCAAATCTAGCCGCAGTTTCAAGTTTAATTGCAACTCTGCACCCCCTGTCAACTTTGACCGACAACATTTTGACCGAATTGGCGCTTCTGTTTGTGGTTTTGATTTCAAATTTAATACTCATCCACAAATTACTTATCCCTAAGGACTGCAAAATATACCGCAAAACGCTCTTTCGGGGAGTGTCTTCAATGATAACAGTTACTTCCTCATTTTCGCTACTTTCTCTTTTTTTCTCTCTTAACGAGTCAAAATTTCAAAACCAAAATCTTAATAATTTTATAAAAATTTCAACAAACGGAGCTTTATTGAGTTTCTACGTTACATTGCCTTGCATGTTTTACCATATGCAGTTTCAAGTTAAAAACGCGATTTTGAACTCGTTGCCGAGTTTGACTTCGCCGCGACAACTTTCGGACAATTCATCATTCGGACAATTAGCGAGGCTTAAGATTTATTGGCCTCACAGACCATTGCATATTCACTTGATGCTTTTGTCGGGGGTAATTTATTCGATCTTTAATTTCTACAAAATGGACAAAACTGGGCTAAGAGCGGATATATCAAGTCAGGTAAGATGATAAATGGGTTAAATTAGGTGGAAAATTGATTAATTTTTCCTCTTGTTGTGATTGAGCGCCGAACCTTCATTTTTACAGTACACTAACGATTGTTATTTTTTCGAAATCCTGTAGTTCAAATCTTTTTTTAGCAACCAATCATGAAATACTTTTGTCATTTGCTGTTATTTTGATTTCAAAGATAAAATGAAAACGCAACACAACCTAGAGGCAAATTTGGAACAACCGTTACTTGAAAAAAAAATTCAGTCCAAACTATTTCGTTTCTCAGTTATATTTTTGAGAGGTTTTTTGTTTCTAACAATTAAACTGCGGAAAAATTTAAAATCTCCAATAGTGACATAAAGGTTGGAGTGATATAGCATCATGAAGCCCTTTCACTTGAGATTTCATCGATGCCTCAAGTTTCTTTAAAAAATCTCAGTGTCGAAAAAACAAGGCGCAAAAATAAGCTTTCATATCAATTACAATTGAATAAAATGAGCGTGAAAACCAGAATACACATTTTACATTTAGATGCTAAGCGGTAAAAATGCAAAACGCGAGAAAAATATAATCTTGAAAAAGAAATTAAAAAAAAAACTTTTTGATTAGTTTTGTTAGTTTTGGTTTTGAGACAGATTAATTTAGTCAGATGAAGATATTACATTTCATCATTTTTATCTACAAATCTTTGAACTCCTTGCCTCACATGATGTGAAAAAGATACCACAAAAATTAGGTAAAATTTGTAGTTTTGCTTCAAACAACCGTTGTCAGAAATTTCTGTGCTATTAGCAAAGTAGCCAGTTTTTCTTTGGTGAGTTTTAATAGCAATGAAAATTTGAATTTTTGAAAATGATTTGGATAACAAATTGGAAAAAGTTATGTGTCAGGCTAGTTTATATGCTTCTAATCAAAATCATTTCAAAATTTTTATCGATTTCAGCCCAAAACAACAATGAGCAGGCTATTTTGTCCTATTTAGGTCGCTCTGCCAAAATTGAATTTCTTGAAAAGTTACGTATTTAAAGTTTACGGGCTAAAATTAAAAAAAAAGACGTGTTTCGGAATTTTTTTAAAGCAGTTCTTTTGAAAGAAAAAAGAACAAAAAAAGAGAGATATCTCTAGATTTCTATAGAAGATTATACTAAGTGTCTGGTAATTTTTTCTGTTGTATTTGGTTTCTAGTAAATTTGATGGGTTTTTAGGTAAACACGACATCATCAGTTCAAGGATATCCGATCATACTAGCTGCGTGAGTAATACGAACAAAAAAATTCCAAATAAAACTCATACAAAGTCTTTTTAATAGGTTGTCACGCCTAAAATATATCTTTAAACGCTTTTAAAAATGTTCAAGGGGATTCAATACATTAACCAAAAAACTTGAAACATATTTTAAGAATCTTTTCACAAAAAGCCTTTGATTGTTGTTGGAAGGCAGTCGGATTTTTCCATCTGATTCGAGCAGTCTTCTGAAGGCTTAACGCAATCTTCGCAGAAAGTGCATCCTTTTGTCTGAAAAGTTGTGAACAAAAAACTCATTTTGTGCGTATTTGAAACAGCGACACAACATACATAATTATTTCTAAATTTTGCAAGATATTCCCAAAGTTTGCAATTCTTAGCTAGTTGTTAACTACAGTCAGAGCAGATTTATTCGTATCAATGAATTATAGCAGAATTTTCCTACTGTTTTATAGAGAGTCCAAACTAATTTAAGATTGAGTGAAATTGATGCTGGAATGAAAAAAAATAAAAAAAACTCTTTTTCACATGTGTTCTACCCAAACACAATTTCAAAACTAAAACAAGACTGCTCGTATCAGGGCGAAGCCCTGAATGTTCCGACTGCCTTTTAAGGTTTATGGAGCAGTAATAACATTAAAAAATTAAATGTAATTAAATAAAATGAAAACATTTTTTCTAAAATTTGAAATTTTTTATGAAAATCATCCCCCCACACGCCATATAAAGTACAAAAACATAGATTTCGCTCCTTGTAACAAATCAATTATGGCGCGTTAATTGTCCCAAATTAGCCAAAATGGCCATCTTTAAACCCCCATAACTTTACGAAAAATGATCACAGGTGAAATATTTTTTCAAATTTGAGCTCATGACAACAATACCTTTCGAATGATATAAAAAAATTCCGTCAAAAACGGCTAGTTAAGAAGTCGAAATTTGTCTGACGAAAAAAAAACCCACCCCGAGCACAAATATTCCGTTACTTTCGTATCGAAAGTCGGAACAAAAAGAACGCATTATTTGGATTGATTTGCCTGCCCCAGTTTGGAAAGATTTTAAAGCTTAGTTCCGCGCTTGAATTAGATCAAAATGGCCGAAGTCTTACGTTGACTGATTTTACTTAAGCTATCAGTTTATTTTGAAGCGCAAGTTTTAAGAAGCTGGTTATAAATCCCTATCGTATCAAAAAATAACACCCACTCCTCTGGATATCAACAGTAAATTAGATTAACAGCTTTCTCTTGATTGGACGAAATTTTGCTCTTTCCTGATTGGACGAAAATTTGGTGATATAATCAACTTAACAATCTTTCCCTTTCTTATGGGGGGGACGAGACGGGAGGGTTAGAGGAGATTGTCAAGCCGATCCGGCATTAACACCAGTCCGATGGAGAAAAACTCCGTATTAAGTCAATCTTAAGTAAAAAAAAAACCTTATTTTGAAAAACGGAACCTAAAAAAACGAAGCACATTCTCTTCATCCTTTTCCTAATAAAAAAATCTTTCGAGAAAACTTTACATAAAAGTTTTTACTTTTTTATGTAAAACTTCAGTCAAACTCTCTCAGCGTTAATCGGTCGCCTTGAGATTTTGAAGGAAAATGATTCTGAGTGATTTTGGTTTTCCCAATAGTTTAGATTGTGGTATATAAACGAGCTGAAGTATAAGCCAGCCACCATATAAACCAAGATGCATCCAAAAATACGTAACTGCTACGTTTATGTAAAAATTATGTTACTGTTATGAAAGCCTCACGAATTTCATTTAAATGATCTAAACTGTCGGCTGACTTATATACACAGCGCATTTTTGGCAGGTTTGGACTTTGGCTGGTTTCTTCACACCCAGTTTACATAAATGGTACAATCAAAACAAATTGAAAATGCGAAAACATTCTAGAATAAAAGGTTCGAAGAATCAAGCGCGGATCTAGGATTTTCTCAATGGGAGGGGTAGTTTCTCAAAAAAAAAGTTTTTTTTTTGTCGACTTTGTCGACCCAATTGATTTTCTGAGCTCACCCAAAACTCTATAAAAATCTCATTTTGACAAAGTTTTCTGCGCCACGACGGAACTTAAAAAAGGCGGGACAAAAACGAAATTTTTGACCGCTCCCCGTCCAATTATGACTCATTTGAGCCTTTAGGCGCTGAAATTGATTTTCAATGTTACTTTGCGTCAGATTTTATATCAGTTTATATTTCTTTCATTAGTCAGTTATACTTGCTAGTCAGTTGATCTCGTAGTTAAACCCTTATAACCTTAAAACACTCGAACGCCTCAATACGCAAAATGGCAAAACCCAACTTTCGTTTCAGACTCAACTGCATGTTTCATCTCATACCCGTAGTCTCAAACTTCAAACTTGTTCAAACACACCTTCACTCCTACAAACAAACCGAAGTGAACAACTATTACGTCATCATCAAAGCACACCAATTTTCATCTGTAGTTTACATTTGTGTAATTTCACTCATAATACCACACACACTTTCGTTGATTAATGAAATAGTTTTACCAGAACTGGTTAGTACTCCGATTAGTTTTGTAAATAATGTCAACTCAGTGTTACTCATTTGTTCTTTTTTGGTTCTGCCGATTGCTTATGCTATTATGTACAACAGATCATAAGTTTAACTTCATTTCAACTCGTAATAAATTCATTTTTAAAATGTCAAATAGACTTTTCTGGAATATCGAGTTTTGTAATTTTTAGCTTTAAAATGTAGAATTGTTTAAATCAGGGGCGGATCTAGGATTTTCTCGAGGTGGGGGGGGGCCTTGAAATTAGTAAATTAGTATACATTGACGCAGAAGGCGCCTTTAGAAAAATTTTAGGGTCAGTCAGGCAAAAATGGTACAAAGGGGGGCCCTTTGGGTCGGCATGAGGTCGAATCCCTCTAAATCCGCCCCTGGTTTAAATAGCTTTCAGTAGTTTTCTAAAAAAAATAGTTTCTAAGTTTACTTACTTCAAGTTTAATTTTAATTATTATAGCTTCAGTTTTTTCTAAATATATAATTTGTTTTTTTTTCTCAAAAAATCTATCTTACATTTTTCAGATTGATTTGTTATTGGTAGTTTAATCAGTTGTGTGTTGTGGCAATTATGGATTCCGAATCGGCACTTTCAAATGCAGCTGCCGCTCTTCGCAAACAGATCGAAGATTTATCTCGAGAGCTGAAGTTAGAAAGAATACCGACTTCTCAGGCGGCCAAGGAACTCTCGAAGTTCTGCGAGCAAAATGCTAGTGAAGATTATCTTTTGACGCCCAATTTCAATATTGAGAATCCATTTAAAGAAAAGAAATCTTGTGTTTTGACCTGAAAAAAAAACATCACTATTTAATCTATTCGAAAAGTTTTAGATTAGCATTTATTTTTTCCAATACTTTCCCAAACATAAACTGGAACGCTTATAAATTAATTTATTGAACTGCAGAAAAAAGTATAATTTGCAAGTTTAAAACAATGCATGATTATGATTTCCAATGGTATTATCAAAGCAGTAACTAAGACTATTTTTTTAAAAAATCTTTCTGATTAATAATATTTAAAACACAAAAAAAAGAAAAGTTTAAAATTTAAACCAAGCCAGCTTATTTTGTCATTAAATTTTAAAATTACCAGTTTTTCATTGAAATTCAAGATATACAGCAACTTAAGAAAATTTGGGAAGAGAGTTTGAAGCGAAGAACTGACTTGCAAAAGCTTCAACCAGGAAGTGTCCACTGATTACTCTTTTGAGAGAGAGAGAGAGAGAGAGAAAGAGAGGAGAGAGAGAGAGAGAGAGAGGAGAGAGAGAGAGAGAGAGAGAGAGAGAGAGCGAACGAGAGAGAGAGAGAGAGAGAGAGAGAGAGAGGAGATAATCCCAATAATCCATTTCCCAATTATCGAGTTATTCAGATAGTTGATTGTTCAAAACTTGGTCGATGTTTTGATGCTAAGCGAACAAAAACGTTCCGCAGAACTTCAATATTTTAAGGCTAATTCAAATCATCTGCGCTATTCGCGCTGCTGTCGCCAGATCTAAGTGAATTAGGAAGAGATATAAAATGAGATATACAGGAGATTACACTGGTGTATCGTGTAACTATGATAAAGTTTTTAATGTCATGATTTAGATTTTAAAGGATTTTTTGAATAGTATACCAATAAGCAGAACAAGACTGCTCGTATATCAGAGCAAAACTCTTAATTTTCTGGTTGCTCTGTATGAGGTCTCGAGTTGTGCTAACATTTGAGTTAATTATCATGACCTTTTATAGTTAGTCACAATTCAATTTGGAACAATTTGAGTGCGGATCTGCCATGCATAATATCGGTAATTTTAGAAAACGCCCCCAATCTTATTTGTTCCTCACTTTCTATCAGAGTCGGAAAAAATCTGGTTTAGTTTTTTGTCTTTTAAAAAGACACGAGTTTACTAAAGAGCATTGGAGCTGATATTTGGTTTATGGGCGTTGCAAGTATTGTTCCGACTTTCGAAGAAAGTGAGAAATATATATAATCGGCTTGTTTTTATCTTCAGACGAAATTTACAAAACGCTTGTATTTTGGAGGATTGATCTCTTGATCTGCAAGCGCCCAGCCTCGTGTGCTCTAAGCTATAGTAATTTGTCACCTGAATGGCTAACAATGTTTGTTTTTTATTCCGCATTACGAAATTGTTCCAAATTGAATTGAGGCATCTAATTGGTTCTTTTTAAATCCATAAACGACTCGAATTGCAACACTATTTCCTGATTTTATCAGCCTGAAATTCATGGCCTTTGCATTTTTCAATTTACCAAAAACCATCCGAGAAAAATTAATCGGCAGTAGGAACATTCAGGTACTTGCCTTGATACCAACAGGCTTAATTCTTTGATAATTTCAAAATATTGACGGCTCTTTTCCAGTCTCAACTTGCTTTTTCAAATATCAAATTACAAAACCTATAAAGAAATAATTTTCGATGTTCTAAACTGGAGTAAAACGTGTCAGCGTGAACAAGTGAACGAGTTTGTACAACATTTATCACCTGGAGATTGCCGTATGGACAATTTTTAAACAATTTTTTGTTGTAATTTTACAAGGGGTTGGGAAGCTGGAAAATAGCCAATACTATACTGATGTTGAAAAATTTAGAAAATATACGATGAAACGATGAAAAGTGTTTACTTGATTGCGAAGAAAGTTTTTCGCAGAAAATTAAAAAATTTCTGCCTTCTGCTTTTTGGTCAGCAAATCATGGTATGTGGAGCCAGCAAAAAAATATTATTCAAAAATTAGAAGAAAGTGGTGCCAAAAACAATGACGAAAGTCACTAATCCCTCTAAATTTTTTCAAAAGACCCAGCATAACCACCAAATTTAGCTGAAAAATATTCCAGAGGAAAAAAATAGCAAAGCAGGTGTTCAGCTTGTTACGGGGAACCACAGTTGAGCCCCTGTTAAACACCTACTTTGAATATTTTTGAGTATTTTTTGGGCTGGGTAATGTTGCCTCATCCTGAAGCAAGGAGCACGGCTCATGGTAGGCCTCGAACCACCCTCCTTTTGACTGAGAGGAGGGTTTTAGCATCTTCATGACCACAACCCCAATACACTCACCAGTTCAATTAGTTTTTTCGGTTCAAGAGGAAAACTTGATAGAGAAAGACCATGTTTTCAGATTACCTAAAATTTCCGTGTGCAAAATTTTTTTTGTTGAAAAAAAAACGTTTTTTTTTTTGCAAAAATTTAGACAATCAAACCCACATAGGGTAGAAAAAGTTACGAAATGTCAAAAAAAGAAGTTTTGCGATTGATTAAAAGGTTCGATTTTTATAGTGAATTACAAAGCTTTTTCCCAGCGATATTTGGACGATGTTCAATTTTGCTATCCACGGATGTATGGTTTGAAAAGCGTTCAATTGTAACCAGCATACTTACTTTTCCAAACAATCTTTGAGACGATCAAGCTATGAAAAAAAAACATTTCATTCATAAAACTAAACTGACTTGATTGATTATTGTTTATTTGATTATTGTTTTTTTTTCAGTGGACTTCTTGTGAGATCTATTTAGTTGTCTCCTGGGATTTGGGGGGTGTTCCCGCTGTTTCCTCCGCGGTTGACGGTGCCTTCCCAGCCGTCGCGCTATCCGCGTCTTCCTCGGTAATAGTCGGAACATTCGGAGCATTCTGACCAGGTACACCTCCATCCACTTCATTATTGACATAACTATTATTGTTGTTGTTATTATTAGCATTTGATGCTCTGTTTTGTTCTAGAATATTCTTGGGTAGATAGACGTCTGGGTCGAGTATGACGTACATTAGAGTAGCTAGTTCTGGTTTGATGTTGAGTCCGTGGAGTTTCCAGGCGAGGGACGAGAAGTCGGCGTCTTCCAGTTTGTCCTTTTGGCTATAGAGGGGGTCCAGACTCGCTTCTCCGGTGCTGTCAGAAATATACATTGGGAAAATTCGCACAGTTTAATGTATCATTTTGTATATCACTAAACGAGGTATATGAAGTCTACTACTCAACCCTACTTATGCTTTTTTGTGTCTAAATTTTAGCAGATAGTCCACTGCCAAGAAAAATGGCGTGTGGCTTCTTTACTCAAATGCAAAAACTTGTTCTCTTCATACAAAACAGCGTAAAATCAATGATTAATCATTGGAACCAGTTCAAAGCAAGTATTTATTTTATCCTATTATTTTTTTGATAAACCATCCCTGTAAAATACTTAGAACTAACCAATCATGATCCATAATTAACACTTACAATAATTTGTAAGGCTGAAATTATTTATAGTTTCAGCCAGAATTGAATAAATTTAACTTAGCACACAGTTGCTCTTCTTCAGAACAGTTCTTGATTCCGAGCCTCGCAAATACCAGTATACACTAGATCTATTGAGACTAGATATAAAAAAAAAATTAAGATTGGTATTAGACTAAAAAGTTGCACGAATCTATCCGGCCAAATATAAGATGTACCTTATCTGAAATTACTCTATGAGTGAGCGACTCTGGACAAAAACTCATCATTTAAAAAATACAAAAAATGGCCTCAAGGGGGTAGAGGGTAGAGTCGGCGAAAACAGTTCAAGTTTCTTTTATCGCCAGATCTTCTTCAATGCGAGGGGTCAGGCCGTCCCCAAAAACATTTCAAAAATTGACTGGTTTCAGATCGAAATTTAGTTGATACGTATCAAAACATATTGTATCAGAAATATGGCATTTTTTATCAACCTATTCAGTAGCGGATAAAGGGTCCCCACTTTGTACTATTTTGAGATATCCTTTTTGGTGATGAACCCTAAAATTGTTCTATGGCGCCAATATATACTAGTTTTGAGATGGGAGCGCGCGCCGAAAAAACGCAATTTTTTAGTCGAAATTTTCCAAAAAAAGCCTAAAAACGCAGTTTTTGGCCTGTTGTTTCAAAAATTTGGCTACGGCGCAGAAAACTTGGTCAACTAAGGGTATTTAAAACTTGGGAGAGGTCAAAAAATCAAAAAAAAAGTCGACCAAATTTTCAAATTTTTTTTGTAAATCCGCCCCCCCCCCCCCCTATTAACATTCCTAGATCTGCGCCTTAACCTAAACCTAATCAAAGTTTTCAATATTCATTGATCGTGGAATAAACTCGCGTCAGGTAAACCAATCTAAAAATGAACAAATCTATTCGCCCATTGATATGGGGGACATCCTCGGCCCATGTCTCTTTTCTGGTTGTTTTTGGTACACTTCTAGGACTATCAAATTTGTCTGTCCGGACTTAAAACTTTTTCCGAAGAGACCATTGGCACTTACAGATTTGATTTTTTTTGAAAGAGGTTCAACCCATCAGGGTTGAAACAGACCTGCGCATCCATTGATCAAATTGGTTTATAAATATAAACAGACCTGCGCATCCATTGATCAAATTGGTTTATAAATTGAACTTACATTTGAATTCGGAACTGAAGATCCAATGGTGTCTCCCAGGCAGTAATTGTTTTTTAGAAATTTTTGTGAATTTTGTGAAATTCTTTTTTTTTTTGCTTTAAAACATTTTATTATTAATCATAATCATAAATTGTTTCTGTACTAGAGGTTAATCAAAAATCAATTGTGAATTTAAATGTGAACTCTTAAATGCAAGGTCATCAAAAAACCGGATAAACCTAGCCAAACGAGGTTTTAACTAAGCAGTACAATTTGTACTAAGAATTAAACTTATACAATAGTTTTCCAAACCATACATCTCTACATCGAAAAAAACTATCTTTTCTATATGATTTGTATTAAATATATAACTGACGAAAACTATAGTAAAGTGTTTTTTCGTGACTATCTTTAAAACTGCTGACTTTATCGTGAAAACTTGGAAACAGAAAATGTGTAATACAATTAGTTTTCTCATCCTTGCTCAAATTTACTTATAGTTTTTGCCAGTGAGTTTAATCGTTGATTTAATTTTTTAATGTTCCATTTTCATGTTCTAATTTATCAAAATCTAAGTCTAAAATTGCTCTTATAGGAATTCAAGTTTCGAATCTTTGCATAAAACTAACAAACGTTTTGAATAGCTCTGGTATGCACAGCTCTTTCACTGAGACTATCTTGTAATGTTCCTTAAACGACGTTACAGACTGATGTCTTTTTTATTTATTTTTTACACTTTTCTTCCAAATTTAGTTATGCTTCATTTGAAACTTTTGGTGGTGAAGTTTCAATTGCTGTGTCATACTTACAACCCAATATTTCAGTATTGCTGAATATGACTCAAAAGTTTTATTAATTGTGCTGTTGTTACTAAGTCATGTAATCTGTAAACCAATCCATTAAAAAATTATCTCTATGGTTTTGTGTAAGTTCAATTATTATGATTACGATTATTAAATTAATAATACAAAAGTTACCTGTATTTTTGGTGCATTAATCTCTCGCTTAGTGCACACATGGCTGAGAAAAGGTTGAATGGAACTAGTTCACCGGCTGCCGAGCTAGTACTGTTCTTGTTCACACCAGCTAGAATGGTCACAATCTCAACCGTCTCACTGTCTATTGTGTCTACGAACACATCCTTCATCGCTTTCTCAAGCTCCTAGAATCATCTAGCATGTTCTAGAATGTTCTAGAATATTCTGAAGAATTATTCACAGTATAATAAATGCATGCAAGTTTCTAAAACCCATTCTACATCCCGGTAGAGCAAAGTTTGTTTTTGAGAATGAAAAAATAATCTTCTAAGTTTGTGATTGGCTGGGATAATTTTAACAACTTTACCCCTGTGCTTTTCATTAAACTGAGTCCATTAATCTAAATATCAAATTAAAACAAAAAACATGTATGCGTTTTTTGTGTTAATACTGCTATTTACGCAATTTTGGATATTTGTCAGCACTATTTTATGAGAAAAAGATCTTATAAAATTATCCATTAAACGGGAAAAAAAACTTATTCCAAACTTTTTTTGACCTTCAAGTTGAGTTTTTGGTCTTTGTCCTTGTCGTAGTTCTGGAAGTGCTTCTTGTACAGATGCTCCCTGCGCTTGGTCACGTGACACCTCTCCACCAGATACTCCGCGGCCGAATGGGCTGAAATATCGAAAAAAAGAGAGTTATTTGTCGTTTTTTCCTCCTGCTGTTTTTCATATCATCAGTGCGTGTGCTTATATACGGCAGAGGTTCTTGGAAACATTTTTTTCGGAACTTTCTTTTCGACTATGACTTTTTCGGATAAATACAGTGAAAATTAGGATGACAAAAAAACTTCATTACTAAGTAAAAATTGCTGGTTGCTGGGTTCCGACTACAAGGATTTGGGTTCCGACTACAATGTATGTTTCGACTACAAGGATTTAAAAATATATTTATTTTTATTTTTTTTTTCAATTTCTGGTTATTTTCATTAGAAAATAGCAATTGAAAATGATGAAAAACTACAAAATAGAGAAAAAAACGGTAACAGAACAATTAATTTGCAGTGAGGAGGTCAGTCACTCAATGTTTGTCTAATTTTGTCTGAAAACCAGAAATCTTCACACTATTTTTTCTCGACATAAATTGTTTTTAGTTTTCTTATAAATTCGAGACACGATCAAAAAGGATAGTATAAGATACTACACTTGAACTCTTGCTAGTTTTTCTTGAGGTACCTAAAATTGATCGAATAATAACTTGCTAATCCATAGTTCCTTCCCTCTTTTCAAGAAGTACTCGAATAAAAAATCAACCTTGAGGATCAGAGCAAGTTATGAAAACATGATTTATTTTGCTTCTTTTCAACATTTATACAAGGAAGTATCACTACCATAACAATAAAAAGAACATGATTCACTACCCGGCCGAGACAAAATTATCAAATTTCTTCCAAAATTTATCGTGTTTGCTAATCGTGCTTATAGAAAACGCTCAATTTGCATAAGAATTCCCACCCTCGCAGATCGACAATTTATTTCCAGTAATATAAAAGAGATAACAATCGTAAATTTGAGTCAAGTTCATTGAACCATTTGACATGTTTGGCGCATTGTTTAACTTGATTGTTGTTCGATCCATTTTAGAAGGCATCAGATGAAAAAACAGTTCAGTGGTATTTTCCCACCCATAAATAACATTTATTTGAACTTTTAAGGCTCTTATTGGAAAAATTTAAGATAAAGACTATCAATGAAAACTTGATGCGTTTTTATTGATGCCTTGAGTTTAGTTTCTGGTGTTGGCTGTGTCATTTTTTAATCCAAAGGTAAAACATTTGCACCTGTTGCACAATTAATTTTAGATTATTTTGCATCTAAAATCAACTTTGCACCCAATTTTAAATGTAAACATCTTCGGTTAAAGCAAATTCTAAACCTCGAAAAAAAATTTGTAAAATTTGATAGGGGCATGGAACTTTTACCTTTGGGTCAACAAATAAATAAACCAGTGGTGAGTATATTATTAGATCCAACGGTTTAAAAAAAAACAAAGAAAAAGGGGCGCATAAATCGATAAATCGAGTCTTTCAATAAATTTGGTTTCGAACCTAATTTGGGCCAACTTACTTTCGAGTGACTTCATGTCGATTGGGAGTTCGAATCTGGCCCCCTGCTTGGAGAGAGCTATTCTAGTATTCTGCACCTTCTGTTTCATTTTCTAAACAGACATTTGAACTTTTAATAAGAGTTTGTTCGAAATATATTTTAAAAATGACTAGTTCTGTTGAAAGGGTACTGAAACCTTTCGTGAAAAAATGGTTAAATAGTTTATCACTAATTCAAAAATCCTAGCGCTACAAATAACTAATGATAATTATCTTAGGGAATGAACTATCGATTGCTAAATTGAATTTTTAAAAAAATAAACAAAAAGTAGTTTTTTTTGCAGTACGGGGCCAAATAAAGTCTGCCAAAAATGGCCGAAAATTTTTTTTCGTTTTTTTACCGGTCTTTGGTGAATATTTTTTCAATTTTTTTTGATTATTTAGAGTTGCCTACTGAATCATACAAGAGCCCTCTGCCTATCTAATCCTAGTTATAGGTGTGAGTTCTATTTCTATTACGTGGTTGCTGGCCCATAAAATCCGCTTAGGACAAAAAAAAGTTATGAGGCAATCACTGCTCGTTTTTGAAAATTTTACAAATTAGAGCTCTAACACTGCTTGAAATTAAGTCAAATTTCTTACGTTTTTTTTTATCAATTCCTAATTTTTGATTCTTAAACAGCGATGAATTTCGGAGTTGCGCTGAATCAGCGCTGATTTTTGGAGTAACCATCGCCACACTGAGTTATCCATAGTTAAATTATTCTAAATTAGTTAAAATATCTATCGCTGTTTCAGGCCCTGATCAGTGGCCACTTAACAATGATCAGTCCATTTACAGTACTGATTTTTGATATATTGCTGACTTAGGAATCACTATTCTTGCGAGATCAAAATACTTTTTGAATTTCTGATCTTACAATGATAAATTAATTTTTTTTCGCTGTTTCTGACAAAAATGACGTATAATTGTTTTTTTTCTAATATTTTTGACAAATCATTCTATGCCATCGGAAACAATTAGTGTTCTGAGAAAATATACCTGGAAAATTTTAAACTTTTTGGGGGGGGGGCTGAGATTTCCGATTTTTTTGAATTGGCATAATTCATGCGCGCTGCATCTCCATTAATGCATAATGAAGAAGACGCCAATTAATCCGGCTCCAAAATTCTTTCAAAGTAAATTCAGGCAAGTTTAAAAGTCTATTAATTCAATTGGGCTCGAACAGTCTAATTAACTATCAGAAATACATTTTTTTTTTTTCATTTAATTTTGCGCGGGCAGATTTCGACCTTATGCTTAATTTTGAAACCTCTATAAAGTGAAAAAAAAACATTATCGTTGTTCGTTTTGCTAACAACGTCAGAAATATGTTTTCCTATTAATGGAAACGCTTAATGTTTTTTTTTTTAAAACTTAGATTTCACTGAGACCATGTTAGTAAAAATGCACGGCACTTAGGTGTCAAACTAACGTTTTTTGTGATATCATTAAAATCTTATGTCACTATCATCAGTAGCCAATGAAAGGTCACTTATAATTCACATAACCCTCAAGTATCATTATAGCTGTATGTCACTGAATCTTAACAAAAATGGTATGTTACTTAAATGGTATACGCCCCCCCCCCCCTCAGGGATTCGACCCCTTGCAGACCCAAAGGGTTCCCCCTTTGGAGCGTTTTAAGAAATCCATTTTTGGCCGGCCGACCCTAAAATTTTTCTAAAGGCCAGTATATACTATCTTTGAGGGGGAGCGCGCGCCAAAAAAACGCAATTTTTTTCGTCTAAATTTTCCAAAAAGTGCCCAAAAACGGCTTTTTTACCTGTTTTTTTTTAATTTGCCTGCGGCGCAGAAAATTTGGCCAAAAAAGCGTCTTTTTAGTGCTTTAGGAGAGCTCGGAAAATAGATTTGGTTGACCTAAAAAAAAGGTCGTCAAATTTTTCGTGTCACTAAATTGATTTGTCACCAAAAATGTATATTTTTCTGGTCACTGAAAGTTTACTGAAGACCTATCTATGTTCCTAATATATTACTAAATTAGATGTTCTTATATTCAAATAAACTTAATTAAAAAGCAATGTCATTAAAATCCTAAATTTGGTGAAGCCAGCAAAAGTCTCTCGATAACAGAAGTCTCCCTTTTTTTCGTTTATTTGCCTCAAGTTCTATCGTGATTTTGTCTTAGAAAATGTTCTTCAGTTTTTTGGATAGTTGCAAAATTTTTGCGGATTCCGATGAAAAACGACTCTGGATTTGACAGTTAAAAGAAAATAAAGATACCTTGGTCTGGTACAGGGAGGTATAGCAACACACGACAGGGGGGAGGGCTATATATAATGAGTTTTACCATTTGTGAGTTTGTACTTGTGAGGTGATCATTGTCAACTTTGTGAATCTCGATAGCAAGTTAGACTTCATTTTTTTCCATTTTTGTTTCCGGATATAGAATTTTTTCTGATTTGAGGAATAATTGTGTAAAATTGAAGCCTTTTATGACAGTTGCACAAAATAGAAAGCATTTCTTAATTATGACATAATTATTACGTAATATGGAGAATGAGGTGTGAATACATTACCTTGAACTCCGCATCGGTCATAATGGGCAACTAAAAATCCACCAACGTTTAATCTCTGAATTATATATTTCTTAGCTATATTCTTAATTTGTCCGAATTTTTCCAAAATCCTTATGAATCGGAATTAAATGCTATAACATTCAATAAAAATAGTTGCAGCCAAAATAAAAACAAATCGATGAAGGTTTTTAAATTATTCAGTCAAAGCTGACGTGGGAAGCAGAATTTAAATCAATCAAGTTCCCGTCTTCCATAAAACTGCTCATGGAAGCATTTTACGTTTTCAAGTGAGATTATTGATTAATCTTGTTCGTTTTCAGAAAAAGGAGGGCGGATTTCTGAATACAACACTTCGATTCTTTCTATATTTGATCTTAATATTCGATTCTTTGTCTCCATCTAAAGTTCAAGACTATTGTATCAAACCACGTAATGTCCTTTTAGGCTCTTTTGGATTAAAAAATTAGAGGTTGACTTCTATTTTGAAGGAAAGCGTCTGGGTTCTGGTTTTACGTGAAGTTTTTTTGTATGCTTTTTGTGCGTGCTTTTGTTTGAAATATCAAAATTCTAACCTGCGCATAATCTTCTGCGGCGCCGGCGGCGGAAGTTGCTGAATTTGTTCCGGCGTTCGATGCCACGCCTCCGCCATTGGCAGTCGCCGTCGGCTGGAGCTCGGATTTGGACGCGACTACTGCCACTGATTCAGACGAGAGCGCCGTCATAATTTATAAATAAGTTAACAAACTCTCTTAGACTAATAACTAGTTTTATTTAAGTTAAATAAACCTAATGTCAACACCTATTGATGGTAGATTATAGTCAATAGAAAAATGAAGATTTGAAAAGAATACTATTTCAAAATTGTTTTTCGTTATTCTCTCTGAAAACTATTGTTATTGATTAACTTTATTTTATAGTTTTTCTCATAAATGCAGAAATGAGTGAAAAAATACAAAACGCTCAGCGCAAATCCAAAACCTCGATTAGAGAGAGAGGTTAAAATATTATTGACGTTTCAGAGCCATAAACAATAATACATATACATTTTTAACCAACGATTGTTATTTAAGCATGGTACCATTCAAAAGTGGCTTGCATAGATAGCTAGACATATATCAAAAAGAATAATAAATTGCTCAATTGCGTCAACGACAGGTGCATTTTGTTTGGTATTACACAAAGGCTTTCAAGGATGCTACAAAATTTGACCGTTTGTATTTTCTCAAACCATAAAAAAAAATTGAGAAAAGTTGATTGAATTTGAATTTAAAATTAGGGGTTTTATTTTTTTCCAGAAAGCAAAAGACTTTCAAAGAATTCAATACGAGGCCAAACTGTGCTATGGATAGGCACAAAATTTTGTGTCTGTATGTTTCTGAATTGCAGAGACAAGTATTTAGCCTGGTAAAATTTGTCGAAACGACCAAAGAGAATTAAATAACAAAAGAAGAACAAAAAAAAACGTCCATACTCGTCCATTTCGAGGAACTTTTTTGTGTTTTGGCATAAAATTCGGTGTATCGTACTAAATAAAAAAGAAAAAGTTTGTGAAAAAAATGCTAATTGTACAATTTTATAATATGGAAACTGCATGACTAGCATTTGTTGTTGGTAACAACAAAACTTTTTCCAAATAATTTGAAATTGCCCCCCCCCCCAAAAAAATAGTTTTCTAACCGTAAATCAAATTTTGTACTGAAACGAACATTTTTCAAAAAAAATTTTTGCATGCAAAATTTAATTTTATGTGTGCATAACGCAGATCTGGATACACTAATATTGAATTTTCTTGATCAATGTGTAAAAATTTAAAGTTACAAATTTTCAAAATATTCACTGCTGAAAATTTCTGCCCAAAATTTAAAGTTTGATACTTTCCTTGTATCATTTGTGTAAGACACTATTTAGACATTTCAGGCCGTGTCCAATGCACTAAAAATGCGCGACGATCAAATTTTTGGTTATTCTACGTTTTACGTTTGAGTAACAAGGTTTTTGTCATTTGTGTTTGATTGAGAACACAGCCAAAGAGTTTTGAGAAATTAAAATATAAAAAATCAATGTTTTTGTTTCATGGAGAAGTTTTGGTCATACAATTTGCAAATATGAAAAATCACTAATCAAAGATCTTTCATGCAACTTTCTGTACTTATGGAATTGCATGAAAAGTGTATGATTAGCATTTTTCCATATAAGAAAATTGTATGATTAGCATTTTTGGTCAACCCGGGTTGTTGCGGAATCAGTTTGGGGAATCAGAAATTACAAAATTTGTCTTCGTAATGCTGGGTTAAATTTCAATATAACTTATTCTAAATATTTGTATATAAGTCTTATAATTAAGAACATCCTAGTCGTTGCTACGTTTTTTCTTTTTTAAAATGTTTTTCTTTTTTTTCTGAAATAATTAGCAATTTTGGACAAGTGTATAAATTTTTCACGAACTTTAAGTTCGGCCAAATCACTATCGTTTGGGCTGAAGTTTAGTTTTCTGAAGAATCCGGGTAAACTTTTAATGGTGACCCGCAGTGACAAAAAAGGATAAAAATTGATTGTAGTCTGAAAAATCTACAGACTAACGTAATTTTGGAATTGATTTACCCCCAACCAGTTTGCAAACGATAATCGATTCCATACATATAGACTTGAATCTGTTTTATCAAAAATGAGTAGATTTAATGCCCAAATAATCAAGTTTTCTATTCTATAAAACCTGTAATTAGTCTGTAGATTATCTGCATATAATCAGTACATAATATTCTGTATGTATTCCGTATATAATCTGTATATAAATTGTAGAACATCGGTGTAGAACAACCGATTTATTATTCTAAAATTTATAGGGCTTACTCACTCGAGTGAATTTGTTTCTTCCAATACCGCAAAGTTTCAAGTGTTTACTCTAAACTTTTGCAACCTAAGGATTGCCGCGGTAAGAAAAGTATTTTTTTATGTGGATTTTCTCAAATGGCAGATGGACTATTACAATTTTAGCGGACTTTTGAAAAACCATTGAAATCAATCGAGAAAATTCAAATTAGAAAAAATAATTTTTATTGACTTTTTGAATTTTAATGGCTTTGATCTTTCTTCAGATCAAACATCAGCACAAAAGTTAAATCAAAACCTGCACTTTATCCATAATTCAATTTGTTTACATTTATGCGGACAAACATTTTAGAAAATCAGCAAACAATCTGCATATAAAAATCTTATTGTCTAATTAGAAAAAAGTATAGAATCTGTACATTTTTTGACTGTAATCTTTATATAGTCTGTATTTTGATTTAAGCTAACCTGTATATGAAGTTTAGATGATCTGTATATAACCTGCATGCAAGCTAATAATAGCATGTACGAAAGCTGATGAGAAAACATCATTGGTCATCAATGATTACAGGGGAAAAATCAGTTGAAAATTGCTCGGGTAAATTTTTGTCCGGAAAAACTTCGATTTCTGCACAGGACATTTTTTACAGATTTTTGTATCACTCCAAATTTATTGTTGTCCGAAGGTCAAATTTGAAAAATACTCCACCTGTGACGATTATTTAAAAAAAATTATGGGGTTTAGTTTTTGCCAACTTAGCCAGTTTGTGACCATTAACGCGCAATATATTTCGTGCCACTAACGCGTAAGCGGAGATCCAATACATGTCATAAATTTTTTCAAATTCAACTGAAGCTTGGTCTATGGCCAACGGAATAGATTGCTTTATGCTGAAGATATAACTTTATACTTTACATAGCGTGTGAGGGCATGATTTTCAAAAAACTCAAGAAAAGTCAAAAATCTTTTTTTTTTGTCAATTTTTTAACAAGAATCATACGGTATAGACCTTACAAGGCAATCAGAGCTTTCAGGGTTTCACCCTGATACGAGCAGTCTTGCTATAACTAAGATTTTGTAGTTTTACTATATAACATAACATCTTTGAAATCTGTATAAATTTTCAGAGATAATTGATTTTTATACTTTTTTGTCACTGCGGTCATGCAACAATTTTATTAAGTGGGCGTTTGCTCACTGATATAAGCCAACTGAATTATAGACAGTTTCCATTTGTTTTCTATCCTCAACAACAAAAAACCTAAGTCTCGAAAATTTGAGGTTTTCAAATTGTAACAATTTGAAATGTGTCTTCTGTTCAATGCGGTCGACGAAGCTGAGTTACTATGAATGAAGTTGAATTTGGCCAGTTGCTGTTAAAGCTAGTAACAAAGACGGCTATAAAGTAACACATAAGTAACACTAAAAATTAAAATCTGATCTGCTGAAAATCTTACTTATTTCAGATCTTGTGCAGATATGATCCATGTTTCATTTGAACATCATCACGTCTATTTCTTTTCTGGGACAAATATGGATTTTGTCAAAAGTCCAGACCTGCTCAAGACCAGAATCAGACCTGCTCACGTGCGGAGCGGAGCTAGCATGCATTAGTCAGTTCTCGTTCAGAAATGCACAGACCTGAGGCTGGCCGCTAGTATCTTTACACGATAACATCCGAGAGACATGCGTAGTCCCTATCCTGAATTTCACCAGTCTAGATCTCAACAGTTGAGTTCAATTCAGGACTGGCCAAAAGTTTCACTTCAATTATTGTTAATACGAACTCCCAATCTATTTGAAATGCCAAAAAAAGAAAATGAAGAGAAGGACAGGTATCCAAATGTAAAACAAGGATAGCGGTTACTGTGCAAGTAGCACAGAATTTTCCGATCATAGTCTTAAAAAATACAACAATTTTTTTTCAAGTTAAGGTCTTTTGTTTTGTCGTGGTGTGATAAAAGGAGCTGAACGAAAAAATAAAGATTATGCAAATTCGACAGCCATAGTAAAATACGCAAATTGGAAAGTGTTTTTCTAGAAAAATGACTAGTAAAAATTGTTGCATTTTTTTGAGTTTTTGAGCTCTGTCTGCTCGAATTTAGACAAAGAACAAAAAATTTGAAACAAGTTTTTCTCTACATAGAAAAAAGATTTAAAATATATAAATATCGTTCTAATCACTACTACATTGATTTAATATGATATAACTTTCAACTCTCTCCAATTATTATTTTTGGTTGCTGATTTTGCGTGGAAAACAAAAGAAAAAAGAGAAAAAATCCAAAACGATCAAATACAAAGCTCCTGGCATTTTCAATAGTCGGAACAACAATTAATGATTATGCGGGATGATAATTCAGATAAAATCTGAAAATTGAATTTAATTTCTAAGTGAAATAACGGAATACTTTTAAACGGTAAAATCAACGAAACTGTTTATAAACAAAAACGATTGCCAAAAAGCTTTAATTGTGTTATCAAAACACTAAAAGTTTTTGTTAATTTGTCTTAATATGCATTTAACTGAATTTTACTTGGAGGTGACAAATGTTATCTAAACAAAAAACACAAATTGATGTGACAAAAAAATAGCATGTTGCAATTTTTCCAGACATGAATATGTTTTAACCAACTCTGAATTAATCTGAGGCAAATAATCCCGAATTATTAACCCACAATAAGCCTAGAATTTAAAATCGCAGAATTCCACAAAAATTTCGCATGATTGAACATTTTGAGCAAACTAAAGAATATTTTTGAGAAAAATTTTCCGAAATGTTTTTTTTTTAGATTTTCTCTGCTAAAGTAGAAAAAATTCGTGACTTTTTTTTGCGCATTTTTTGATTTCAAATGAAAAATTCGACGCTTCAAAAGCTCAAGTTCCCAAAATTTTTTCAAATAGAATGAAAAAAAATGTTTTGGTCGTCAAAAAACTTTGGAAAATTATCATCTGTATTGGAAAAATTTCTGAATTTTTTCCCGCGGAATTTCACTTGTTCCGTAAAAAGGCCCGCATAATTATTGAAAATTGTCCGAATTCCGCAAAGCATAGTTTAACTAATAATACCCGCAAATTTTGCCAAGACTGGTTTCAACTAGCTCTTCGTTGTCGGATCAAAACTTGAAAGTCACATTTTCTTGTTTAGTTTTATAGCAATAAGGGACTTCCTTAAGTTTAAGCGACGTTGTTGAGAAAAATAAAATAAATTTCAGCTACCTCATTTTTCTAAGAAGATGTTCTTATCGTTGAACATTAGCGCATTTCATACTCAATTTCAGAGGTTTTTGGCTCGGAAGTGGTTCGAACCCCGCAGCTGGTGGTGATTTTTTTGTAGGATGTGCGGATCCATCTTTTATTTACTGCAGCGTCATCATGAACTGGTACCTCCTTGTTTTTTTTTCAACCAAAGCAAATAATAATTATTATATTATAATTTTTGTGGAGCCAGAAATTTATAATCAAACATTTTATAGAATTGTGCATTTACAGTTTAGATCGCTTTGGAAGATTATCAACAAGGCATCAGAATGTCAGGTGACTTCTCCAAAGTTCATGCGGGTTTCATGTAGCAGTAACCGAAAACATCGGTATTTGAAAGTCTGTTACTTGGTCTTAATTTACGATTTCTGTCGCTTGAGCCATTGGATGACGAGTTGGCCCAGACTTAAGTAAACGAAGACTGAATGCTTAAGCTTGAGTTTTGATTCATATTGTTTCTGCTTGATTGGGTTTAAATTTCTTCATTAATTCAGTTAATGTATACATTGAGTTCTTGGACAGAAACAAGGCATAAGACCTAGGCCATGGCAAAAACACGAAAAATACAAAAACTGGGCCATGAAAAAGGTACAGCAAACAGTCGCTCTCTTTCAATGACCTGGCCAAAACATCATTCATTTACAGAATGGGCAATTTTAGTTGCAACTAGAAAACCGATAGCTTGCTTTCTCCAGATCTTCTACAAATTAGAAAATCTGCAAGGCTGTCTTGTCTGATGATAGTATGTTTTTTATCCACAAAATCAAGACTCTTGAAGCTCTCCTGCTTCAAATAATGATTTGAAATAAAAAGAGGTGCAAACAGTGGTTTTACTTTTCAAGATCTGTTTGTTGAAAGCTCACGTGATATCTTTTCAAGCTCTTTTTTGATCAGGCAGTTGTATAACAGAATAGCTAATGATCAAGCAAACGCTCGACTTCAAACACTTCTCGGAAGCTTCAATATCTTCATCTGACGATCTGAAGATGAGCAGACCTGTCATCTCTATTCAAACAGTCGTCTCTTCGGGCGTTTTTTTTGCATGTTTTGCAAGTTATGTTTGAAGAGGTATTTAACTCAAAACATACTTTTTCTTCATTACTTGAATTGAGTATTTTATTTTGCTGCAATGAACAACAATGAAAATTTATATCTGAAGAAAAATCTAAAAAAAACTAGGCAATCTACTCTTGACGTTTTAATTTTTTGATGTTGATTTTTTTTGTTTTCATTTTGAAAAAATGAACACGTTTTTTAACCATTTCAAGTCTCTTTATCATCATTTTATTGTCTTTTTCGAAACAATTTTTTTATAATGCTTTGATAAAAAAAACAACGTGATGTTGTAGACAGGGGCGTTGCGATTGAATAAATAGATTTAGCTTGTTCGGATGAGGGGTTGGTGGTGGTGGTTGGGGGGGGGGGGGGGGTGCTCATTTGCAGCTCAAACAATCAGCGTAAAAATTCAAATACCTAAATATAGTTGCCATCATTTTTTAAGGCATTTTTGGCTAATGGGAAAGTCGCCATCAATTTATTTGCTTCGGAAATGATTCTAACATCCGTTAGCGATTATGCATACCCTCAAAAATGTTCACACGAAACTTTATTGGCTTGTTTTATAGTTTTGTGTCCCAAATTATCATAAGAAATTCATGATTAAATTAGTTTGATCTAGTAAACAACAAAAAAACTAGGAGAACTAAAATTGGACGCCAAATAAAACATACATAATTTGTTTTCGTATTCAACTCATTCTGTTTCAATCTCCAAAATTTCCTTTTTGTGCCGCAAACTTATTTATTTGTGCTTTTTACCAAAACTTTTAAATCGTTTCATATATAGAGGTGAGAAAGTTTTCAACCTTATCAAACTGTGTGGAAAATGGATCAAAACCTAACAAACTGTGGCTTAGGTTTTCTGAGGGGGTGAAATTAGGCGATAGATTGCGGCTTTTGTAGGCCAAACAATTCTATTATAGGACTTTGCAGGGTTCAATAGCCAGTAAAATTAATCAATAAAAAATGATTGCAAATTCTGTTTGAAGATGTGTTAAACTGATTGTATTTATGCTTTTTACATGATATTTCGTGATGATATAAGACCAAAACGAAGGTATTAGAGTTGAGAAAATAGGCACGCATATTAGCAAATGCATTTTTCCTTTTAATGTTTCCCATTATAAGTACATTTTTGTTTTAAAATTCTGGCTAAGACTGTTGTAGATCAAATCAAAAATATAACAAGACTGCTCGTATGAGTTTCCACACGTATCAGGGCGAAACCCTGAAAGTTCCGACTGCCTTTTAACGAGCAGTAATAACATAAACAACATAAAAAAATTAAATGAAACAAAATAAAATGAAAAACTTTTTTTTTTAATTTGAAAATTTTTCTGTGAAATTTTTTGTACGCCATATAAAGTACAAAACAAAAGATTTCGCTCCTTGTAACAAATCAATCATGGCAAAAAAGCTTCTTTCAACCAATTTGGAACGATTTCTATGACAGATTAAATCTCCGCTTACGCGTTAATAGCGCGAATTATATCGCGCGTTAATTGTTCCAAATTGGTAAAAATGGCAATCTTTGAACCCCATAACTTTACGAGAAATGATCACAGGTGAAATATCTTTTCAAATTTGAGCTCAGGACAACAATACTTTTCGGAATGATAAAAAAAAAAAGTTCCGTCAAAAATGGCTAGTTAAAAAGTCGAAATTTGTCTGAAGAAAAAAAAACCACCCCGAGCACAAATATTCCGTTACTTTCGTATGGAAAGTCAAAACAACAAGTTAACGATGAAATGTCGTTAGCTTCAATACCATCTACTTCTTTTACACAAGCAACCAAATGTGTTACATTACGAGAAGTAGCGTATTAAGGCACAGGTTGGCCTTGCCCTTGTGTTTAGAAGGGACAATTCTGTTAATTGCAAGTTGTTTTGTTTCAAACCAACTCGCATTAGTTAATCCTTAAGTTCAGAAAATTTCATTTGCTCAAAGGAAGGCAAACTCCACTATTGAACATCAAAAGTGTAAAGTTATGAAAAACGTGATCGACTAATAATTTCGAAAAGGAAAAAAGAAAATAGTTGCTATTTCAGTACTTAAACTTTTTATTAAGGCAAATAAACCTGAAAAAAAAGCTAGTTTGTCGCTTAAAGTTTTCGAATTTTCCAACATTGAATCAAAAGCTAGTTCAGCACAGAACTTTTTGACTTCATCGTTGAATGTGATTGCTGTTTTTTCATTTTTAATCCCTAATTTTTTTAAGGAAAATCAACCCTCGGTGGTATTACCATTTTTAATATAGAGTTTTTGTTCCGACTTTCGATATGAAAGTAACGGAATATTTGTGCTCGGGGTGGGTTTTTTTTTCTTCTACAAATTTCGACTTTTTAACTAGCCATTTTTGACCGAAATTTTTTTATCATTCGAAAGCTATTGTTGTCTTGAGTTTAATTTTGAAAAGATATTTCACCTGCAAAAATTTTTTGTAAAGTTATGAGGGTTTAAAAATTGCCATTTTGGCCATTTTGACCAATTTGGGACAATTAACGCGCGATATCATTCGCGCTATTAAAGTGTAAGCGGAGATTTAATCCGTCTAATCGTTCCAAATTGGTTGAAAGAAGCTTATTGCCCATAAATTATCTGTTACAAGGAGTAAAATCTATTGTTTTGTACTTTATATGGCGTGTGGGGGGATGATTTTCATAGAAAAATTTTCAAGTTTTATAAGAAAATTTTTTCATTTTATTTTATTTAATTTAATTTTTTTATGTTATGTTATTACTGCTCCATAAACGTTAAAAGGCAGTCGGAACTTTCAGGGCTTCGCCCTGATACGAGCAGTCTTGTTAGGTTATGTGAATGTTTTGTTGTTCAATTTCAGAATTTTTTATTTATCTTTTTCTTAGATCAATTTGAGATGAAACAACGATCAGATTTGCCATTTACGACCAATTATTCACTCGGTAAACATATGCTAGATAGGGCGTGTCAATATGTAGCTGACAGGTTTAGAAAAATCTTTTCAAATTAATCAGGTTTCTAATATTGCTCATTTGACTATTAAGCAAAAACAGGGTTTTATAACCGAAGTTTTTTGTAATTTTTTGTGGGCTCTTTATAAATGCTTATAATTTTATGTTTTTCCTTGTGGTTGGTTCGATTTTTAAAATTATTTTAGAGATAATTTCCTCCCACATACCCTTTTGAAAACACTCTCTTTCTGCTCTGAGATATCCGTTGTAGTAAGTATGATGTTTAAAAAATTACTTTGTTGCTGATCTAATTATCCAACTTACGACTTATTAGCAACCCGGGTTGACCAAAACTTCTAATCATACAATTTCCATTTATGAAAAACTTCTTGTCATACAATTCCATACAATGCCATACGTACAGAACATTGTATGAAATCTCTATGATAAACATTTTTCCATATATGAAAATTGTATGATAGGTTTTTTTCCATAAACCAAAAATTTCGATTTTTTCTTTCTAAATTTTTTTTCTGAAAAATTTTCGGTTGTGTTTGCAACCGAACACAAGTGACAAAGACCTTGATTACTCAAAGCACCAAAGGTTGTACGGTCTTGCATTTACAAAGCATAGCAAACGACCTGAAATTGGGTGTTTTTCACAATTGATATAACAAAAGTAACGAACTTTTATTTTTTGGCAAAATTTTTTAATGATGATTATTTTAAATTTTTGATTTTTCAAGTTACCAGACATTGATCAAGGCTTACATTAACACCCCATGCAAAAGAAATAGGAAATTTCAGCGTTTTTCAAAAGAAAAATTTAGTGAAAGAAATTAAAAGCCAATTTTATCGTATCCAGGACTACGTTATGCACACAAAATATTAAGTTTTGTATGCAAAAAAAAAAATTTCGAAAAATGTTTGTTTGCGTACGAAATTCGATTTGCGGTTGAAAAAAAAACAAAAATTTTTTGGGCCAAATTTTCAAAATTACTTGAAAATTTTTTTGTGTCGCCATCAAAAAAATGCCCGTCATACAATTCCCATATATGGGAATTGTATGATAAGCATTTTTTTTAAAAAAAACGAGAACATCAGTTTTTTATCACCCGACTGTTTTATAAGAATCAAACATCCACAGAAATAAGTTTATACCAGTTTTCAACCATTTTTAGAAATTGTATGAAAATTGTATGACAAGCATTTTTCCATACACTTGATGAATGGAATTGTATGATAACCATTTTCGGTGTATGGAGGTCAACCCGGGAAAATTGGTAATAAACGCTGGAAAAATTATTTCCCGAAAAAAATAACTCAAGCTTGATATAGTTTCAATCGTTTTTGTTCCGTTGTTCCGTGAGGCGACAACTTGTCGAAAATGGCATTTTTTAACTCAGCGACAACTTGCATCGGGCGATGATTTTGACCAGGCGACAATTTCTATCTGTAGATTAACCAAATAGCAAATACTGATTCACGCGCGCTATTCCTCTCGTGACAAATTTAAGCGCAGTGGAGCGAGCAGTTATTGCTATTTGACAACGTCTTGTTACGAATTGGCGCTTTTTTAAACACTACCAAGGGTCGCTTTCGATCAATTGCCGCTTTCGACAAAATGTCGCCTTGCTTTTTCATCAACCTTTGTTTTACTTCGGACTCTGTAGCCTTTTGTATTAAAATTGCCGAAATTGTTCGATAGGTAGAGCAAGCATGTCTCTAGTTTAGTACGGCGTTTTAAGAAATAACTTTTCTATAACTTTTGATTTAATTAAACTTAAGACTATACTTTTGTCCATGCTGTCTGGCGAATTATTTTTGTTTTTTTTCTTCTATTCTGCAGTTACTTTCCAGTTACTTTTCCCATTAGACTGACTAGTGGTTGTCAATTGGACTGTGATTAATTGCATTAAAGGTTGGGATTACTACTGGCTGGCCTGCAAAAAGGGGTAAAACTAATTCAAAGTGACGTTAAATTGTTCTTCAGCAGCGCTGAGACCAAACCCGGTGTTGGGTTTGATTGATGTTACATTTGTCTAATTCCGTCTCATAAACAAAATGGACATTTGATTTGCAGCTAAATTTTTATAATTTGCAGAAAATTGTCTCATTCAGTCTTCATCTCTTTCTATAGAAACCTTTTTCAGTGGCTTTCATCAAAAAAATTTCCTCTTTATCTTTAACAATTGTTTTTGTTTTCAATAGTATCATACCTTAATCATCTCAGCAATCCATATTCAAATTGCTCAAATCCAAGAAAAACAGACTGAGTTTTAGAGAGAGGAGTTTGGTAAAGTTTTATTGATTTAGAAACATATTTTTATTTAGCAATAACAACTTTGAGACTGCCCGAATCAGGGCAACATCCTAAATTACGATAAATTTTGGAAATTCTAATTTTTTTTCTAAAACAAATTCAAACTGATCCTTTTTTCTTAGTTTTCATCCACAGCCAACGTAAAAGACAAAATATTATACTTCAAATCTGGAAACACAATATTTGGATCAATGAGTCTGCTTCAAATCAGTTTGAAATGAAGTCTGAGCCGGATTAATTAGCCTTCTTTGCTACGCGGTCAAAGATAAGTGGAAATTTTGCGCGTATTAACCATTCCAATTCTTGCATAAAATAACTTCAACGTGCATATTTTCTGTTAGACTTCTAAAAATAAGTTGCAAAATTGTGGCAGTAATTGCATTCGAAAAACAAGAAATCAGGAAAGTGGACTACATATTTAATTTTCAATTGTGTTGTTTGTTGTTTTGCCTGATTTTGTTCCGACTTTCGATACGAAAGTAACGGAATATTTGTGCTCGGGGTGGGTTTTTTTTTCTTCAGACAAATTTCGACTTTTTAACTAGCCATTTTTGACGGAATTTTTTTTATATCATTCGAAAGGTATTGTTGTCCTGAGCTCAAATTTGAAAAGATATTTCACCTGTAATCATTTTTCGTAAAGTTACGGGGGTTTAAAGATTGCCATTTTGGTCAATTTGGGACAATTAACGCGCGATATATTTCGCGCTAATAACGCGTAAGCGGAGAGTTAATCCGTCTTAGAAATCGTTCCAAATTAGTTAAAAGAAGCTTGTTTGCCGTAATTGGTTTATTACAAGGAGCGAAATCTATCCTATTGTACTTAATATGGCGTGTGGGGGGATGATTTTCATAAAAAATTTTAAATTTTAGAAAAAAAAATTTTCATTTTGTTTTATTTCATTGAATTTTTTAATGTTATTACTGCTCCATAAACCTTAAAGGGCAGTCGGAACATTCAGGGCTTCGCCCTGATACGAGCAGTTTTGTTATAGTTTGAGCATGAAAACTAGATTGAAGAGTTATTGATGATTTTTGAAAATCAAAATGAGTGGAGTAGTGTTGTAGTAGAAAACACAAAATGTGTAATACACCGTTATATTCAATTTTCTGAAGCTGTTTCTTCTATTAATTGAATATTGAAAAATAGGAAAAGCGAACACAATTATACACAAGCGAAAAAGTTATTTTTGTTAATGAAATGCAAATCTTGCTCGATAGGATATCTCAAAAATTCCATTGCAAAAAAGTTGTATTTTCATAGACATCTGTTTTTTTCTCGGACAGTATTGAGCTTTCTTAAGATTTTTGCCGCGAACTTTGTGCCTTGCACAATTCGCAGAAACGTGAACACAATTGTTGCACTGAAACTTTTGCATGATCAAAATTCCATCGCAAAACTCTTTTCACATTACTCTTATCTTAACTTTTCAAAACCTTTAAATAGCAAAAATTTCACAGATGAACCGGTCCGAATAAAAATATCTCTGAGCATAACTGTTTGGTATTTTTCCCTGTTGTCTTACAAAGCAATTTTTCCGAGACAAGATTCGTGCAATTTTCACATTCCAACAGCAAAAAAAAATTAAAATCGAATGTTTAGTTGATTTTAATTTTCGGTGTGTTCAATAATTTTACAGTTTAAACTAGTTTTTAGCAGATACTAAGAAAAATCTCCTTCTGTAATATCTTCCCGGCCGGATGAAAAGCTTGAAAAAATTGGCACTAAAGTATGCAAATTATATTTTGGCGGTCTATTGATACTGTTGGAAAATTTTTGTGAAATACGCTGAAAAGGTTTTTAGTAAGGAAAAGGTTATCATAATTTTTTTGTACTGCTAGTTGTCCGAAACTAACTCCAAATTTTTGAAAACTATAGATTGCAATTTCAATTATAGACATATATAAATTTTTAAAATTTGGTTGATGAAAAAGTAAGTTTTACAAGAATCTTGCAAGATTTTTACAAGGCATGCGCTCTCAAAAATTCTGAAGAAAAAAAAATTAAAACTAAAGACCCATAAAGATCCCATCTTCTGTTTTTTTTCGGTTAAAACAAACTTTATTACTTGCAAGTTAAATTATGGAGTTTTTATTTTGCAGCTTTGTTGAATTTAGACCACAAATGATGCAAAGTACTTGCAAGATTTAACCTCTATCGCAAAAAAATTGGGAAGGTTTTTTTTCCAAACACGAAACTTTTTTGCTGAAAAGCTGAAAAATGTAATTTTTTTATTAGCAGTCAGCTCGACTGACTTGAGACCGTCGGTTGGAGAAATTTTTTTTGTACTGATTGGTTTTTTTAATTTTACATTACAGACATTCAGATAGAATTAGGTGTTATGGTTCCGACCAATAACTGGGGAGCAATTTTGTATTCAGGTGTCTTAGCAAAATCAGATATCCCACAGATTTATCGAACTGGGTTGAGTAATAGATCACATTAAAGCACTTTCAGTCTAGATCTGAACCAAAGTTACAAAATCCAAACTTCTTGTCTAGTTTCGAGAAAAACCGGTTTGAAAACCGGTCTATATTACAGCCAAAAAGGTCACCGTGTAGGCTTACAGTAGCTTAATTAACCTTATTTTAAGCCGTGAAAACTAGTTTTTGGAGTTTTCTAGCGCAATTGTGGGATTCAAAAAAATTAGAAAATTCAAAAATTTCTGCGAAAAATAATTGAAAAAACTTTTTTTTGTTGTTTTTCTTGTCATTTTTCTTCAAAAACTGTTATCAAATTGACATATTTTAGTATGACACTGAAATATGCCTAATTGGCGTTTTTTTGTTCAAATCTTCTCATCACAACATGCAGAAAAAACGACACCAATTTGAAATAAAATTTTGCATTTATTTAAGAAAGTGGTCGGAACGTTCTCTGCTGATTGCACAAAAACCGGCTATCCTTTGTTTTCTTATGACTTTATACTCATTTATTTTCCTCAGGTGCAAACTTATTTCGAAACTCAAAAGAAAATTTTTTCAGAAAATTTTGGGTGCAAGTTGTCAGTTTTCGCGTTAACGTTACCAAACAATAGCTTTTCCGGCAGAAAAACAACTATCACAACAAATATTTAGTAGAAAGCGTAAACTATAATTGTTGTTCTGTCGTGTTATGAAGTTAATTTTCTTTAAAAAGCAGACCAGGCTGAACAAAACACTCAGTGTGTTTTCTCAAGTTTTGCGTAATTTTTCAAATTTTAACTACTGTTTCAAATCTCTCATACCAATATTCAAGTTTTTCCATAAAATTTTGCTGACATAAGATTTTGCCCAATAGAGAAAATCCTTAGAATTTGTACTTTAAGACAAACAAAAATGAGGCAAAAATGAAGAATTCTTTGCAAATTGAAAGAAATCTTTACATGAATTGTAGGGATGCTGGTCTTGCTACATTAGAAAAGTTTTGTTCCGACATTTTGATGGTGTTTTAGTTTGTGTTTTAGTTTTTTTAGTTTTTCCTCGCAAAATCAGGTACCACAAATATTCATCGGAATGGGTCGAGTGATATTACATATTAAGGCTCTTTCGGTCGTGAATCGAACAGCATTAGAAAAAAAATGAAAAAAGTTGAAAAGTTTGATTTTTGATCTAATTTCACGAACTTTTTTCGTTTTATAAGTATTTTTTTTCAAAAACTGTTTACAAATTAATTTTTTTTGACAGTCAAATATGCCTAACTTCTATGAAATGCTTTAGCACATTTGTAGAAAAAAATTATACAAAAAACACTTGGTAGAAGTTTTACTGCTTTTCCTGTTTTTGCCTTTCTGTTTCGTAAACGATCCAATTCTTTTAAAGATGGAAAAACAGCCAGAAGTATAATTTAATTTCTGATTAAAATTTCTTTCTATAGAAACCCATAAAACTATAAAGACAAAAATAAGGATAGCCATTTCGTGTGCAGGCAGCACAGAATGTTCCCATCAGTCTTGAAAACATATAAAAAAAATTTTTCTAATTAGTGTCGTTTTTTCTGCATGGTGAAATAAAAATTTAAACCAAAAACACTATAAAATAGCAGTTGACAAAATTATGCATACTAAAAATCAGTTTTAGAAAAGCAAAGATAATTTCTGGAAATACTTGCCTTTTTAAAAAAATACTGAAAACTTCGCGCGAAATAGTAATCAAAAGTGGCTAATGGGAATTTTCAAACCCATATGGATATACGATGCACAAACAAAAATTTTAATTTTTATCTCAAAGCATCGATTTCTGTACGACAGTGTAAAAAATGGCAAAAGTAAAAAAAAATGGCTAAATAGAAAACCAGAAGCAAACTGTAAGAGGTCAGCCTCTAATGAAATTTCGTCCAATTTAGAAACAAGTTTTCATAACAGGTTTTCGCGACACTCAAAATTTACTTACAAATAATTTTCTAGTAATTCGAATCACGAACAATTTCCGTTTTTGGGTTTTTCTTGATATCTCCGATTTTTTCAGAAAAGAAAGAAAAGTTTTCAGATCCGAATTTTTTGTTACAGAGAACTTTTTTTTGATCTTTTCGGAATCTGAATCATTGCCGATGGTGTTTCTGTGAAACTAAATTTGACCATATAGGAGATTTTCTTGGGTTCGTCAACGGTAAAAATGGTTTGACACAGAAAAGACCAGGAGCCAGAATGAAAAAAATAAAGGTCTCTTCATACCAATATTTAAGTTTTGCTTATAAATATTTATTGGTGGCCAAAGATACAGTGCTGATTTAAATTTTCCGGACAAAACGAACAAAACTTGAATTTTCAAACGCGTTTTCTCAGTTTGGGTTAAGATTTGACAAAAAGTGAAAAGAATAAAAGTTGCTTAGAATTTCACCAGAAGTAAAACTATATCACAAGAAGCCTCTTACACAGCGCAACAAGGTTCTAGAAGGGTTAAATCTCTAAAAACCTGTATAAGAAAAAAATTTTTTACTTGATAGTCAATAAAGGTAACTTTTACTATAAAAAAACCCAGAATCTTTGCTTAAAAGTAAATTGTACACAATTTGAGCAAATTTTTGGAAATTTTACCCTTCTAGAACTTTGTTGGTCTGTGTGAGAGACTTCTTGTGATTTTTTTCTTCCTTATCATGAACAAAGTAGTTTCAGAGTAATTCTTGATTAATTGAAAAAAAAACGAAATGAGCCAACCGAAATGATTAATTGAAAAAAACCGAGAGTCGGGTTAAAATTTTGGTTGAGATTTTTGGGGGGAAAATATTAATTCTGATGAAATTCTAAGCAACTTTTGTTCTCTTCACTTTGTGTCTAATCTTAACCCAAGTTGAGAAAAAACGTGTTTGAAAATTCAAGTTTGTTCATTTTGTACGGATGATTTAAATCAGCACTGAATTAGAAAAATTTGAAGAACTGAAAGAAAAATACAGTGAATAAACAGATGGCAGGTAAAACTAAAAACAAATAAGCAGAAAATTAAAAAAACTTTACGCTATTGTTTTTCAGCATTTAAAGCAAAAGATTGCAAAAAAAACTGTACATGAAATCCGTTTCAGCTCATGTATTAATTGTTTGTCTTTTTCGTTGCGCACCTTAGCCATGTAAACTGGGTGTTTTATTGACTATAATTTCCGACTGGTTATTAACTATTTGAGCCGGGACTGTCCTGAAAAGGGTTTTAGGATTAGCCTACGGTATTTTAAAGTTTCCTGTTAAGTGTTCAGAGAAGCGAAGGAAACTTAAGACGAAGAACGTTACGACGAATAAATTGATGTAAAGAATCTCGCAACCTGAACTTTCAAAAAAATTTCTTCAAATTATTATACATTTCGTCATAAAAAAGGAAAATGAAAAAATCATAACGAAAAAATGGAAGAAAAGGGACAAAATGATCAAGTAAATTGTGCAGACCGTGAGCTAGGATTTCAAAATTTTGAATCTTATGGAAGCTAAGATTCTATACTGAACTTCCAAAAATCGGATGTTTTTTTGTTATATTATTTTTTCTCGGTCTTTATCATCAATGAACCAGTTCGTCAAAATATCGAGACATAAATTTTGATAATCTCAGCTTAGATCTAGATTATTTGAACTTGCGGTTCGCGACAATGAACTTGTTAGCAAAAGTTAAAACAGTTAAAAGCCGTTATTCATTGAAGGTTAGATAAACCAAACAAATCCACTCCTAGCAACACATGAGCAGGCATATGTCCAGACATTTCCAAAAATGGCAGGAAAAATCACGGAAATTTATTGCTGAATTATGTTTCCGAGACACTACAAATGTCTGATTTTCACCTAATTGTGACTTTTAATTTGTATTCAGCTTCACTATTGATCAAAAATTGTTTATTTTTTGACATTTTATGTCATTAGAAGATGAAAATTTTTGACCAAGCTAATATTCTCCCTCCTCAAGTAGATTAGGGGTGGGGGGGGGGGTGTTAACTTGGTTCTAGAAGTTTTATTCAAAGTTGTGAATTTTTAAATAAAAGTCTCGCAAAATTTAATTTTCGGGAAATTCATGAACTTGTGAATGAAAGAATAAACCTTGTTTTGAAAGACTGTTTTGGTTTTCCACTTTTATTAGGCAATCTGTTATGCAGGAAAACATGGCTGTGGTCACTTTTAATTGATTGGTATTGTAATATGTGAAGTCTGTTTATTTTTTGTAAAGAAAACGCAAACCGTCTGCAGTCACAAAAATAGTACTAGAGGAAACCAGGCAACAAACCAAAAGGTAAGTTAGCCGAATTAATCATACCTGAAAAACAGTTATTTAAACATTGATTAAATTCGTTAGGTATATCATAGATTAACTATTAGTTTTTTTTCGTAAAATTAGTTAAACAAGAAGTATTGGAGTATTCGAAAAAGCAGAAAGCAATGAAAATGAAAAAGCAGTCAGGGTTTCAATCGGTGCTTATTTTTGTTTAATTTCAAAGATTCTTAAATATTTTGTTCTTATCGGCAAGATTAGCCGACGGCTTAAACAATTTTCGCACTGGGCAATTGTGCTTAGCAGTTGGCGATTCGATCATACCCTATTTTGTTTTAATACTTGTCTAACGATTAGTTCACGTTGACTGTGAAATGAATTTGGCCAGTCTGAAATCCTAATATCGAAAATTCAAATCTAGGAAACCGGCAGTTTTGAGTTTTTTATTTGCAAAATTAACTTTTTGACTTGCAGGGGTTTGAACCCCTCATCACCCAGTAGATTCTTCATTTGGCACTAATTAACTACCTCATTTTTGCCAATTGATTCTAAAACTTATCTAAAATCGATTTTGGCGCCAATCTATGCTAATTTTAAGATAGAGCGCGCGTCAAAAAACGCGATTTTTTAGTCAAAATGTTTCAAAAACTGCACCAAAACAACGGTTTTTCCCGTTTTAAACTAAAATTGGCTATCTGATTTTCAATTTTAACCTTTTTGAGCGCAAATTTGATTTGTTTTCTCGTACTCTGTTCAACAATTTTATTAATTCAATTAGAAATTTGGGGAGTGGAGGGGTTAACAGTTGGAGAAGTTAATTTAGAATGCATTGATGCATGTATGTATGTGTGCAAGTATGCAGGAGTTGACCGAAGCTTTTCTCGAGTGGAAGGCTGAGTTTCAAAAAAAACTGAAAATTTCGGCAACAGGCTTATGTCAAACAAATTGATTCTGCAATCTCGTCAAAAAAGCCTATACTTTCGGGGCATGTTGGGGGCAAGCAGCAAACTATAGCGGGGAAGGTGGGTGGAACCTTTCTCAGCTTGAGAAGGCGTAGGTTTAGAAATTGTGTATGCCGTACAGTCACATCGTTTCGCAAAAACTCTGCATTACTCATGATGCAAAAATTTGCAGGATGCAAAAATTTGCATGACCCAAAACAAAAGTAAAATGAAAAAAAAAACTTGATTTTGAATTTTTAAAATTAGGCTTAAGCTTAATAAAACAATGGATTATAATCAGTTTTTGATCCATTTTGTTGTCTGAGGGCGACAGAGGAATCGATTAAATTGACAAATTTTATTCAAAAAAATCAATTAAAAATGATTTTTTTTTCTTAACTTAGATGCGGTAAAGTAAGTTAGTTACGGTCCGACACCGATCTAGCTACCTTTTCGCGACAATGGATGGGAGGTAGGTGCTGTGTTTGAAGGTGGTGGTTTAATGACTACCCGGGTTGACCTCCATAAACCGAAATTTAATGTCTTACAATTCCATACACCGAAAATGCTTGTAATACAATTATATACATCAAATGTATGGAAAATCGTAGTCATACGATTTTTCAAAAAATCGTTGAAAAAAGATTCGAACTATTTTTTGCGGCTATTTGAACCAAATAAAATAATCTGGTGATAAAAAAAAACTAATTTGTTTTAGGAAAAAAATATCATACAATTTTCATATAATAAAACTGTATGACTAGCATTTTTTTGATGGCGACAGCAACAATTTTTCCAAGTAATGTTTAAATTGGCCCAAAAATTTTTTGTTTTTTTTCAACTGCAAATCGAATTTTGTATTCAAACAATCATTTTCTAAAAAAAGTTTGCTTGGAAATTTTATTTTTTTTTGTCTTTAGAACCTAGTCCTAGATACACAAAGGTGAATTTTTTTCCGTTTCTCTGGAAATTTTTTTTTCAAACAGGCTAAAAACTCTTATTTTTTTGTATTTCTTTTCAATGCCTTATAATTTGAAAGTTTTATTCTTAAAAACAATCATCTTTGAAAATTTTTGCCAAAAATTTAAAAATTTGATTCTTTTAGTAAATGATTTGTGAAGAGAACTTTTACAAAATTCAGGTCGTTTCCAATACATTGTAAATGCCAGACGATCAACCTTTTGGTAACTCTAGTTTTGAGTAAGACATGGTTTTAGTCACTTGTGTTGGGTCACAAACATATCCTAAATATTTTGAGAAACAAAATTTAAAAAAAATCAACTTTTTGATTTATGAAAAATTGCTTCTCCTACTATTTCCATATATGAAAAAAATGCTTAGCTTAGAGTTTTCTTTACATTTTCTGTATCGATGGAATTGTACGAAATTGTATGATTAACATTTTTTCATATATAAAAATTCTATGATAAGCATTTTTGGTCAACCCGGATACACTTGTTGTTGGAAATATTTGTTTGTTTGGAATAATTGGGTTTTCCGACCGACCTTGGTTTATGTGAAGCTCTCATTTATCTTATAATGTTCCTCGTTTTAAGCTGTCTCTTAAACTTTGCTAAAACCTGTATCAATTTTTAAAATTGCCTGCATTTTCTTGAGTTTTCTAGTTAAAACCTACAAACTGGCTAGAGAAAGCCTACAAACTGGCAAGATCTTTTGGCAACTGTACCGTGCAGCAAACTTCAATCTCAATACAAATCAACAGGATAAGCAACTGAGGAACTCCTAGATCAGAGTAATATTTGCGATTTTAAGATTTGCAATAAACTGACATATCGAAACGTTCATTTTCTGTTTATGTACAAACTACCTCCTGCCATTTTTAAACAGATTTAATCCCTATTTCGTCATTTTAGTTATAAACTTTAATCTTTTGGACGAAAGTTTTATCCGGCAATAAATTATTTTTGGACAAATTTTTGAGAAATTTTCCATTTATTGCAACCAAATAATCACTGTTTGGTATGAACAGTTATCCCGGAACAACAATTTGACGTATGAACAAGCTGCTTGCTAGAATTTACAATTTAGTCCAACAATATTTGACGCGGGTTCTAGTTATAAATTATAACAACCAATACCAATCCTGGAAATTATTCAAGGAAAAATCAGTTTAGCAACGACTGCGATATTTACAAAAATGGTGAAAATCAGAGAAAATCAAGGTCCTATTTTGAATTTAAAAGAGGCTGAAAAACTCTCAAATTGAGTTTTGAAGTGACAAGTTTCGTCTAATTTTTACCTTTCTTCCCGATTTCTGACCATTATTTATGCGTTTGCCCGATGGTGGATTAAAGCACTTAACCCATTTATAACCATTTATAAGCCTTTATAACCATTTATCTCAATCAGAGGATTATTGTGTGAGAGTTATCACGTGAAATCAGTGTGGCTTATTCTTCGATTCTCTTTATATGGAGAGAATTTCTATTTTGATTTTTTTTCAACTTTTCGATTTGTGAGGAAAATTGACTTGTGTTTTCCTCTTAAAAAAATGAACTTTTCTAAAGCAAGTTAATTGAATTTTTTTTTTGAAAAGCTCAAAATGTATTGAAAAGCTCAAAACTGATTGAGAACATAGATGTTTATTGGTAATTTCAAAAAAAGTCCTCGGATATCTGATAATACGAAATTTGTTCTTCAATCGTGTTTGGAAGCAAAAAATTAGGACACACAAGAAGTAAGTTGTAACAAAAATAGTTATTTCGGCCAAGCTGTATGTCAATTTATTTTTACAAAATAAGTTGACTTTAAAAAACATTTGAAAGACTTTTTAGTGGAAATTTGAGTCTGATTACATTTTTATCACGCTCCTTACTTCTGGTAAATTATACTCTTGCTTTAGAAGAAGCTAACTTTTTGATTAATTCTTTGATCAAATTTCATTTCATTCATACTGTTCCTAATTTCAAGTTTACATTATTGGACTAGTTTTTGTTCAGAGTGCTATGTAAATGTTCAGTCATGTAGCATGATTGAAATATCCAAAGAAGTAATTATCCCCGGAAAATTTTCCTTAGCCTTCAGAAATTCAACTCAAGGGTACTTTAAATGTCAGTAGTTAATCAATGAGATTGCAAAGAAAGCAATTTTCAGACTGATTTTCGAAGCAGAAATAATTTCCTGGACAGACATAAACTGACTTTTGCATAATGAATTAATGAATAATTATGAATTCAAACAAGCTGGTTAGAATTTAAAAATACAGGAAGCAAAACATTTGCAAATTTTATCTTATATATACCCATATTATTCAATTTGAATATTATAAGATGATGTTAGTTCGATTCTCAAGGACAAAATTCCCTTTTTTTAAAACATTTTATCAGGCAAACTTGCAGAAGACATATAAAAAATTAGCCGTTTTTTTTTCACGGATCGTTGGTTTTAATTGAAGAATTGTCTAAAGGGATAGGTAAGGGTTATTAGCCATAAACCAAGAAAGTACCCTTAAAAATGCTAATATTTCTTTGCTTAAGAACGTGCATCCATTTTTGGATTTCACTTCTAATTTAATGCCTTTTTAGACAAAGAGCCATCCGTTTATTCCGTGATTTACTGGAGCGAAAAAATTCGAAGAAAGTGTCTCTCAAAATATGCGCGGCCATCAGGGCTTTTAGTTGGATTGTTAAAATGCCAAATTGTTCCAGTTCATTCGTTCTGCGACGAAAATTTTACCCAAGATAATTCGATTTGACAATTCTTCCCTGTTGATAAATTATACCCAAAACTTTTCCTTACCTTGCAAGCAAAATGTATCTCTTTTGTTTATGGCAGTTATTGTTGTTCTTTATTTTTTTCTCTGTGAGTAAACAAGAAAAAAATGTCAAAATACTGAGTTTGGTACCATTTTTGGGTTGCAAGAAAAACAACGAAAGTTCAGACGAAGTGAAATTTCTGCGAAACTACGTGGAGCCGAGATCTTTATGTGAGTTATCATCTTCGGCACTTCAAGGTTTGAACAAAGGAATTGAAGCTGTGAACAGGGAGAATTATCACACCAATCTTGCCGTTACTCATCGAGAGACACAGGTAAAGTTGGGAAAACACTCAATTTTCATCTTTGTATCAAAATTATCTCTGAAATCATTTTGTTGTTCAGTTAGGCAACTATAATAGGTATGATATACTTTAGGGGGCGGATCTAGGATTTTCTTGAAGGGGGTGGATTTTCAAAATTTTTATCTACCTTTTTTCTAACCTGACTTAATTGTTTTCCGAGCACTCCCAGAACACTATAATAACCATGTTTTGATCAAAAATTTAGCGCCGCAAGCATTTTTTTTTTTGAAAAAACAGGTTTCACCAAAAGTTGCGTGCGAATTCAAGATTTTACTCTTTAAAATGCCTGTTTGCAATTTACATTTTGGACAACATATCCTTCAATATCCAGTAAAAATTTTACATAGATCAAGAACAATTGGTCAGAGCTACCCTCTATAGAACTTGCAATATTTGGAAAGCTTTTTTACTCCGCTTATTCTAAAAATGTCACTAGGATACTTAGAGTGTAAATGAGGCGCACCGGCATTTTCAGACCCGGATTACGTGGCGAGTCAATAAAATCAAACACTGATAATTTCATAGAGGGTAGCTCTGATTATTTGCTTTTGGTCTATGTAAGAATTTTACTGAATATCGAATTATGTGTTAACCGAAATGGACATTGGAAGATGGCATTTTGGAGAGTAAAATCCTGAAATTGCACGTAGCTTTGTTTACTGGTGTACAAAGACAAAATTAATTTGTGTGATTCAGAGTTTTAAAAAAAACAGTCACAAAAAATTATTTTTATTGGTTTCACGATTAAAAGATTGCAAAACGCAACTATTCGGCAATTCTAAAGCAATCATGTCGACAGCTCGATAAAAATTTCTACTTTCGAAGATGAATTTCTGGCGGAAAATTATGAAGAGATTTTGAAAATGTAAATCATCACACCTTCCAAAGCATTGTTATATTGTTGAGATAGCGTCCATATTGCTACGGTAGCATCCAATATTTTAATTTTGTTGCTTTTATATCAATGCCACTTTGTTTTTGTTCGGAATTAAGAAGATCGACGTTGTACCCCATTTATCTGGATAAGTTTATCTATGATGGTAGTGATGGTAGTGATAAGATTGCCGGTTCAAATCGCCTGTGCTCTGAAATTTACAAGGTAGCTTATTTAACTCTAAATATCCAACCTCCGTCTTAGGCCTGTCTGGCTGGTTAACTAAAATAAATTATTTGTATGCTTCAATTTCCGACATTATTGAGCCATTCAATGACCAAAAATTTCACATCTTGTTTCCCAACTATTTTTTTTTGCATAAAAAAGAACAAATTATTGGAAAAACGTTTTACTTAATGAGTTTTTTTGAACTATGGCTAAAGTTATTTTTTTTTCATCTAGAAATTTTAGGAGTAAAAATCAGTTTTCGATCACTCCTTTTTGTTCTAATATTGAAAATGGGTAAAAAAGTTTGTCTTCGGGTGTGTTTTTCTTGTTTTATTTTCCAGGTAAAATTAGGTAACACAAAAGTTTAACTGAATTGGTCGAGTGTTATATCATATCAAAGCGTTTCAGTCTCGTTTTGAGCAAAAAGATAGTTAGTAAATTTTATAAAGAAGAAAGAAACGTGAAATTTTCATTTCATACTTAATAAACAGCCCTGAATAATCTGACTGCGTTTTTTTTTCTATAGTATAGGTAGAATTAAAGTAGTCAAAAAAATTCTTAAACTACGTCAAAAATGCTTAGTTAAAAAAATCGAAATTTTTAACTGATAATAAGAAACTATTCATGTAAGTTCTGAAGAATTTTAGGGGTCTATGGTGCATTTTGTTTTCCAAATTTTTATTTTTTTTAGTGTTTGATATTTTTCTGAAAATCATCCCCTGACACGCTGTATCAAGTACAAAGTGATAGATTTTGCTCCTAGTAATCTAGCAATAATGACAGCCTGCCTCTTTGAACCAAGCTGGATTCATTTTTAAGACGGATTAAATCTCCACTTACGTATCAAAAAGCGCGAAATATTTCGCCCGTCAATTGTCCCAAAGTGGCCTTACTAGCAATCTTTAAACCCCTTAATGAAAAATGATCACAGGTGAAATATCTTCTTAAGTTTGAGCTCAAGATAACAATACCTTTCGAATGGTAAAAAATATCGCCACAATTGCGAGGTAAAACGCCGACATTTTTCTTGAGGAAAAATCACCCCGAGCACAAAAATTCCGTCATGGTTTTCAAAAATAGTCGAAACAATTGAGTTACTAAAAACATAATTAGTGATCAGTCTCACTTGGACATGTAATGGCTTAAACTGAGCACTGATTGCTGTGCAAATTACGAAATGCGGGAAAAAACTGCCCTTTAGATGATTTCTTTCATAATGATTTTATTTTGACAAAAAATTAACATAATATTTTAGTTTTTGAATCTAGTTGAAACATTTTTTTAATGCTGAAGCTTTTATGCTAGGCAAAAAAAACACTATTCGCAATTAAATTTTTTTGGTTTAAGCAAACTTAGAGTAAATTTGGTGTTGCTCTTTCAAAAATTGATCAATTATTTTTTGTTCCGATTTTCGTAACGAAAGTAACGGAATATTTGTGCTCGGGGTGGGTTTTTTTTCTTCAGACAAAGTTCAACTTTTTAAATAGCCATTTTTGACGGAGTTTTTTTATATCATTCGAAAACTATTGTTGTCTTGAGCTCAAATTTGAAAAGATATTTCACCTGTGATCATTTTTCGTAAAGTTATGGGGGTTTAAAGATTGCCATTTTGGCTAATTTGGGACAATTAAGGCGCGATATATTTCGCGCTATTAACGCGTAAGCAGAGATTTAATCAACCTTAGAAATCGTTCCAAATTGGTTCAAGGAAGCTTATATGCCATAATTGATTTGTTAATATGAGCGTACTTAATATGGCGTGTGGGTGATGTTTTTACAAAAAACTCAAAATTTTTTTAAAAGTTTTATTTTATTTTATTACATTTAATTTTTTCATATTATTCTACTGCTCAATAGACCTTAAAAGGCATTCGGAACATTCCGGGTTTTGCCCTGGTACGAGCAGTCTTGTTGGTTTTCTCGTCCGAAGCTTTTCTCCTCTCACAACATGCTTGCATTGAATATGTATTTTTTCTTCTTTTGACTATGGAGCAATTGTACTTGAAAAATAACTTGTATTTTCAGCAGACTTTCCTCCTGTCCATATAGATATCCTTATCTTGTCTAAATGTCAGTCTCAACTGGTATATCGTCTGTATCACTTTATCTCCGGGTAATATTTGGTTATTGAACTTTAAAATCCCCTTTACTGTCGGCTCGGTTTTCACCACTTTTCCCCATTTTTCCGATTTTTCCTTTTTCTGGCCTCTTATCTCCGGAATCCCTGAAGTTGTCAGCTAGCTTTCATCAGTGGACATCACAGCTTTAAATGCATGAAGGAATTCTAAACTTGAAAGCAATAAACGCTTAAATGCAGATGCCTTTCTTTTTCTGCATATACCTATAACGTATAACTATCAGTTACATCAAAAAAGGTCAGCTAATTTGAAAAAATAGAGGTCTTTAAGCTGAACTAATTTTTCTTCAGACTATGAAAGGTTTGAACTTTATAACGCAACTGCAAAAAAATTTAATGCAATAATTGAATTTTGAGCGTTGATTGTTTCTTTTGAACAATTATCTATAAAAATACTACCAATTTTTCCATTATACTTAAAACAACGATAGCCGGAGGCTGTACAATAGGCACAAAGTGTTCCGATTACAATTAAAACATCAAAAAACATGTATTTTCATTTTCTTGTTTTTTTTCTGAGCAGTCGTTTTTTAAATAAGGTGACTAATTTAAGATTTAAAAAAAAACTGGCAAAAAGAGGATGAAGAACATATCTTAAAAAATGTTGAATTTTGGCGCTCAAATAATGTTCAATATAAAGTGGGCGATGCCAGCCGCTCATCAACTTTTGTATAATTTAGTCTAGAAAATGAAAAAAAAGGAACAAGTTTTTCTCGCTTTTGATAGAACTTTTGTAAATTGTGAAAACCACGATCGATAGAGCATAATTTTTTTTACCGCAATTGACGTCTAAGTAATTGAGAATTTTTTCAAGTCACCAAAAATTTTCATTAAAAAATAGGATTTTATTGATTTTAGCTTAAAATTGAGATAAATAAAGAGAAGATCAAATGTGACTGAATTTGGTTATGATCAGAAATTTTACGAGATAAAAAAACATTAAGTTGATTAGTTTTGTACTTTGCATTTTTCATGGTTTTACTGTTTTGGTTATGTCAATTAGAGTTACAATTCGTGTTTATCTGCACCCATTTTGATTTAATATTCTAGTCACGTTTTTATATTGAAAAACGACAAAAAATCCAATTTTGAGCCAATATGACAATAAGAATGGTTGTTCATTTATAAACATTTTTTATGACTGAAGTTTTGCGAGGGATAAAATTTTGAGACAAAATGAAAGTTTTCTATATGTTAATTTTTCTCATTAACCTAAAAAAATACCAAAAAGTCAAAAATTCGAAAGTCGGACGAAATCTTACACAAATGCAATCCCACACTGACAAAATTGGATGAGGATCATTTTTAGCATCGAAAAAAGCTAAGATCAAATAAAAAGGAATCGGATCGATTCCAAATTTACTGTTTGATCTCAAATAAAAACCAGAAAAGTTCAATATGAAATCATTTTAAAATCGATTTAAATCCATATTTTTTATATCTATTCAGATTTATTTTTGAGAAAGTTTTCATTGAATTAAATCGATTAAAATTGACTTTAAATCATATTCATTCATTCATGGTTTTCGCATTCATTATAATCAAATTAAAACCATAAATTTGAGTTTATCCTTTTTACTCATTTTTGCTGATATCTTTTCCAAAAAATAATTTACAATTTACTATAACTTTAAATTTGTGCAGCGCAGTTAACACTTTCAAATTCTGCTTATCAATTTTTTACTATTTTTTTAACCAAAATCCACAAACCGATTTGATTTTTAAGACACTTTTTTCGATCAGAATTTTTCAGAATTAATCGATTTAAATCGACTAAAACTTATTTCACTTTCTAAAGTGTACAGAATTAATGAATTTCGATTGATTTAAATAATAAAAAAATATATTTCGATTAATTTAACATTGATTTTAAAATTAATTCAATCAATGAAAACCCAATTTTGTCAGAGCAAGAGTGAATGAAAACATTCATTGGAAACATTTTATAAAGCTTAGCAACTTTTATCTTTTTTTTTGGCTAAAGTCTTCATTTGTCTTCCCTTGAGTGGTGTGTTGAATCATTCCCAAAGTTACAAATCGGATCAGAATTGCAAAATTGCAGATTATGATTGATGACATTGAAGTCTTTTTCCGCTTATCATGTTCCTTAAAGTACAGTTTTTAGCGCCCATTCTATTCATGAATGGTTTTTTCATCACGCTACTGAAAATACCCATGTGTCAAAATAAGTCTTCAGTCAAATAACAGTATTTATAGTCTCCAAATCGGTGATCTTTTTATCACCTGGGTAATTTTGCTTTGGGAAATTCAAGGCAGTTTTTATTACGTTTCTCTTCAAAGCGCTTTTTGGTTCATTTTTTTGGTTGATGATTGTCATTTTTTTCATCCAGACTAAAAAGAAGCGCCGGAAGTCAAGCTTTCAGATTTAAGTAATAAAGAAATCAAAGCCAATTACCACTTTTTGTTCAAGCTTTTTTCATCTCAGTGATATCATTTCATGTTTGAAACTGAAAACGACGATACAAAAAGAAAATTTGAATAAGAAAAAGAAGTATAATTTGCGACTTCTAAAATTTAAAAAAATAAAAACTAGATAGATTTGGGCATTTCAACCTAAGATACATTAACCCATCAGGGAAATGAGTCTTTTATCAATCGGAAATGCTGGATTGCATTTTGGATCGATATTGTCTAAAATTGCGGTCCCGGTATTTTGTTATAACGTTATACTGCGGTAAAAAATAACCCAATGAACTGGCATGTTTTCAGGGGTAATTAGCCAACAATTGTACATTGATAACCAAAATAAAGAACATTGCCTCGTCCCATTAATTTTTTTAACCGGGCTTTCTTGCTAACTCTTTCCTTCCGGGTTGACCTCTGAACATAGATAAAACGGGCTGTTGCTAAATAAGGGTGGAACTAATTATAAGGTTCGATTATAATGTTTGATTTAATCTGGAGTTAGTCCTTCAGTGGGTTACGATCCAAAAAGTGAACAGGATATAATTATACCAAATATACAGATTTTCGAAAGTTTTGGTGAGATTTCTATCTAATTTAACCTTGAAAACAAAACTAGGTTTCATTTTAACGATCTTCAAACAAAAGAGTTGGCGACCGTAAAATATAAAAAGATAGCAAAGCCAAGTTCGGTTAAAGGGCAATAGCCACAAAAATTTTTTAATCTACAAATTTTGCATATCAGCCAAAAAACGATTCGTGACATTAATTGTTCCGACCATTCGAAAAATGCGTAGGAACTTCGTATTCTCGGGAGTGCTTTAGTTTTTTTGTTTTCCATTTACAAATCATGTATTTATCAGAATGGGTCGAGTGATATATCATAATAACCCATTTCCAGTCGTGATTTGAGCAACAAAAAAAAATTCTAAAATTTTTTCACTGTTCAACTGTGTCAACAGTGTAAACAATTTGACTTTACATCGGCCATAAAAAGTTCGTACAGAAAACAATATGATATGCTTTTAGTCTTTTAACCCATAAATATCAGTTCACTTTGAAACAGTAAAATTTGCACTCTTATTATTCCCAAGCTGAAAAAGTTTGTCAAAAAGTGCTTGTTAAAAAGTTGAAATTTGTCTGGAGAAAAAAGAAACCAGTCGGATGAGTTTACAAAATTTTTCGAATCAGGAGTTTTCCGAATGTTCTGTCTGTCTTTTATACCAATTGCCTCAGTTCATTTTTGAGTGGTTTGATGCGCCGCTTACGCTTAGTAGCACGAAGTATATTGCGTGTCATTAAACCTACATTGGCAAATTTCGAACCCCCATAACTTAAGAAAAATGACACTGGTAAACAAAAGGTCAGCTAAAGCTGGAAACAGCTATTTGATAATTTTTGAATTTTGTACTGATGCAGAAGGACAAGAGTAACTTCAAAAATTGGGCTTTACCCAAAATCTTATTCGGTTTTCTTATAACTAGGAGTGAATTTCTTTGAGTTTCAAAAAAGTGTCAACAAATCATAAATTTGACTTTTCCGAGAGTCATAACTTTTTGTGTGAGAAAACTAGGGCGTAACCGCTTATTCAGTGTATAATAAAATAACTCGATAGCATACATTTTCATAATACCTGCTTTTATCATACAGGAACTATTATAAAGTTTGAGTTTAAAACATCAATCGCTTTCAGATGATGTACACAAACAATTTTTTTTAATGAGAAAAAAATTAGTTCAAATTCCAGAAGGTTTATACTCCGTCAACTAAAAAGCGCAATTTTACCCAACCGATTGAATCTAGTGTAGTTTTGACGCCAATTTGTTTGTGGTTCGAATACCCAAAACTAGATAGATGTGGAGACAAAATATGTTTGTCATAGCCTAATTAATCTGCATGCCAATTTTTGTAACAATTGGACAATTAGAACGGAGAAATTAATATTAAAAATTCGCAGGTGGGGAAAAAGGAAAAAAAGCTTTAAATTTTTGCTCAGCAAACGTCTGACTCTTAACATACATATTGGCATGTGCGAATTCTGTGCAAAAAATACCCAAATAAAATGGTTTGAAGTTACCGTGGAAAAAATCAGAGCGAAAAAAACGGTATAACAATGGTATGGATTTAACCATCAGATCTCAAACGCCCCTGGTCTCTTTCAGTTTTTTACTGGGACGTTAACTTCTGTTGTAGTAAAATAGATATCTTAATTTGTGCACAACAGGGGTGTGTCACGAATAGTCCTGATTTTATGGTTATAAAATTTGCACAATCTCATCTGAGACCAATTAGCAAAACGTTAGAAGAGAAAAAATTGCCTTTTTTCTCGTATGAATGAGAATTTAATGGGGCATTTTAGACAATTTACCCGTTGGCATCCAGTACTGAATCTCTGCTCAAATGAAGAATATTTGAACACAGAAAGAGATGAGCAAATGCAAACTTTACGAACGAAGTCGCTCCCCTACCTAATAAATTTTTCAAGAAAAACCTAAATTTCTGAGAAGTCGAATTTTTGGCTAGAAATAAAACAACGAAATTTCTGGGAAAAAAAACGTTTTATACGCTTCGAATCATTAATTTTAGATTTTTTTACTTGTCTCGTTGTTTTGAACACCTTAAAAATACCAAAATAGTACAGAAACAAATCTTGCAAAAAATGTGTTTCTAAAAAGAATTGAGTCAATTTTAAGGCGTGAATTGCTTACCTTTATATTTTCGTGTTTTGACTAAAATCAAAACAACGCAGAACTTTCTCAAAAGATGAGACCAATAGATGAAATAGAGTAAACTTCATAATGAGAATTGTTAGGTACATTAAACTTTTTTCAGTAGTTTCACGAAAAAAAATCATGAGTGGCTATGAAATCATAAGTGGCTATCCAACTTTTAAGTCCAGTGGTTAAAAATGTAGCCAGTGTTTTGGGCAGATTTAAGTTTATATTATTATCCAAAAAACATATATTATTTTGACGTTACCGTAAACATTCATTGTGAAGTTTCATTCTTGTTTTTGAAAATGATGTGTCTGGACTACGTTATGGGCAAAAAATTTAAAATTTAGCATGAGAAAAAAACTTTTTTTGAGGGGGCTGTTTGTTTGAGCACAGAACTGATTTAGCGACAAAAAAAAATTAGGAAATAACTCTTTATTCTCAATTCATATAACAGGCAAAACATTGAACTTCCTACCAGGAAATCAAAAAATTCAGCGAAATGCTGTTTTCCTAGCAGGAGCCATCCAGGAAGCCTACCAGGAAACATAAGATACATTTTTGAAAACCTTGGGAAAATGCATTCAAAGTTTACAACAATCATAATTGCTGATCGACTGAAAAATTGAAGCGTCGACTTGATCGAATTGATTTACTAAGAATTGAAAAACCTTGAAAGCCAATAACTCGAAAAAATGAATGCTGGTATCGATGTTGAAATAAAGAAATTTTTATACCTCTCGTTGGAGGAAGATCGTGTCTGTTTCTGCTCCGTATCCGAATGCAATCTCCACATCTTTCGTGCATGTTGCGGCTGTTGTTCCACAGGGTTGGTTTTCGGCCTAAAAACATCAATTTACAATAGAGATCTTGTTTTTGCTTGTTTGGTAGTCAAGACAAACTTAATAACAAAGCAAGTCAACAAGACTGCTCGTATCAGGGCGAAGCCCTGAATGTTCCGACTGCCTTTTAAGGTATTATGGAGCAGTAATGACATTAAAAATTAAATGTATTAAAATAAAATGAAAAAAAAAAGTTTTCTAAAAATTGAAACTTTTTATGAAAATCATCCCCCCACACGCCATATTAAAAAAAAGATAGATTTCGCTCCTTTTAACATTTCAATTATGGCAAATAAGCTTCTTTCAACGAATTTGGAACGATTTTAAGACGGATTAACTCTCCGCTTACGCGTTAATAGCGCGAAATATATCGCGCGTTAATTGTCCCAAATTGGCCAAAATGGCAATCTTTAAACCCCCATAACTTTATGAAAAATGATCACAGGTGAAATATCTTTTCAAGTTTGAGCTCAGGGCAACAATATTTTTTAAATTATATAAAAAAAATTCCGTCAAAAATGGCTAGTTAAAAAGTCGAAATTTGTCTGAAGAAAAACACCCACCCCGAGCACAAATATTCCGTTACTTTCGTATCAAAAGTCGGAACATTAAAAAACTCTTGTGCTATTTACTGTTTTTATTTATAGGGGTGGTAATTTTTAAATAGATACCAAAGGAAGGGCGATTGTTAAGTAGATCCTCATTGTTCAAAACAAATCAATGTGGTTTTACTACTTCAACCTAAATAGCAAACCTCCTCCTGCAGTGTGTCTGTCAGATTCTTGCGACTCAATCTACGCGCTTATTAATTTGCAAAAATCGGTGGTAATATTTTTTTGCACTTTTTCAAAAAAAACTTCCTTTTGCATTAACATTATTTATAGTTTTAGTAAATAATTGTTCGGATCTTAAATTATGAAAATAAAAAATTAGATCGAACTTGAAAGTATAGTGACGTCAGGGCACTAGCAAGTTGCAGCAAAACTAAAGAAACTGGAAAAATAATTTTTTTTCCAAAATTTTTTTTCAATCAATATCCCAAAGGTTTCGTCTACCAATATTTCAAAATTGATTGAGGTTTTTTTTGGGTTTTTTATGGTAGCAGGGCAATCTACTCTATTCTAATCTAGACTATACCATTCTACCCTATATACCAATTTAACCTATACCATTTTAAATTATGCCATTCTACTCTATATACCAGCCTACCCTATGGAATTCTACACTAAGCCGAATGTAAGACATGTTTAAGACATGATATTTATAGCATGTTGTAGAAAATTCTCTGGTCTGCATCACTTCGGAATGCGATTTTTTAATACCTTCCTAATCAGATAAAATTTATTTATCGATCACTCTGTGCTGATCTACTGATTGCCATGTGCTGCTAAATGCTTAAAACTTACAATTTTTATAATTTTCGAAAGTTTTTCTAGAAACGCTAAAACTTTTATGTCTTTAAATGCTTATGAACAGCTTGAAAAGCAGTTTGTGTAAAAATATTTTGGCTCAGAAAAAGTTACTATTTTTTTGTTTCGCCACATTTACTATTTTTTTGTTCCGACTTTCATAACGAAAGTAACGGAATATTTGTGCTTGGAGGTGGGTTCTTTTTCTTCAGACAAATTTCGATTTTTAACTAGCCATTTTTGACAGAATTTTCTTACATCAATCGAAAGCTATTGTTGTCCTAAGCTTAAGTTTGAAAGGAACTTTCACCTGTGATCTCATTTTGTAAAGTTATGGTTTTAAGGATTGCCATTTTTGTTTCGCGCTATTTACGCGGAAGCGAGGTTTATTCCTTCTAGAAATCATTCCAAATTGGTCCAAGGAAGATTATATGCCATAATTGATTCGTTAGTAGGAGCAAAATTTATCACTTTGTACTTAATATGGCGTGTGGGGGATGTTTTCACAAATCTCAAATTTTTTAGAAAAAAAAATTTCATTTTATTTTATTACATTTAAATTTTCCATGTTATTACTGCTCCATAGACCTTAAAAGGCATTCGGAACATTCAGGGCTTGGCCCTGATACGAGCAGTCTTTTCTTAATATGTGATCATTAGTAACACAGTATTATTACACGTAATTCAGTGATTTGTTCAATTTTTCAGCCTTGCTTTTGGGACGTTAAAAGGCAGTTTTTATTACACTTAACTTCAAAGGGCCTTTTGGTTTTTGTCTAGTTGATGATTTTTAATGTTTTTTAGCCCGTTGACCGGAAAAAAGAGCCAGAAGTAAAAAATTTCAGACTGTGGAAGAAACTTCAGTAAAATAATTATTATATCTATGATCATTTTTTGAGTTGTTTAATCTTTGCTGATTTTTTTCATCTTTGCAGGCATTTGTGGGTTTTTCTGGGTTAATAGGGGTATGTTAATTTTTGCCTATATCTCCTAATTTAGTCCTTAATTGGGCCAGAAATTGTTATTAGGGACCATCGGGGAAAATAGAATTGATTTTTGCTTAAAAGATCCAAAAAGTAAACTGCTGAGGCATACAAATTTTCTGTGTCACAAAGATACTTGAACGCATGAATTTTTAACTCTGTGTTGAAATTGAAACAGATTTTGTATAAAAATTTGATACGTGAGCGCTAGTCGCTGGCTCTTATATTAAATAGGAAGTGCGAGACAGCCATTAGCTAAAAAAAGCTATTTGATCATCAAATTTACCGCAGTTAAAAAAAACTCGGACGAAACACCTTAAAGTTTTGTTTGGACCACTCTCCTCACAGTTTAGCCGGATTATTCCAGTCTAAAAATATTACTGTAACAGTACTGGGTAAATTTCACAAAAACATTGATTAGTGATGAAATCAAGACAATATTTCAGTACTCTTCCAGTACTGAATTAATACTGTGTTTGAAACTATTAAGTCTGATCATTACCAAGCTGCGACCAATCCATCCGAAGAGACATTTAATGAACTTGATGAACTTATTTTCCGCTATAATAAAAATAGGCTAGCTGAAATTTTTAATAAATTTAGAGCTGATTTTTAGCTGATGCATCCTTGTTTTTTTTTCTCAAAAATCGTTTTTTGTTTGTTTTTCTCACCCCACTAATTACCTTATTTGCAGGTAAACTTAGTTGCACGATACTTCTAACTACCAACGTTGACTCTTTTTTTGCTAAAAAAACTGCTTTTTGCATGATTTTTGTTATTTGTTGTAGCTTAAAGACTTGGTTTTTGACGGTAACGACAAGAATTTAAACTTAAGAATCATTTTAATATTTTGGGAACAAATATATAAAAAGAACAACGCAGCGAAGAAATTTGTCGATAAAGACTTTCAAACTTGTAAGCACCGCTTAATCGCCACACGTCAGGAGGTTGCTTGCAGTTATGCTGCAGGATAAAAACTATTACGGTAACAGAAGTTTTTTTCTAGTTTCACTGATTTTCTTGCAATCAAGTACCCGGGGGATTTTCTGTGCAGGATCTGACATTTTTTTTGCTTACCTTAATTGATTCTCAGATTCTTTAATTTTTATCTGGATAAGAATTTGAAATATCTGAAATAAACCTCAAAAACAAAATTTCAGATGTGAAATTAGATCTGAGAAACCTTTTGTTAATTTATAACTTAAGCATTTCGAGGAAACAATTGGGTTCTTATTACTTGATGTTTATACTATACACAATTATGCTTAGATTAACTAGCAGTAGAAAAGAAATTCTGAATAATTTCACAAACTGTTTTTCTTGTTCAACTGTGATAAAAAGTTTTCAAAAACTTTTAGAAGAACTATAAGTTTTTTGACTTTCATGCGCTCTTTATGCGTTTCCAATGTTTATCTCATGCTTGGGGAAACATATTTTGGCAGTCTCGCATTGGAGAATTTGCTGCGTACATGCTAGTAGCTAGCAGAATCTATCAAATACAAAAGTATCAATAAAGCAAAAGTTGTGTCAAAATCATTGATTTTTCAGATCTGAATTAACCAAGAAAGACTAAATTTCAGATCTGAAAGTAGATCTGAAATAGATTTTTCAGATCTGAAATAATCAAGAAAAACAAAATTTCAAATCTGAAATTAGCTCGTAATGTTCCATTCTTAAAGTATTCAAGAGTTATTTTAACAATTCACAACCCATTCCAGATCTGAAATTTAGATCTGAAAAAAATTATTTCAGATCTGAATTAGACCATTTAGTAGGTACGGGATAGTGTTGTCTAAAACTATATTCACGAATTCACTGATCCACCAAATTAATAATTCTAACTTTTTGTATTTGCGTTGTTTTAGCAATTAATATCTTTGTTCCAAGTTTTTTGCCAAGTAGAAATGTTTACAGACAAAACGTTATTAGTTATTTTGAAGCAAAATAGATTGGCTGGATTGTTTTTTCCTATTTGCACAGCAAAATGCGTCATCTAGTTTTAGAACCGAGTCCATCGTTTCAGAGCGTTTGTGTTGATATTACTTATCAAAGATTCAAATAACGGAAGTAACTAAATTTCTATATGCACTAACCAAAAAAGCGATTGCATGAAAACTACTAGAATCTACAGAGCGAATCATACGCAACAAGTAATTGGCTTGGTGTGATTTTTTTTATCTCCTTTTCCTTTTTTACTGATATAATGCCAATTATTTCTTGCAGTATGCATCTGATACAAAACTAATAGAAAAACTGTAATAAAAAGGGAGCAGACGTCTTCCTCGTATGAATGGAAAAATTTTGGTGGGATAATTAGCAATTTAGCCTATGGTATTTGGTAACAAATATCTGCCGGTATGAATAAAATAAATAACGGTTCACAGAATTTTTCCACTTTTTTGAATAGTTATTAGTGAAAAAGTTAGAATTTACGGAGCGCCTAAATAGAAAGGTCAAAAGGTCAACGCCCATCAACATTCGTTCTCATTGCCTACGGGGAGGCAGCAAAAATTAGCTCATCATAGCCCGAAAAGAAAACACAAAAACAATGCATGAAAACTTGGATGAGAAGCACATCATCGGTCCTCCTTTAAAAGCTAAACAGCTCGCATTTGGTCTTTCTTTCTTATGAATAAACCGTCTTAAGGAGATAAATGTTTCAATCATCAATAAATTAGATGATACTTTAAAATTATTGTACAGGGAGTGCAATATAAATATAAGGGCATCTCGCTTCTAGACAAGGTTATGCAAAACCACAAGGTGAAACAAAACTTTGAGAAAATTTTAGAAAGATATGCAAAACTTTTTAAAAAAATGAAAAAAAGTTACCTAGTTTTTTCAATCTGATTTCAAAAAAATTCAAGATTACCTGATTCTTTGTAATAGTTCTTGGAGATAACTCAATTGCGTGAAAGCAAAGCCCGGTTTCTCATGGTTCTTTTGCGTTCTTTCGAAAGTGTTCAGTACAAAAAGTCATAAAATAGGAATGCGAATCGGAAAGTTGTTTGTTTTTTGAAATTCTCTTCAGCAAATCATAGAAAGTTTGTGATCAATATTAGATTGCAAGCTCCGTCATCAAATCTGGTCAGTAGCATAAAAAAATTCTTAAAATTTTTAACCAGTATTTTACCAGTGATCTAAAAGTTGCCAGTTTGGCACATTTGCGATAATCAACGCGCCATATCATTTTGAATATAAACGCGTGAGCGGCTGATTTAAGAGCCAATAAGTTGTTACAACTTGAATGGAAGCACACCAATTGTTCTAACCAATACGGTATTGTATGCTAAATGTTGGAGCAAATTTTCAAATTTTTCATGTTAAGTGTTACAGCAAATTTTTGAAATTTTTTGAATCTTCAGTTTTTTCTATTGAGAATTCTTCAATGGATAATAAAAGAACGTCGGAATATTCAAGGCTTCACCCTGATACTAGCACTTTTGTTTCAATTAAATCATCCAAAATTGTTTACACGCAGTTTTTTTAAGGGCTATGTTCAAGTTTTGTTTTTAGAAGCTATCTTCTCAAAATGTTTTGAAAAAATGTTTAGACTTTGATGGAAACCATATTCGAATTATTTTTGCAATTGTAAGCCAACTTTGCTGTGGTTTATGTTCGAATTTTTTTGGAACTACAGTGAATTCTTGTTTAGGAGTATGCTCTACCTTTGCTTGCGAAGTTCTTTAGATTTTGAAAGGGAACAACCATTTTAGTATGTATTTCACTTCACTTTTTTAACTGAATGTGGTTTATATTTTGAAAAAGTGTTAACATCTCAATCTTAGACTGTTTGTTTTCTATGATTTTGTATTCAAACAAAAAATTAACCGCAATCAGATCTTAAGATTTTTCTTATTACAATGAAGAAAACTCCGGCAAATTTTTTGAACCATGGTTCAGATAATTTAATTAAAGTCAACTCATATAATTCTAATTTTTTCTCGGAAATCATATAAGGGTCAATTACAATTCTGAAAATTAATTGGCTTTGGATTTTTCTAGGCCAATCATTGTGCCTTTGTGATAATCCCTAAATCTTATCTGAAAACTAGACTAATAATACAGTTGAATTAATAGTAAAGTTTAATAAGTAAGTATGGATCAAAGAATAGAAGATAACTAGATTCTCTCAATAATTAGCACAGAGTGAGTTTCAATTTTTAGCACCATCAAGTTGTTAGAACAATCAACGTGATTGACAGGTCTTTAATTAGTGTTATTCAAATGATCTCTAACATTAATAATAATAATAAGTTTTAACGTCCTCTATCTTAGGTGGTCTACTCACTACCACCACATTTCCCCCTCTAGAAAATTTCAAAAACTCTGAAATTCTCTTACAAGATCACAATAAACAAAGTTCAGTCAATTAGTTTTAAAAATTTTTGGATTAAGTTTTCTTTTCTTGTAGTTCCATTTTACTGGGACGTTAACTTCTGTTGTAGTAAAATAGATATCTTAATTTGTGCACAACAGGGGTGTGTCACAAATAGTCCTGATTTTATGGTTATAAAATTTGCACAATCTCATTTGAGACCAATTAGCAAAACGTTAGAAGAGAAAAAATTGCCTTTTTTCTCGTATGAATGAGAATTTAATGGGGCATTTTAGACAATTTACCCGTTGGCATCCAGTACTGAATCTCTGCTCAAATGAAGAATATTTGAACACAGAAAGAGATGAGCAAATGCAAACTTTACGAACGAAGTCGCTCCCCTACCTAATAAATTTTTCAAGAAAAACCTAAATTTCTGAGAAGTAGAATTTTTGGCTAGAAATAAAACAACGAAATTTCTGGAAAAAAAAAACGTTTTATACGCTTCGAATCATTAATTTTATATTTTTTTACTTGTCTCGTTGTTTTGAACACCTTAAAAATACCAAAATAGTACAGAAACAAATCTTGCAAAAAATGTGTTTCTAAAAAGAATTGAGTCAATTTTAAGGCGTGAATTGCTTACCTTTATATTTTCGTGTTTTGACTAAAATCAAAACAACGCAGAACTTTCTCAAAAGATGAGACCAATAGATGAAATAGAGTAAACTTCATAATGAGAATTTTTAGGTACATTAAACTTTTTTCAGTAGTTTCAAGAAAAAAAAATCATGAGTGGCTATGAAATCATAAGTGGCTATCCAACTTTTAAGTCCAGTGGTTAAAAATGTAGCCAGTGTTTTGGGCAGATTTAAGTTTATATTATTATCCAAAAAACATATATTATTTTGACGTTACCGTAAACATTCATTGTGAAGTTTCATTCTTGTTTTTGAAAATGATGTGTCTGGACTACGTTATGGGCAAAAAATTTAAAATTTAGCATGAAAAAAAAAACTGATTTAGCGACAAAAAAAATTAGGAAATAACTCTTTATTCTCAATTCACATAACAGGCAAACATTGAACTTCCTACCAGGAAATCAAAAAATTCAGCGAAATGCTGTTTTTCTAGCAGGAGCCATCCAGGAAGCCTACCAGGAAACATAAGATACATTTTTGAAAACACTGGGAAAATGCATTCAAAGTTTACAACAATCATAATTGCTGATCGACTGAAAAATTGAAGCGTCGACTTGATCAAATTTATAGCATGTTGTAGAAAATTCTCTGGTCTGCATCACTTCGGAATGCGATTTTTTAATACCTTCCTAATCAGATAAAATTCCAGTAAATATCAGACAAAGATTCAAATAATCAATAATCAGACAATAATCAAATAAGAGACAATAATCAGACAAAGATTCAAATAACGGAAGTAACTAAATTTCTATATGCACTAACCAAAAAAGCGATTGCATGAAAACTACTAGAATCTACAGAGCGAATCATACGCAACAAGTAATTGGCTTGGTGTGATTTTTTTTATCTCCTTCTCCTTTTTTACTGATATAATGCCAATTATTTCTTGCAGTATGCATCTGATACAAAACTAATAGAAAAACTGTAATAAAAAGGGAGCAGACGTCTTCCTCGTATGAATGGAAAAATTTTGGGGGATAATTAGCAATTTAGCCTATGGTATTTGGTAACAAATATCTGCCCGTATGAATAAAATAAATAACGGTTCACAGAATTTTTCCACTTTTTTGAATAGTTATTAGTGGAAAAGTTAGAATTTACGGAGCGCCTAAATAGAAAGGTCAACGCCCATCAACATTCGTCCTCATTGCCTACGGGGAGGCAGCAAAAGTTAGTTCATCATAGCCCGAAAAGAAAACACAAAAACAATGCATGAAAACTTGGATGAGAAGCACATCATCGGTCCTCCTTTAAAAGCTAAACAGCTCGCATTTGGTCTTTCTTTCTTATGAATAAACCGTCTTAAGGAGATAAATGTTTCAATCATCAATAAATTAGATGATACTTTAAAAGTATTGTACAGGGAGTGCAATATAAAAATAAGGGCATCTCGCTTCTAGACAAGGTTATGCAAAATCACAAGGTGAAACAAAACTTTGAGAAAATTTTAGAAAGATATGCAAAACTTTTTAAAAAAATGAAAAAAAAGTTACCTAGTTTTTTCAATCTGATTTCAAAAAAATTCAAGATTACCTGGTTCTTTGTAATAGTTCTTGGAGATAACTCAATTGCGTGAAAACAAAGCCTGGTTTCTCATGGTTCTTTTGCGTTCTTTCGAAAGTGTTCAGTACAAAAAGTCATAAAATAGGAATGCGAATCGGAAAGTTGTTTGTTTTTTGAAATTCTCTTCAGCAAATCATAGAAAGTTTGTGATCAATATTAGATTGCAAGCTCCGTCATCAAATCTGGTCAGTAGCATAAAAAAATTCTTAAAATTTTTAACCAGTATTTTACCAGTGATCTAAAAGTTGCCAGTTTGGCACATTTGCGATAATCAACGCGCCGTATCATTTTGAATATAAACGCGTGAGCGGCTGATTTAAGAGCCAATAAGTTGTTACAACTTGAATGGAAGCACACCAATTGTTCTAACCAATACGGTATTGTATGCTAAATGTTGGAGCAATTTTTCAAATTTTTCATGTTAAGTGTTACAGCAAATTTTTGAAATTTTTTGAATCTTCAGTTTTTTCTATTGAGAATTCTTCAATGGATAATAAAAGGACGTCGGAATATTCAAGGCTTCACCCTGATACTAGCACTTTTGTTTCAATTAAATCATCCAAAATTGTTTACACGCATTTTTTTAAGGGCTATGTTCAAGTTTTTTTTAGAAGTAAAAAATACCCAAATAAAGTGGTTTGAAGTTACCGTGGAAAAAATCAGAGCGAAAAAAACGGTATAACAATGGTATGGATTTAACCATCAGATCTCAAACTCCCCTGCTCTCTTTCAGTTTTTTACTGGGACGTTAACTTCTGTTGTAGTAAAATAGATATCTTAATTTGTGCACAACAGGGGTGTGTCACGAATAGTCCTGATTTTATGGTTATAAAATTTGCACAATCTCATCTGAGACCAATTAGCAAAACGTTAGAAGAGAAAAAATTGCCTTTTTTCTCGTATGAATGAGAATTTAATGGGGCATTTTAGACAATATACCCGTTGGCATCCAGTACTGAATATCTGCTCAAATGAAGAATATTTGAACACAGAAAGAGATGAGCAAATGCAAACTTTACGAACGAAGTCGCTCCCCTACCTAATAAATTTTTCAAGAAAAACCTAAATTTCTGAGAAGTCGAATTTTTGGCTAGAAATAAAACAACGAAATTTCTGGGAAAAAAACGTTTTATACGCTTCGAATCATTAATTTTAGATTTTTTTACTTGTCTCGTTGTTTTGAACACCTTAAAAATACCAAAATAGTACAGAAACAAATCTTGCAAAAAATGTGTTTCTAAAAAGAATTGAGTCAATTTTAAGGCGTGAATTGCTTACCTTTATATTTTCGTGTTTTGACTAAAATCAAAACAACGCAGAACTTTCTCAAAAGATGAGACCAATAGATGAAATAGAGTAAACTTCATAATGAGAATTGTTAGGTACATTAAACTTTTTTCAGTAGTTTCACGAAAAAAAATCATGAGTGGCTATGAAATCATAAGTGGCTATCCAACTTTTAAGTCCAGTGGTTAAAAATGTAGCCAGTGTTTTGGGCAGATTTAAATTTATATTATTATCCAAAAAACATATATTATTTTGACGTTACCGTAAACATTCATTGTGAAGTTTCATTCTTGTTTTTGAAAATGATGTGTCTGGACTACGTTATGGGCAAAAAATTTAAAATTTAGCATGAAAAAAAAACTGATTTAGCGACAAAAAAAATTAGGAAATAACTCTTTATTCTCAATTCACATAACAGGCAAAACATTGAACTTCCTACCAGGAAATCAAAAAATTCAGCGAAATGCTGTTTTTCTAGCAGGAGCCATCCAGGAAGCCTACCAGGAAACATAAGATACCTTTTTGAAAACACTGGGAAAATGCATTCAAAGTTTACAACAATCATAATTGCTGATCGACTGAAAAATTGAAGCGTCGACTTGATCGAACTAATTTACTAAGAATTGAAAAACCTTGAAAGCCAATAACTCGAAAAAATTAATGCTGGTATCGATGTTGAAATAAAGAAATTTTTATACCTCTCGTTGGAGGAAGATCGTGTCTGTTTCTGCTCCGTATCCGAATGCAATCTCCACATCTTTCGTGCATGTTGCGGCTGTTGTTCCACAGGGTTGGTTTTCGGCCTAAAAAATATCAATTTACAAGAGATATTGTTTTTGCTTGTTTGGTAGTCAAGACAAACTTAATAACAAAGCAAGTCAACAAGTCAAAAAAATAAATGTATTAAAATAAAATGAAAAAAAAAAAGTTTTCTAAAATTTGAAATTTTTTATGAAATTCATCCCCCCACACGCCATATTAAAAAAAAGATAGATTTCGCTCCTTGTAACATTTCAATTATGGCAAATAAGCTTCTTTCAACGAATTTGGAACGATTTTAAGACGGATTAACTCTCCGCTTACGCGTTAATAGCGCGAAATATATCGCGCGTTAATTGTCCCAAATTGGCCAAAATGGCAATCTTTAAACCCCCATAACTTTATGAAAAATGATCACAGGTGAAATATCTTTTCAAGTTTGAGCTCAGGGCAACAATATTTTTTAAATTATAATAAAAAATTCCGTCAAAAATGGCTAGTTAAAAAGTCGAAATTTGTCTGAAGAAAAACAACCACCCCGAGCACAAATATTCCGTTACTTTCGTATCAAAAGTCGGAACAATAAAAAACTCTAGTGCTATTTACTGTTTTTATTTATAGGGGTGGTAATTTTTAGATACCAAAGGAAGGGCGATTGTTAAGTAGATCCTCATTGTTCAAAACAAATCAATGTGGTTTTACTACTTCAACCTAAATAGCAAACCTCCTCCTGCAGTGTGTCTGTCAGATTCTTGCGACTCAATCTACGCGCTTATTAATTTGCAAAAATCGGTGGTAATATTTTTTTGCACTGTTTCAAAAAAAACTTCCTTTTGCATTAACATTATTTATAGTTTTAGTAAATAATTGTTCGGATCTTAAATTATGAAAATAAAAAATTAGATCGAACTTGAAAGTATGGTGACTTCAGGGCACTAGCAAGTTGCAGCAAAACTAAAAAAACTGGAAAAATAATTTTTTTTCCAAAATTTTTTTTCAATCAATATCCCAAAGGTTTCGTCTACCAATATTTCAAAATTGATTGAGGTTTTTTTTGGGTTTTTTATGGTAGCAGGGCAATCTACTCTATTCTAATCTAGACTATACCATTCTACCCTATATACCAATCTAACCTATACCATTTTAAATTATGCCATTCTACTCTATATACCAGCCTTTCCTATGGAATTCTACACTAAGCCGAATATAAGACATGTTTAAGACATGATATTTATAGCATGTTGTAGAAAATTCTCTGGTCTGCATCACTTCGGAATGCGATTTTTTAATACCTTCCTAATCAGATAAAATTTATTTATCGATCACTCTGTGCTGATCTACTGATTGCCATGTGCTGCTAAATGCTTAAAACTTGCAATTTTTATAATTTTCGAAAGTTTTTCTAGAAACGCTAAAACTTTTATGTCTTTAAATGCTTATGAACAGCTTGAAAAGCAGTTTGTGTAAAAACATTTTGGCTCAGAAAAAGTTACTATTTTTTTGTTTCGCCACATTTACTATTTTTTTGTTCCGACTTTCATAACGAAAGTAACGGAATATTTGTGCTTGGAGGTGGGTTCTTTTTCTTCAGACAAATTTCGATTTTTAACTAGCCATTTTTGACAAAATTTTTTAACATCAATCGAAAGCTATTGTTGTCCTAAGCTTAAGTTTGAAAGGAACTTTCACCTGTGATCTCATTTTGTAAAGTTATGGGGTTTTAAGGATTGCCATTTTTGTTTCGCGCTACTTACGCGGAAGCGAGGTTTATTCCTTCTAGAAATCATTCCAAATTGGTTCAAGGAAGATTATATGCCATAATTGATTCGTTAGTAGGAGCAAAATTTATCACTTTGTACTTAATATGGCGTGTGGGGGATGTTTTCACAAATCTCAACTTTTTTAGAAAAAAAAATTTCATTTTATTTTATTACATTTAAATTTTCCATGTTATTACTGCTCCATAGACCTTAAAAGGCATTCGGAACATTCAGGGCTTGGCCCTGATACGAGCAGTCTTTTCTTAATAGGTTATCATTAGTAACACAGTATTATTACATGTAATTCAGTGATTTGTTCAATTTTTCAGCCTTGCTTTTGGGACTTTAAAAGGCAGTTTTTATTACACTTAACTTCAAAAGGCCTTTTGATTTTTGTCTGGTTGATGATTTTTAATATTTTTTATCCCGTTGACCGGAAAAAAGAGCCAGAAGTAGAAAAATTTCAGACTGTGGAAGAAACTTCAGTAAAATAATTATTATATCTATGATCATTTTTTGAGTTGTTTAAGCTTTGCTGATTTTTTTCATCTTTGCAGGCATTTGTGGGTTTTTCCGGGGTAATAGGGGTATGTTAATTTTTGCCTATATATCCTAATTTAGTCCTTAATTGGGCCAGAAATTGTTATTAGGGACCATCGGGGAAAATAGAATTGATTTTTGCTTAAAAGATCCAAAAAGTAAACTGCTGAGACATACAAATTTTCTGTGACACAAAGATACTTGAACGCATGAATTTTCAACTCTGTGTTGAAATTGAAACAGATTTTGTATAAAAATTTGATACGTGAGCGCTAGTCGCTGGCTCTTATATTAAATAGGAAGTGCGAGACAGCCATTAGCTAAAAAAAGCTATTTGATCATCAAATTTACCGCAGTTAAAAAAACTCGGACGAAACACCTTAAAGTTTTGTTTCGACCACTCTCCTCACAGTTTAGCCGGATTATTCCAGTCTAAAAATATTACTGTAACAGTACTGGGTAAATTCCACAAAAACATTGATTAGTGATGAAATCAAGACAAAATATTTCAGTACTCTTCCAGTACTGAATTAATACTGTGTTTGAAACTATTAAGTCTGATCATTACCAAGCTGCGACCAATCCATCCGAAGAGACATTTAATGAACTTGATGAACTTGTTTTCCGCTATAATAAAAATAGGCTAGCTGAAATTTTTGATAAATTTAGAGCTGATTTTTAGCTGATGCATCCTTGTTTTTTTTTCTCAAAAATCGTTTTTTGTTTGTTTTTCTCACCCCACTAATTACCTTATTTGCAGGTAAACTTAGTTGCACGATACTTCTAACTACCAACGTTGACTCTTTTTTTGCTAAAAAACTGCTTTTTGCATTGATTTTTGTTATTTGTTGTAGCTTAAAGCCTTGGTTTTTGACGGTAACGACAAGAATTTAAACTTAAGAATCATTTTAATATTTTGGGAACAAATATATAAAAAGAACAACGCAGCGAAGAAATTTGTCGATAAAGACTTTCAAACTTGTAAGCACCGCTTAATCGCCACACGTCAGGAGGTTGCTTGCAGTTATGCTGCAGGATAAAAACTATTACGGTAACAGAAGTTTTTTTCTAGTTTCACTGATTTTCTTGCAATCAAGTACCCGGGGGATTTTCTGTGCAGGATCTGACATTTTTTTTTGCTTACATTAATTGATTCTCAGATTCTTTAATTTTTATCTGGATAAGAATTTGAAATATCTGAAATAAACCTCAAAAACAAAATTTCAGATGTGAAATTAGATCTGAGAAACCTTTTGTTAATTTATAACTTAAGCATTTCGAGGAAACAATTGGGTTTTTATTACTTGATGTTTATGCTATACACAATTATGCTTAGATTAACTAGCAGTAGAAAAGAAATTCTGAATAATTTCACAAACTGTTTTTCTTGTTCAACTGTGATAAAAAGTTTTCAAAAACTTTTAGAAGAACTATAAGTTTTTTGACTTTCATGCGCTCTTTATGCGTTTCCAATGTTTATCTCATGCTTGGGGAAACATATTTTGGCAGTCTCGCATTGGAGAATTTGCTGCGTACATGCTAGTAGCTAGCAGAATCTATCAAATACAAAAGTATCAATAAAGCAAAAGTTGTGTCAAAATCATTGATTTTTCAGATCTGAATTAACCAAGAAAGACTAAATTTCAGATCTGAAAGTAGATCTGAAATAGATTTTTCAGATCTGAAATAATCAAGAAAAACAAAATTTCAAATCTGAAATTAGCTCGTAATGTTCCATTCTTAAAGTATTCAAGAGTTATTTTAACAATTCACAACCCATTCCAGATCTGAAATTTAGATCTGAAAAAAATTATTTCAGATCTGAATTAGACCATTTAGTAGGTACGGGATAGTGTTGTCTAAAACTATATTCACGAATTCACTGATCCACCAAATTAATAATTCTAACTTTTTGTATTTGCGTTGTTTTAGCAATTAATATCTTTGTTCCAAGTTTTTTGCCAAGTAGAAATGTTTACAGACAAAACGTTATTAGTTATTTTGAAGCAAAATAGATTGGCTGGATTGTTTTTTCCTATTTGCACAGCAAAATGCGTCATCTAGTTTTAGAACCGAGTCCATCGTTTCAGAGCGTTTGTGTTGATATTACTTATCAAAGATTCAAATAACGGAAGTAACTAAATTTCTATATGCACTAACCAAAAAAGCGATTGCATGAAAACTAATAGAATCTACAGAGCGAATCATACGCAACAAGTAATTGGCTTGGTGTGATTTTTTTTATCTCCTTCTCCTTTTTTACTGATATAATGCCAATTATTTCTTGCAGTATGCATCTGATACAAAACTAATAGAAAAACTGTAATAAAAAGGGAGCAGACGTCTTCCTCGTATGAATGGAAAAATTTTGGGGGATAATTAGCAATTTAGCCTATGGTATTTGGTAACAAATATCTGCCGGTATGAATAAAATAAATAACGGTTCACAGAATTTTTCCACTTTTTTGAATAGTTATTAGTGGAAAAGTTAGAATTTACTGAGCGCCTAAATAGAAAGGTCAACGCCCATCAACATTCGTCCTCATTGCCTACGGGGAGGCAGCAAAAATTAGCTCATCATAGCCCGAAAAGAAAACACAAAAACAATGCATGAAAATTTGAATGAGAAGCACATCATCGGTCTTCCGTTAAACGCTAAACAGCTCGCATTTGATCTCTCTTTCTTATTAATAGGCCGTATGAAAGAGGTAAATGTTTCGATGATCCTTAAATTAGATGATACTTTAAAAGTATTGTACAGGGAGTGCAATATAGAAATAAGGGCATCTCGCTTCTAGACAGGTATTGCAAGTCACGAGGTGAAACAAAACTTTGAGAATATTTTAGAAAGATATGCAAAACTTAAAAAATGAAAAAAAGTAATCTAGTTTTTCGAATCAGATTTCAAAAAAATTCAAGATTACTTGGTTCTTTGTAATTGTTCTTGGAGAATGCTGAAAACTGAATTGCGTGAAAACAATGCCCGGTTTTTCATGGTTCTTTTGCGTTCTTTCGAAAGTGTTCAGTACAAAAAGTCATAAAATAGGAATGCGAATCGGAAAGTTGTTTGTTTTTTGAAATTCTCTTGAGCAAATCATAGAAAGTTTGTGATCAATATTAGATCGCAAGCTCCGTCATCAAATCTGGTCAGTTGCATGAAAAAACTCTTAAAATTTTTAAATGGTAGTTTACCAGTGATCTAAAAGTTGCCAGTTTGGCACATTTGCGATAATCAACGCGGCATATCATTCTGGATAAAAACGCGTGAGCGGCTGATTTAAGAGCCAATAAGTTGTTGCAACTTGAATGGAAGCACACCAATTGTTCTAACCAATACGGTATTGTATGCTAAATGTTAGAGCAAATTTTTAAATTTTTTATGTTAAATGTTATAGCAAGTTTTTGAAATTTTTTGAATCTTCAGTTTTTTCTATTGAGAACTCTTCAATGGATAATAAAAGGACGTCGGAATATTCAAGGCTTCACCCTGATACTAGCACTTTTGTTTTCAATGAAATCATCTAAAATTGTTTACACGCAGTTTTTTTAAGGGCTATGTTCAAGTTTTGTTTTTAGAAGCTTGTTTAGACTTCAATGGAAACCATATTCAGATTATTTTTCGAACTGTATGCCAATTTTGCTGAGGTTTATGTTCGAATTTTTTGGAACTACAGTGAATTCCTATTTAGGAGTATGCTCTACCTTTGCTTGCGAAGTTATTTAGATTTTGATGATAGGGAACAACCATTTTAGTATGCATTTCACTTCACTTTTTTAACTGAATGTAGTTTATATTTTGAAAAAGTGTTAACATCTCACTCTTAGACTGTTTGTTTTCTATGATTTTGTATTCAAACAAAAAATTAACCGCAGTCAGATTTTAAGATTTTTTTTTACAATGAAGAAAACTCCGGCAAATTTTTTAAGCCATGATTCAGATAATTTAATTAGGGTCAACTCATACAATTCGAATTTTTTCTAGGAAATCATGTAAGGGTCAGTTTCAATTCTCAAAATTAATTGGCTTTGGCAATTTGAGACCCATTTTTTCTAGGCCAATCATTGTTCCTTAGGCAATTTAGCGTTAAAAATGATCAAGAACCTTTTTTCCAAGAGGTTTCACTCGTTTATTTGGATTATCCTCTTTGAATTGATCTTTTTTCAGAATTTCACAAAAACGGCAAAACTTATTTTTTTCTAAAAATTAACATTTCCATCATAAATACTGTTACAGCATCCTGTTAATATACATTCCAAAGCCTGTGACACAAAAGGCCCATATACTCAGTGCTTAATTTCAGTAAGCGTTAGTGATGATGGGAACCAGTAGCGTGACGAGGTGGGGGGGGGGGATGGGGTGGTATGTGCCTTCTTCAATTCTGTCTGACAAATTTCTCCAAAGGTTCCCCCTTTGGTATAAGTTTTACGACATTTATTTCTGGCTGAGGCTGGCCAGCCTCAAAATTTTTCTAAAGGCGACAATATGTCTAAATTTAAGGGGGAGGGCGCGCTAAAAACACGCAACTTTTTGAAGTTTTTTGAAACTTTAATTTTTTTTAATTCAAAACTCTTCAATAGATACAAAAAAACGCTGGATTATTCAAGGCTTCACCCTGACACTAGCAGTTTTGTTTTCAATAAAATCATCCAAAATTGTTTGCACGCAGTCTTTTTAGGGGCAATGTTTAAGTTTTGCTTTTCGAATCTATTTTCTTAAAATCTTTGGGAAACTTGTTAAGATCTTGATGGATAACATATTCTGATTAATTTTGCAGCTGTATGTCGACTTTGTTCAGATTTATATTCAAAAATCTTTTTAGAACTACAGTCAACTCTAGTTTCGGAATATCTTCTGTCTTTGCTTCAGAACTCATTTAGATTTTGATAGGGAACCACCATTTGAATATGCTTTTCAGCTTTTAACTGGATGTGGTTTGTACTTTGAGAAAGTGGTAATATCTCAATCTTAAACAGTTTGTTTTCAATGATTTTATATTCGTACAAAAAAGTGACCGCGCAATCAGATTTTAAGACTCTTTGGCTGAAGAAACGCAATTTTTTGGTCAAATCTTTCAAAACCACCCCTCTAAAAATTTTCAGCATACGTCGCTGATAGGAAAAAAAATATGAACTCATGAGGCGAAATGATGGTTGTTTTTCAGTGCCGTGTGGATGAAGGAACAAGGCAACTATTCCAGTTCTTTGCCCAAATCAACAGCCACTTTTCAAACAACAACCCAACATCTCCATCCTCTTCTTCCGACGCTTCTCAGGGTCACCAGAGGTCATCTTCAGGGGAGTCAAGGTCAACAGAGATCAGAGGTGGTGCTCTGTATGTAGTGGGTCCATTGTGTCCAGGCGTGACTAGACAAGTGGCGG